>NC_047041.1:70116284-70416578 GCF_011762595.2 Tursiops truncatus | reverse complement strand
GGCGCGCAGCCCCATACCTCCCCCTCGCAGCCTGTGCGTATGCACTTGGAGCACAAGGACGGTCACCACACCGCGCACCTCCTACAAACACTCCAGACCCCAGGCATTGCCACACAGCTGGCCCCTCCCCTGCCCACCTCGCCCCCGCTGGGTGGGACTGACTCGGTGTCTGTCTCTCCCGCAGGACGGCAGCCCCAGCTTGTCTCGCCTCAGCCTCCTCAGCCTTCCCTGATGCCCTCACCTGTCTCCCTGCCCAGACAGTGCCAGCTCCTGGATCAGGCATCTCTACACCTGCCTGTCACCCACCGGCTTCCTGATTTGCTGCCACCTACCAGACCCCGTCCCCTTCCCTCAGCCCACCACAGCAGCAGCGCCCCACACCCAGGGCCCAGGCCAGCTGGGAGGCCAGCCCTCCTGGGCCTCTAGTCTAATGGGGGCACAAAGGGAGCTTTGCCCAGCAGCCCAGGGCCAATTGTCACCCAGCCTGGCCACACCTCAGAGGCCACCCTGTGAAATTGCAAGACAACGCAGGCAAGATAGCCTGATAATGCAGCATAAACCCAAACTGGTAGTGCTGGCTTTTCTTTCTTTCTTTCTTTCTTTCTTTTTTTTTTCTCCAGAATCACAAACTGTGAGAGACCCACCAATTGTGTTCTAGAAAGAGGTAGCCATGGCAACAGAGCGAAGCATCCCATTTCTATGGTAACTGGGGTGGTGAGACTGTTGGCTGTAAAGTCAGACAAACCTACTAACGATCTGTTGACTTAAGAAGATATTTTATAAATCACCAAGTTATTTTTGTCATAACCCCACCCCTGAAACCATAAATCAGAAAGGCAATTTACTATCTATTAAAATGACCAATATGTGCTATGACTTTCATTGTAAATTATTGATGCCACAGTCATCTTTAGAAAATTGTGCTTGTCTTTTGGAACTGTTCAGGGGTTCACCGTGGGGATCTGTGTTCTTGCAGTTTGGCGTTCCAGGAGCAAGGCGATGGCTGTAATGTGGTGCAGGGACCAGCGTTCTGGTCCGGCAGCTCACTCGCTGCGTGACCTCGGCAGGCCACCTCCCCTCTCTGGGCCTCAGTTTCGTCATTGGTACACTGAGGGCTGGACTTGGTCCCTTCTGAGGATTCTGAGACTGGCTGAGGCTGTAGGCAATGGGGCTAATCAGGGGAGCCCTGGCTCACGTCCAGGCCCCAAGCCCCTAGAGGCTTCAGGTCAGTTTTTCTGCCTAATTAAGTCTGCCCAGCGGGGGTGTACAGCGTTTGAGTTAATCCATGCAGAGTCAGTGATGCAGAGCAGGAGGGATGGCCAATTGGCCTAAATAAATTGTCAGTCGAGTTGAGTTTGGAAACTGAATTAGACTCGTCTGGACTCCCTTGGGCTGGGCATGCCCAGAGTATGCTGTGCTGGCTGAGCACATCATAGCTTATGGGGGGGCAGGAGGGGTCTTTGGGGTGCAGTCCCATTTTGGTCTGTTAATAAATGCCTCCGCATGAACCCCCAGATGCTGGCTGTGTCCTGAGCAATCTGTCCAGCATCCGGGTCTCCACCCCATTCCTTCGCACTAATCGTCCCCTTTTGGCACGCAGCTCAGGGAGCAGCAGGTGGGAGGTGCTTCCCATGGTGTGGAGGGCGTGAGCGGGAGTGTGTGAAAGTGTGTGCAGAGAACATGCCGTGTAGAAGGTCTGTGTGCTGGGAGGGGAGTGTGGGGGAGGGGAGGGGTGGTGTGTAAATGTGGAGTAGCTGTGTACATGGTGAAGGTGTGTCACCTGTTTATGTCACCTGACTCTAGGCATGTGCCAGAGGCTCATGTAAGTGGTCACTGTGTGTGATGTATGTGGTTCATATAGGTGGTAGAAGTGTGTTTGTGTGTGCATAAGGACATGCATGGGGTGTGATGTGTGTATAAGGACATGCATGGGGTGTGATGTGTGTATAAGGACATGCATGGGGTGTGATGTGTGTATAAGGACATGCATGGGGTGTGATGTGTGTGTGCATAAGGACATGCATGGGGTGTGATGTGTATATAAGGACATGTATGGGGTGTGATGTGTGTGTATAAGGACATGCGTGGGGTGTGATGTGCATAAGGACATGCATGGGGTGTGATGTGTGTGTATAAGGACATGTATGGGGCATGATGGTGTGTGTGTATAGGGACATGCCTGGGTGTAATGTGTGTGTGTGTATAGGGACATGTATAGGGTGGGGTGTGTGTGTGTGTGTGTGTGTGTGTGTGTGTGTGTGTGTGTGTGTGTGTGTATCTCCTAGGAGAATCAGGGTCTGGCTGGGCACTCTGAACATGTGTTCTCTGAGTTAAGACCATGACCCTTGTCCATGCCAGAGATGGTCCCTCACACACTAGCCGAGGGGGGTGGTGCCCCTTCCCTGGGACTGTCTCTGACTGAGAGAAAAAGGGTAGACAGGGTGGAGGTGGGCTAAAGGCCACTGCACCAGCCCAGGGAAGGCCACAGGGAGGCAGGGCTGTGCCCAGATGGGAATCCCCTCATCCCACTGCACTACCCCCCTCAGTCCCGGGTGCTGTAGCCTGGGTAGTGGGGGAACCAAGGGCAGGAAAGGCCATGCCCAGGCCTCAGGGAGCCCAGACTTTTCCAGTGGGACAACAACCCCCTTCACTGAATTCATTCTCTGCATTCCAGACCCAGGTCATATCCAAAAAGGGCTGCCTCAGCAGCTAGGCTGGCCACTTCTGAGGTGGCAGAGGTTCTGTGTTGCTTTCATTCCAAGATGCACATTTTGGAAATGAAAATGTCATAAAATATACACAGCCTTAAAATAGTATATCTTCTCATATCCCCAACATGCTGTTATTTAGCTCATGGCATAGTTGAATCGATGGTACTTTGGACTTAGAGAAACAGTCATTAGAAACCCAGAGCAGCAAGACAGAGGGGCCCTCAGAGGTTCTTTATCCAAAAGCCGCCCCTTGTGGCCGGAATGGGGAAATGGAGGCAGAGCCTCCCACCCAGGGTCATGGAGCTTGCAGGGTGGAGCAGGGCTGAGAGTCAGGTTCTCCTGAAACGTCAGTTCTGGGCTTTCATCATCGTGGCCTCTGAACCTTTGCTCATTTAACACGCGCTCCCAGGCCTCTCTGCTCTCCAGGTCCCGCCTGGCTTCTAGATCCTGGGTCAAAAGCAGCACGAGTCCGTCTGTCAAAGGAGGCAGCAACTGGAGCAGAAATGGCCGGACCTTGAGGTCAGACCAGCCTGCGTTTGGGGCCCAGCTCGGCTGGTGACCTTGGACATCGCCCTTTTCTGAGCCTTCATTCCTGGACAGGGAAGGGGTGAATAACATTCCCTGCCTCCCGGCTGGCTGTGATGACGGGATGAAACAACACAGAGAAAGTAAGAAGGAGGTGCTTGTACGCGTTGCTTCCGTCCCTACAAACTGGCCACCTCTTGCCTCAGTGGGCCCTCCCACCCGGCCCTCTCCCATCACAACAGCACCTTCCGCATCAGAGCACCTCAGATGTAAAAAAGCCAAGAATCTTATAGTCACGGAACCGCTGAGCTGGAGGCACCCGGGAGACTGAGGCGGACACGCCCCTGCGTCACAAAAGAACACGACTGTCCTTCACAGAGCAACCCCATGCCCACGCTCAGCCATGTGGCACGAGTGAGGCCGAGCCCACGCTTCTGTGCAGGCCTGGCCGAGCAGCACGGTGACCAGTCTGCCCCTCCGAGGGCCAGTCCTGTCCCTGAGGACAAGGGGAGGGGTGTTTCCTGAGGGATGGCCCCTGAGGGACCCAGTGGGATAGGATTAGAGGAGAAGTCTCTGGATTTAACAACAAGGAGAACGTGGCGGGGGCCTAATCCAACGCCCTGGAAGGGTGGAAGGGAAAGCAGGGAGTAAGAGACCCTCCCTGGGGGAGTTTGGTGGGGCACGAAGGAGGCGGGAGCGGGCAGAGGCCAGTGTGCTGGGGGAGCACCGCGGAGTGGAGATGCGGATGCAGAGCCCTTGGCCGCACCCAGAGTTGTGGGTGGGACCAGACATTTACCTTTAATTTGTGTCCTCAGTCGTTCTGATGCCGCCAGCCCCATCCTGGCACGTGGGATCCATGAGGCCAGATAAGACCCAACTGCCTGGCAGCTCTGATACATAACGGACCTCGTCAGCCTGAGACCACATTTAGGGCCTGGGAAACAGGCGGCAAAGGCAGAAGGAGAAGAGTCCTGGGCTTGATTTCAGAGACCTGAGTTCAAATCCCAGCTCTGCCACTGGCGGTGTGACTGCAGGCAAGTCACTTTTTGGAGACTCAATCCCATCATTCTTAAAATGTGGACAATAATAATAACACAGTCCAGGAAGTAAGGCACTATTGAAGGGCCTGGGGGAAAAGCCAGGTGTCTAGGGCTTTCCCAGATCCAGGGTGGAATTCTAGGGCAGGAAGAAACCCCAAGACTGCCAGTTCCTTTGCTCACTGGTATTCCAGGAGCTGGGCCAAGGCTTCCCTCCGCAGAAATCCAAACACAGCATTTTGGGGTTTTTTCCACCCAAATCGTTGGGGGTAGGAGAGTGACTGCAAGGGGCAGCAGCAACAGTTAAAGGGAGAAATGTGTCTAACCTCAGGGTTTTTTCCCCTAATTTTTTCTGCTCCTGTTGTGACCACTTGCCTGCAAACAGCAAACCAGGAGCAAATGACAGCCTCGTGAGAGCCAACAGCACAGCCCGCAGAGCCTGTTTCCCGGGGCCGCGGCCCTAGGTGGGATTGTGTCCCAGACCCCGCACCGCAGCCTCCAGCTGGCGAGGGCCACGCTGCCCAGGGCGAGGGTGACATAACATGCCCACTTCCATGGGGTCTTCCACGTGACCCCCGGCCTTCGGGCTGGGAGGAAATGAGGCTTGACGGGAAAGGACACCCAAGGTCACGCGATGAGCTCCGGGCTTTCGGCCTTACTCCAGTGACAAGAGGGAGGCTGATAACAGGAGCTGCCTGGTCTCGAGCAGCCCTGCTTCCTGGGCTCTCTGTGCATCGCCTCATTTAAACTTCACACCAGCCCAGGGCGGTAAGTTCTGCTGTTACCACTGCTTTTCAGACGAGCCTGAGGTTTAGAGAAGAGAAGATTCTTGCCCAAGGTCTCAGAGGTTTTCAGTGGCAGGATCGGTCCTACTGCAAAGCCCTGCATTTCAGGCCTCCCCCAGGCCCCTTAGGCAGCCAGGCAGGATGTCCACAGTGCAGGTAGGCTTGGCTGTGCCCCGTGAGATGGACACGCCTGCTCCAGCTTCGTTTCGACTTTAGCCAGCCACAAGGCTGGGTGCCTTAGAAGAGTGGGGCTGCGCTGTTCCAGCGTGCTCCTGTGGTCCCACAGGCCAGGAAGGCTGGGTGTCAGGGTCCCAGGAGGGGCCATCAGGAACCAACTTCCCACCCACTCCTGTGACCTGAGACTCCCTTCTGGAAAATAGATAGTGAACACCCTCTCCCATTAGCATCTGAAACTCGGAGAAATACCAGTATTCCACACAGGAAATTCCTCTTCTAGTTTAGGACTTCGAACTGTGTCAACTGTTTCCTGACATGCTTGTCTACTTTTCTATGGTAAACGATGACTTACGGAACCCTTCATATTTCCTCTTTCGCTCTGACTGCTAGGGAGCTCAGCTAAATTTAATGCTCAGTTCCAGACCAATCATTTACCTGGGTTTGGGGTATCACTATTTCTTCTCTTCATTATACGAGTCTTATTTTTTCTTTTATCTTCTTCTTTATTTCTAAGGATTCTGTTGTATGTGTATCTCATGGGCCTCAAACATCTTTGTGCCACAGATTGGAATAAGAAATACGCGACTGAGACTCCCAGATGAGGAAGTAAGTAGGAAGGCGGGGGCAGTTCAATAATCCCCTCTGGAGTAACCCTGAGCAGACGTCTCTTCAGGTGACCGCCAGCGATGGGGAGCTCCCGAGGCCACATTCTGTCTTTGGACAGCACTCCAGACATGCATTTCTTTCATGTTTAAGACAACCTCCCTGCCTCTTTCTCCCAGTGATCCCAGTTCTGCCCCCTGGGGTCACCAGGACACACCTGCTCCCCTTTCTCCCTCTGACGGCCCTGCCCACACCTGCAGATGGGCCTCGGGACCCACCCTGAGCCATCCCTCCTGTGCACCAGGCTTCCGCCAGCTTCCGTCCACACTCCTTTTCTTGGGCCAGCTCCCCGGGCTGTTTCAGAGCCTGGTTTTGTTAAGCACTCGCTGTGCGTGGCCACATGGATGGCGCACTTTGCCCTTTTCAATGCTCACAGCCACCTCAGCAGCGGGAATATTTGTCTCCATTGAGCCTCACTGACCTCTGCTATAAAGTAATAATGACGACTGTTGCAAACATGATCTCATTTATCTTTAAAAACCTCCCCAAGGGAAGTGTCATTAACTCCATTTTGCAGATGAGAAAACTGAGGTTCAGCGTGGTTAAGACGTGTGCAAAAAAAACCCAAACCCCACACAGTTCGGAAGTGATAAGCAGAATTTGAAACCAGGTCTCTCTGACTCTAAAACCAGCACACTCCAGGGCTTCCACTTACAAATCTCTTTCATGTACACACACACACACACACACACACACACACACACACACACACACACACACACACACACACACACACACACACACACACACACCAGCTGAGCCATCAGCCAGACAGCTTTGATTGCCCCCAGTTGGCAGATGAGAAAACTGAGGCTCCAAGCTCCATGAAGTGTCCACTAGGAATCCACTGGGAAATTTCCCCCCAGTGCCCACTTATGTTTTAGCATCGAGTCAAGGGTCCCGACTCCCCATAGGGTGTGCATGTGTGTGTATATATATGTGTGTGTGTGTGTGTGCGTGTGTGCGCGTGTGTGTGTGTTGGGGGGAGAGGAATAAAAAGATGACCCCAAGATGAAGAGATCAGGGAGGGCAGTGGACACAACCCAGGTGGGACCACAGCTAACTGCCCACATGTGCTCCCTCCAACAAAGATTTATGCCTTATCCCAGGCCTGTGCTGGGCACTGGGTACAGAATGAGCAAAAACAGCCACAGCTCCTAGCAGGGGAGACTGACATTTATCAGATAACCAGACAAGCAAATACGTACCTGTATGAGGGACGAGGGCTTTGAGGGGAATGCACATGGCATTCGATGGGCCTTTAACAAGTATTGGGGTTGGAGTGGCTCCCACGAGGAAGTGACAAGTGTACGGAGGTTGGAAAGATGGGTAAAAATCACTAGGGAAAGGCAGGGTGCAAGGAAGAGCATTCTAGGCAGAAAGAATGGGAAAAATTCCCGGTCCTCACGTTCCTTGACCATCAGCAGCATCTGAGACAGCTGATCACTCCCTCCTTTTTGTTACACTTTCTAGGGCCCTGCAGTCTCTTGATTTTCCTCCCACCTCACTGGCTGTTCCTTCTTGATGTCCTGTGCCATCTTGTCCCCAGCCTCTAACTCTTGGGGTGCCCCAGAGTGCAGTCCTTGGGCCTCTTCTCCATCTATACTCATTCCCTTATCGATTGACCCAGTCTGAAGGCTTAAGTACTACCACCTATTCAAACACCATTGACTGCACACTCCCAAGTATTTATCTGCAGCCCAGCACTTCTCCTGAACTCAGGACTCCATCCTCCAGCTCCCTTGCGTCTCTGTGGTGGAGGTCTACTAGCCGCCTCTCCGACTCAGCACGTCAGCTGAGCGCCTGTACCACCTCCACCGCCGGCAGCTTTCTCCATCACATGAGATGGCAACCCTATCCTCCCAGACATTCTTGCCAAAAACTCTGGAGTCATCCTTGACACTGCTCTTTCTGTCACACCTCACAGTTAATTATAAGGAAATCCTCTTGGCTCAGATTGAGATAAATCCAGAATCTGACCACTTCCCAGCACCACTATTACCACCCCGTCCCAGGCATCATCAGCTCCCCCTAGATTACGCTAAGAGCATCTTTTTTTTTTTTTTTTTTTTTGCTAAGAGCATCTTAACTGGTCTCTCGGCTTCCAATATTCCTGGTGCTCTAGGACTGTTTTCAACACAGCAGCCAGGTGATCCTTTCAAAATGTAAATCTGGTCGTGCCATTTCTCTCCTCAAAACCCTGCACTGGGTCCCCATTTCTCTCGGAGGAAAAGCCAAGGTCCTCGCAACGCCCTGCAGGTCCCCACGTGATCAGGTCCTCCATTCCCCTCCGAGCTCCTCTCCTATCACTGTCCCCCTTCGCATGTTCCAGCCACACCGCCTCCTCAAACATGATCCTTAAACACATCAGACACATGCCCGCCTTAGGGCCCTCACACCGCCTGTTCCCTCTGCCCAGAGCCCCCTTCCCCGCATCCTCATGGCTCATTCCCTCGCCGTCTCACGAGGCCCACTCTGACCCTTCTAAAATCTCAGCCAGCGCCCCGCACTAACTGGATTTTCCTTCCTCTGCTTTCCCCCATTAGGCACGTACCATCTGTGAACACTAACTTTTCCACAGCTTTACGGAGGTATAACTTATATACAATATACATATACCTTTTATATACAACCTACACAGTAACATTCACCCATTCTAAGTATCCAGTTGGACGACGCTGGCACGTCACACCATCCAATTTTCTTATTTTCATCTCTGTTGTTTGTCTCTCTCCGCCCTTAGCATGTAAGGTCCATGAGGTGGCTGGATCTGAGGACCAGGACCGGCCCCGCCTTCTCGCTCAGCCATACCCCTCCCCATTAGTCGGGGAAGAGGGGCCCCTTCCCCGGGAACCAGGAGCACAGCTAAGCAAGAACACAGCTGCCCATCCTGTGTGTCTGCTTGTCTCAACCCATCCACCTACATGATGGGTACCACAAAGTTTACTCCCGCAGCCTCCTTAGGAAGCGACCCCTCCTCCGATGTCTACTTTCCCTCGCCTGCACGGGCAGTGCACACAAGCAGTGCACACTGACTCACCGATACCACATCTGCCTCTACCCTGCGATGCGCACAACTGTTGATTTCAGACCCGTGTTTACACCAGCACTGGCCACACTTACAGCAGATGTGTGGCCACCCTGGGAAAAGGATAATCTCTCTCCATGCATCTATGACTAACCTGGCCACAGATGCAGTCGCTAATCATTCAGCTGTGCTCTCATCGGCTCCTTCCTCACAGAGGTTGTGTGTTACACTGGCAATGGGCAGTGACTGAGCGCAGATTCAGGTCTACACTGGCAGTGGGTACACCCATTGACGGCAGACTCATGTCCACACAGGCAGCAGGCACAATCACGTTCATCTCTTGTCAGTGGGCACAAAGACCTGCATCCCCACAGGCCGTGAACGTGGATGGGGAGAGTGGGCACAAGGGCACGAAGTTCCTTTCCAGAGAGGGCCAGACATGGCCTCCCCTCCCAGCAGGCTGCCAGCTAAAGGCTCTCGTTGTGGAATTCAACAGCCCGAGTCCTGCCTAGGGGACAGAACTGGCGTGGGAATGTGGAATTCAAAACCCGCACGTGGGCCCTGGAGTGCGGAATCTGGAATCTGGGGCACATGGCAGGAGATGAGGCCACGTCTATTCCCAGCGCCTTGCGATCACTCAAGGTGAGGAGAGACTCGGGCTGTGTGACTCCCAGCGCTGCCCGCCCCCTCCCCACCCCACTCCCGGGCCTGGCCCAGCCAGCCCAGGCTTAAAAAAGCACCAGGAAATGTCACTCTCTTTTTGAGGCGGTGCGATGGGAGGAGAGGGCCCAGGCAGGTTAGCTGCCGGCCTATTCAAAGGCAAGGAACAGTGACAGAGCCTTCAAGTCCTGAAGCCCGTTTCCTACCCAGGCTGGATGGAATTCCAGCCCCTTCTCGCGGGCGGACGGAGCCCTGTCTAGTGCCAGCCCAGAGGCCCCAGCCTGCCCAACAGCCCAGCCAGGGTTCTGACTGGGGCTGCGTGACTCCTGTGTCTGCCCAAGCCAGGACGGGGCCTGTGGCCTGAGCAGGCTCAGGGACTCAGGGGCTGTGGCTGGACCAGGTACCGTTCACTGTGCTGGGCCGCTGTGCTAGGCTGGCTCAGGGTGGCAGCTCTGGGCCCTGGCCACACATCTGGGAGGTGATGGAGTTAGAAACCGAAACCCAGCTTTGTGTGACTCCAGAACACACGCTCTTAACCACTCTCCTGGCCCCTCAACAAACGCTGATTGAATGAATGCCTGAGTGAATGAATGAAACTTCGTGTTGGTGCCATTTTGGGTTCCTGAGTGTCCGAGGCCATCAGTGTGCATCAGTGTGGGGAGCGTGCGTGTGCAGATGTTTGTGTGTTTGCATGCAGAGCTGTTTTATGGATAGACTCTCCCTCCATTGTTGTCTTGGTCTTGTGTGTACTGGAACTATACTTAGCTGCAGCTGTGACTGTAATGAGCGGTTAGCAGCGCACCAGGCACTCTCATCAGGACCTGGTTTCCCAGGGAGATCGCCGGGGGCGTGTGTGTGTGTGTGTGTGTGTGTGTGTGTGTGTGTGTGTGTGTGTGTGTGTGTGTGTGTGTGTGTGTGTGTGTGTGTGTGTGTGTGTGTGTGTGTGTGCGCGTGCGCGCGCGTGCATGGTGGATGGGGGTGGGGTGCAGCCCGCTGCTGGGGAACACTAGAGCGGGGCTTGGGGAGGGGGCCTGGAGTGCTCAGCACTGTGCCTTGTGCAAAGGGAGAGCCTTAGCTCCAGCTGGAAGAGTCTGCTCCCAGCTAGCTCCCAGCTAAGCCACTAGGCCCTGCCAGGCTCAACTCTTGGCCCCCTGTGTCTGTGGGCCCTTGACTGGCCCTTGCTAGGCAATTAGAACGAAAGTCTTGGAGCTCACGTCTAGAGTTTGGGAATTGATGCAAAAAAGCAGTTGGGTGATCGTGGACCTAGTATACCTGAGCAAGGGCCGTCCAGGGCCTCAGGAGGGGCCCCTCTTCAGCCAGGGGGCTGAGCACGTCCTGCCAGAGCCATCGGGGGGCTTGCTTGCCAAGGCTGGGGACCTGAGGAGGAACAGTGGCCTCCCCACCCCGGAACAGACTGAAATCACAGCTATGCTCAGTGCGGCCTGGGGTTCAGAGGCCAATCCCCCACTCACTGCCTGCCCTCCAGTGGCCGCAGGTTGTCTGGAAAACTCCTCCTTGTCACATGGCTCTGCCTGTAACTTCTCTCCAGCCTGTCCTGGGTCTGCTCCATCAGAGCCTCTCACCTTTGAGATTGAGCCAGTCCCTCAGGTCAGTCCCTGCCCCCAGCTCTCAGCTCCCTCACTCCACAAACCATCCTCACATCCAGCAAACCCACACATGGGCTGGGTGGCTCCATCCTGCCTTCCACCCTGAAGTCCTCAGCTTCCAAACCCCGTCCTCTAGGATGTTTTCATTTAGTGACAGGTAGGACTTCCCCTCCTTCCTTGAAGCCAAGAGACTAGAAATTTATCCATCTACCCTCACATCCATCCATTTGTTCACCCATCCGCCAAGCTACCCACCCAGCTGGGTATCCCTTCATACATCCTTCCTCCCATCCATTCATCCGTATCCACCCACGCACCCATCATTTTATCCATTCTTTCATCCACTTGTCCATCACCCATCTGTCCATCCAACTACCTCATTCTTGACCACGGAACCTAAACATAAGAGCACAGGAAGGAACACGAGCACTGCTCTAGCTTACCTTCTTACTTTCCCCAAGAAGACCTGGCCATGTTTCCCTTCCTCAATAAAGCAGGGATAATATCTAATCCTTCTACCTCACAGGGCTGTTGTGAGGTACATTGTTTTAGCAAAGATTTATTGATTCCATATTATGTAACAGGCACTATCATTTCTTAAGGTGGTCCTGTCCTCTAGGAAGCTGCAGCTGGGTTGGGGAGACATGTCACCCCAATAGGGTAGCGGGGTCAAGGGCAGGAAAAGTCCTCTGGGAGAGCAGCTGTTCAGGAGGGGAATCGGGAAAGGCTCCAGAGGGGAAGCCTGTTCCAAGCTGCCCTTGAAGGACGGCTCCATCTTAGCCATGCAGAGGTGGAAGAAAGGGCATTCTTGGTGGAGCGGACAGAATAAGCCGAGGCAGGAGGCAGGGGAACTAGGGCATATCCTGGGGGAACGGCTGGTGTGCCTGGAGGCCAGGGCTGGGCAGTCTGCAAAGACAGGACGGGTGGGATCTCCTAGGCTAGCACAGCAGGGTCTGCGTAGAGCCATGAAAGCGGAAAGACGCATCACGTCAGTACAAACCACAGTGATTTCTTACTCCGAGGCGTTTACTCAGATCCCCAGACTGCCCGTCAGGGAAAAAATATCTTCTCGGTGACCCCCAGGCCTCGGGAGACACGATTCCTGCCGCCTAGAAGGGAAGCCAGCAGCTGGCATTTCTGATCTTTGTGTCACTAAATATATCATTGGTGACAGCGGCTCGTGCCCCTGACGTTATGGGGCTACCGGACGAGGCTTCCACGGCCTGCCTCCCTGTCTCTGTGGCTCATCCAGGACCTCCTTATATCAGCTCCCCTGGGGAATCTGAACCCAGGACCAGGTTTGATGTGCCCCAGGCAGTCAGCTCCAACACCTGCTAAGTGCCTCCCACGTGCTAGGCTCTGTGCTGGGGCTCTGCCCCTCTGGGACTCTTCCCCATTTCACAGGAGGAAATGGCTCAGCCAGATGCCACCTGCCCGAGCCCACCCTGAGGCAGGGGCACCAAAACCCTGGCCTGGCCATGTGCTCTCGCCTCTACCCTGTCCCCTCCTCACGTTCCCCCTGCCCTTGGGGTCTGGTCTCCTCCCACATACAGCCTTGTTCTGAACCATATTTTCTCTCTCACAAACTACCCTTCTGCCTCTGGTCTGAGTGGATTCTCCCAGCATCCCTGAGAAGCAGGTGATGCCCTTATGTACGCGTTGTAGATGAGGGTGCTAAGACCCAGAAGGACAAGGGCCATGCTCCAGGGGTGTGGGCTGCTCAGGGGCCAAGTTAGGAGCGTCCATGGCAACACGAGGAGAAACACACTGCCCCGGGGCTGGCCCTTAGCAGATGACAGCCACATGCGCTTCCAAGAGCCCTGCCCTCGGCCCGGGGCGCTGGCTGCCTCCAGGTGACCCAGCGGGTGACCGTGTTCCTCTCAGCGGCTCAGAGAGCCCCTGAGGTTGAACATAAAACATTAAGTGCTAAGATGGTGGCCCTGGCGGGAGGCTTGGTCTGACATACGTTCAGTCCTGCCCTGGTGACAAGGCCCAAGGGAGTCCCACTTCCCCGCTCTACCACCCGCATGGGCAGAGAAGGGCCCCGGGGAACCACCGAAGCCTCCCCCCACCGTTACGGCGACCGTCTTCAGAGCCGTCAGGTCCCTGTTCTCAGAACCCCCCGGGCAGGTGAGGCCAGCGTCTGCAGGGCACCCTTTGCAGCCGAGGTGGCCGAGGCCTACGAGGTCACAGGGCTCACGGCCGGCGGAGCCAGGTTTGGACCCTGGCAGTCGGAGCCCCGCAGTCTGGCTCCAGTCTGGCCCGTCACCACCACACTAACCATGTCTCTCGGCGCACCCGGAGCGAGGGCTCTGCCACCGGAAAGTGCCGACAGGACCCTTGCCTGGAAGGGCCCCTCACCACTGGCCCCCTCCAGTCTCCCTCCAGCCCCACACCCCCTCAGAGAGCAGCTCACCCCAGCCTGGTGGCAGCCCTGTGTGGCCCCAGCGTCTCCCCCTGGGCACAGCTGGCCTTTAGGAAGAGGAGGACGGAGGCCCTGGATTGTGGTGAGGCAGGAGCCCTTCCCTGAGGCCCGGCTCCCTGGAGGTCCAGACTGTGCAGCCCCTGTGGCCATGAGAGGGGAGGGGACGGCAGTGCAGGCATGAGCGCGGCTGAGAGCTGGGAGGGTACACACAGGCGGTGCCCACTGTCGGGGGCCCGAGGGGGCTGTGGGGAGCTCTGCTCTTTCTGACCTCCCGCCGTTGCCTGGCTCTCCGAGCCCAGCCCAGGACGCTGGCTTCCCTCTGTGCTCGAGCCCCAGGCACACGCCCGCTCAGGACTTTTGTATGTCCTGCTCGCCCTGCTCGCCAGATGCCACATGTCTCCTTCCCTCTCCGCCTGCAATTCTTTGCTGAAATGTCACCTGCTCAGGGAGGCTTTCCCTGCCACATGAGTTAAGTTGCCACCTCTGGCACTTCCTGTGTCTTCCCTCCACTTTCTATCTCCAAAGCTGTCCTCACCATCTGACACAGGGTATAGTCCATGTATCCATTTGTTTCTTTTTATTCTCCCTGCGTGAGAATGTAAGTTTCTTGAGGACAGGGATTTTTGACTGTTTCATTCTTTGCTCTACTGCCAGCTTCTAGAGCAGTGCCAGCAACCTAGTAAGTAGGTGCTCAATAAATATTTGTGAAATGAATGAATGAGTGCTAACAGCAGCCCCTGACAGGGGAACTACATAGACTGTCTTTATGTGGATAGTAGGGGTATAGGGAGAGCAGTCCCTTCCTGCACTGTGGATGGGGAAGGAAGGAAGTGGTGGGCGGGCGCATCACAGGCAGTGGGCCAGGGGCTCACAGGCAGGAGCCAAAGTAGAGCAGGAATAGGGTCGCCAGGCTGGCAGGGGAAGGGTCTGGGTTGAGCCAGGGTGGAAGGGGCGTCCGAGGCCCTGCACAGGCTTGAGTGAGTTTCCTCTGGCTGCTGTGGCCCAGTCCGAAGCAGCATCAGAGCCTGGGCCCAGTGAGGCTGGCTCCTGAGGCCCCCTGAGCTCAGCTGTGTGGGGCTGCCCCAGCTACCATTAGCTTATCCCCACCCAGCCTGGCGTTGGTCTGGCGGGGCAGCCCAGCCTCAGAACGGCTACTGTCCAGTGGCGCCAGCAGGAGCCCCAGGCCTTAGCCCCCAGGCTCCTGGGGTCTGCCTGGCCCCCGCTGCCACTGCTGCCTGTGCCTGAGCATCCCCCGTAAAGAGGAGACATTTCAGCGCCCTGAGCTGTGATGCATGGCTCTTGTCCACCAGCCCCACCACACGGGCACACTTGTCAGCATCTCAGGTCCCCGGGCTTGGCTCCCGATCAGAGCCTGATGTCAATGGCCCTCCCTCCTCCCCCCGCAGGTGGAAGTTCCATCATCCATCGCTCTCATTCCCCTGACACCTGGTGAGGGAGGCCGAGTGGCCCAAGACAACAGATGGGGTGACTGAGCCCTCTGAAGAGGGCTATGACCCGCCCATGACACACAGCAGACTCGTGGCAGGACCAAGAGAGAACCCAGGCCTGCCTTCCAGGATGACCACTGAAATCTGGTCCCTGGGAGACAGATTCTGGAAGAAGTGGCCCCCGGGGCCAAGTAGGTGAGGGGATCCCTAGAGAGGTATTTGAAGGGAGAGTCAGTTGCTGAAGAAAGGAAGCAGGTGGTGAACAGGTGAGGGCTTGGCTCTTCTAAAGCCAAGCGCTGTTAAAAAGACAATAATGGAACCCACGATAATTAAGCACTTATGGTTCGGGTTCTGGGCTAAGTGCTTAACACATTCAATCCTCCCAACTTCCCTGTGAGTCAGGTGCTATTAATATCCCTCTCTTGAGGCACAGACAGGTTAGGGAACTTGTCCAAGGTCACACAGCTGGGAAGTGGAAGTGGGGCCGGGATTCCAATGCAGGCCTCCTGGCTCGAGAGGCCATACATACTCTTAGGAGATAATGGGGCTCCAGGGCATGTTGCCAACATCAGGTAGCCAGGAAGTGGGGACCGGCGCTGAAGCTCATGCACTTTCTACTGAGCACATGACTGAGGCTTTAAGCAGGGGGATTTGGGACAAAAAGCATCCTAGGCCTTCGAGGGGAAGAGTCTATATTGAAAACCACTAACTAATGCCTAGAACTTCCCACAAACACAGCTGACAGAGGAAAGGGAACAATGATAGGGGAAAGGGGAGGGAAGGAGGTGGACGGAGAAGGAGTTGGGGAGGGAGAGGGAGAGGGAGGAAAAGAACCTGGCTGGCCTTCAGGAGAAACAGAGTCCCAAGGGAAGTCAGACGTGGGCATTAGGCTGGACCAAGTGTACCTGGGAACTCGGTGTCCCTGCAACGTCACCATCCTAAGAGCTGTGCGTCCTGGTTTTCGGAAATAGTTTCTCAGCCTCTGAGCTCTGGTTGTGGGTAGTGGTTGGGTCGATGCAGAGTGAAGCAGGAGTTTGGAGAGATGGAAGGGCCAGGACGTGAAGAGCCTCATCTGGCCCTGGGTGGTGACAGCAGCAAGTGGGACACTGCCCTGACTGCGGTTTGCCCCCCACGTCCTGATGAGAGCACTACAGCTCTCCTATCACTGCCTCAGCCTCTGCCTCTCCATCACTGCTCCAGGCTTGGGGGGATGGAGGAATTGTGTTCCCAGGTGAGGCAAAGAAGGGTAGGACAGCCAGGAACAGGCTCAAAGGCGTCATGCCGATGTCTGACCTAGGCCTTGAACTCTGGCCTCCTTATCCATTCTCTCAGTGATTACGTATTTAGCATCCGCTATGTGCCCGGCCCTGTTCTAGGTGCCAAGCACAGAACAACGGGTAAAAGAGACAGAAGTCCCTGCCCTCTTGGAGCTTATATTCTAGTGAGGGAAAGAGACAATAAACAAGGTAAGTGAGTAGAATATGGTTCGATGGTGTTAAACGCCAAGGAGAAAACGGGAAAGCACAAAATGCGGGAAGGGAAGGCAAGGGTGCAGTCCGAGAGGAAGACATCAGAGTCCAGGCCTGAAGGAGGCGAGGGAGAAAATAGTGAGGGGAAAGGCTCCAGGTGGAAAGCAGGGCAAGAGGACAGGTCCTGAGGCAGAAGCAGAAGCACGGTGCCGGCGGAAAACCAAGGAGGCCAGACGAGCTGAGTAGGAGAGCGGCAGGAGAGCAGGGGGGGGAGGTGGGGTGCGGGCAGCTCGTGCGGAGCCTTATAACCCTCGCAGGGACCGGGGCTTCTCCCCCCGTGAGACCAGAAGTCAGAACGAGCAGAGCCCAGCGGTGGCCAGATCTGACGAGTGTTTTACCAGGAGGGCCCTGGCTACCCTGTGCAGAAGGTGTGGGCAAGGGCAGAAGCAGGGGGGACGGTTCACAGTGATCCAGGGGAGAGAAGATGGCGGCTTCAGCCAGGAAGGTAGCAGTGGAGGTGATGTGGGTCTGGGAGACCACAGGATTTGCTGATGCGTGAGAAAAAGAGCGGAATCAAGGACGGTGTCGAGGTTTTTGGTCTGAGCACCCAGATGGATGCGGCTGTCATTTACTGAGCTGGGGCATCACCCCCCCAGGCACATCGCCCTGATGTCAATGTCTTGGGCGTGAGGAAAGATCAATGTCTTGACCCGTGAAGCTCTGTCAGCCCGCACGCGCCCATCCAGGCCTGTGTCCTGATACTTCCCCTCCACTGGGAACCGTTTCCTGCCTCAGCACTTCTCAGAATCTGATGTGCGTATGATTCATCTGGGGATCTTGTTAAAATGCAGATTCTGAATCAGTAGATCTGGGGGTGGGGGCCCGGGGCCTGAAACTCTTCATTTCTAACAAGTGCCCAGGTGATGGGGATGCTGTTGGTCAGAGGACCACACTGAGTAGCAAGAGCCCCCACGTCCCAGACCCCACGGCAGGTCCTCCCCCTCTGAGTAGCAGCTTCTCCGGGGAGTGGAGTAAGCATCCTGACCACCTCCTCCCAGATCTAAGAGTCAAATTCTCCAGGGACAGAGCCCAGGAGCCTGACCTTTTGAAGCATCCGAGGTAAACTGAGAGTCACCCATGGGTGGGAGTCCTCCAGCAAACACCCCTGCAGCCCCCATAGCAACTATTACAAACACCCCTACCCCAGCCCCGGCCCATCCAGCACAGCAACAGCTCACTGCCCCCCTCTCTGCAGCGCCCCTACACCAGTGGAGCTGGACCCCACACTCTGCTCCAGCCCCTACTGCCTGGCATAGCCTCTCGTCTCTGAGTGCACCTTTCTGCAGCTCCTGGAGGGCAGCCAGCCAAGAGAAGGGCCTGGAGAAGAGGGCGGCAGGTGCCACCCCCTGGGCCTGAGCAAGCACACTGGAAAGAGGTGGCACCCCCGGGGCTGTGCCACGAGAGGGCTGGATGAGTCTACACGCCTGATGGCTCACAGGGGCCCCGCGTCCGTGGCGACCCCCGGCAGGACGGGCTTACTATGCCTTAAATGAAGGAATGAGAGCAGGCCTGAATGAATGTCGGAGGAAGCTTCTGAGACCCCCATCCCTGGGCTCCTGCCCGCTTGGTACCGGGAGAGCTCGCATGCGCCCTGGAGAGGATGTGGAAGGAGAAATAGGGAAGGCCTAACCTGGCTCCCACAGTGCCTCCGGGAAGCTGAAGCCTGGAATTCTTAAACTCCTGGAGTGTCAGACTGGAGAAGGGACTTGGTGGTCATTTAGAAGGTCCTCTGTCTTTCACAGGGAGAGGAACTGCAGCCTGAAGGGGCGATGGAACTTGCCTACGGAAGCCTGGTTGGCTTAATGGCCTGGGTACAGATCTTGCTCTGGTGTAGTTGCCTGATACCTACGACTGGGGTCTTGTCTGTGGCCTCATCTCTCCATGTCCCTGGGTGGGTGCTAAGCCTGAGGGCCTGCCTGTCCCCAGCCACAGGCCCCCAGAGCTGACCCACTGACCGCCAGCTGGAATCATGCAAGCCTGGGGACTTCCTGTCCAACCCAGACCCCTCACTCCCAGAGGAGGTCAGTGAGGGCAGGAGCAGCCAGGCCAAGCCTTAGGGACCTCGGGGGATGGGCTTCCATGTTCAGCAAAAACTAGAAAGGACGCTGAGGGAATGGATGAGCCAAAAGCTAGAGGCTGGAATGAGGGCTGAAGATGAGGAGGCCAGCGGGGAGCCCGGCAGAAGGGAGCAGCGGGACGCACGGCCGGCTTCCAGAGCAGAAGGCCTTGAATGCCGAGCTGAGGAGCCAGCATGCTCACCATACGTCACCTCTTGCCTGTTAACTTCTGAGCCTCCCGAGCCCCCTGCTGTTTGCCTGCACGGCTGGTGGGGGCAGTAGAGGCCCCTTCCGAAAACCCTCTTCTTGGGGGCTCCCAGAGCACCCTCTTACCCCACCAGGCTGGACCCTCACCTGCCATGGTTCAGGGGCTAGAACTCTCTGAGCAGGATTCCCAGACAGGTTTTTGGGAAAGAGTGTTTGGTGAGGGAGGACGGGACCCAGAAGGAAAGCCGAGTCTGAGCCACAGTAAGCCACACACCCCAGCATCCCTGCAACAGTGACAGGAGGCAGTACTGACCAGTGGTTATGGACAGAACTCCGGGGTCAGGCAGACCCACAGTTGAATGCCGCTCCACCACTCGTGAGCTGAGTGACCTTGGAAACGTTACTTAACCTCTCTGAGCCTCAGCAGCCTCATCTGTGGCATTGGTGTGATAATAATGATACAGTTCCATGGGAGTTTGTATGAGAATTAAATGAGAACATGTACATCAAACCCTTAAGGCTGTCTGACACATAGTAAGTGCTTCAGTAAACAGCGGCCATTAGTACTGTGACTCATGAAAGGAAGGGGCTTCTGGAAAATCCTGCTTGGGGGATGATAACAGGATTTGGACCAAGTCTGGGTTGAATGGCTGAGGGAGGTCTTGACCAGCTGTACTGGGCCCTGGGAGGGGAGTGGGGAAGGGAGGTGGGAGGGCAGGTAACTGCAGATTCTCCCTCACTCAAGGGAGGAAATCAGAGGTGTAAGTAAGGAGAACAGTGTGCCCAGGTAGGATTTGATATTCTTTTAAAACAGAGCCCAAAGAAATGCAAACAGCCAGGTCCTGGGCCAAGAGGCTTGGGGTGTGAGTTCAAGCCTCGCTGATGGGCTGTGTGGTCTTAGGCAAGTGTCTTCCCCGCTCTGAGCCTCTTCCTCCTCCACCGGACGAGGGCAGTGGCTAGAGGTGGCCTGGGAGTACCCAACAGTCCTGTGCATGTGAAAGGTGGTCCCTCCCACACAAGTGGTTCCCCTGAACTAGGATCAGGCATCTAACTGTCCCTGGAGCCTCTCAGGCCCCCCTTTCCCTGGAGCCTGCACCCAGGGATGGGACGCTCAGGCCAGGGGTGTGGCCAGGCTGGCCCGGGGGCTGATGGGAGACAGCAGCTTGACCTTTTGGTCCAGAGCAAATACACTGGTCATGAGACTGCTCAGAATAGCCATATAACTATGTTCAGCTGCACTGGGCGGCCCCGAGATCCCTGGTCCAGGCAATGGGCCCTGGAAAGAGCCCCCACCAGCCCCCCTCCCCCACCTCTGAGGAAACACGCCTCCCTCTCTGGGAGGCTCAAGCCAATCTCCTCCAAAGCTCTGGCAGATGTCAGCACGCCCAGAGTTAGGGAGCACAGATTCCTGCCCCCAGAGAACCAGACTCCAGACACTCCCTGAGGTGTCATAAGGTGGATGGGGTTCCCAGCCACGGAGCCAGGAGTTAGAGACATGGGTTTCTGAACCAGTCCCCAAGCAACGTGTTCACATGTGACCTTGGATAAAGCACTCCTCATCCAGTTGAGGTGGATGGGCCTCAACCTCCTCATGTGTCATAATAATACCTCCTATTATACTGAGTATGTAAGAAGCTTAGACTCCGGAGTGGGAGACAAACTGGACCAAGCAAGGCTGCTAATGAACATTTTATTACAAACTAGATCACTTCTCTGAAGGGAAGGACTCTGGTTCTGGACCCAGCCTGTGGGGTCCAGGAAGGCATTGCCAGGGAACTGATGTTTGAGGTGGGATGTCAAGGATAAAGAGGGGCAAACCAGGAGGAAAGAGTGCTCCAGAGGGCACAGCCTATGCAAAGGCCCTGAGGCTGGGAGACCCGGCATGTGCAAGAAGCTGAAAAGAGGCCAGGATGACTGGAGCTCAGTGAGTGATGGAGAGAGCCAGGCCAGAGGAGCCTAGAGAGGCAGGCAGGGCCTGAGGGCTACATTATGGGCCGGGGAAGCACCAAAGGGTTTTAAGCAGGTAAGGAGGTGAGCTGACAGATCTGTGAATTGAAGAGCCCTCTGTGGTTGCCAAGTGGAGGATGAAATGGAAGGCCCAGGGGCTGGAGCTGGGAGAGCAGTCAGGAAGCTGCAGGAGAGGTGGGCCTGAGGGACACAGTGGTGGCTGGAACCAGGACAGTGGACATGGAGACAGAGGGCAAAGGATGGAGTCTAGAGAGAGTCATGAAGTAAAAGGATAATCCAACCAAAAGGAGTAATAACAGCAGCCAACGTTTATTGACCTCTTACTGCATGCCAGGCCCTGCGGCTTGGGGCGCTGCGCCAAGATGCAGATAACTCAGTTACTCTTGCCATCAACCCTCCGGAACACGTTCTATCATTATGCCCATTTTAGAGGCGAAGAGGCTGAAAGATTCTGACTAGAAGACACTTGGTTTGCGATTTTCATTACTGGGAGGGGAGCTGGTGGGGGGCTGGAGTACCATTCAAAGACACGAGGACACCTGTGAAAGCATCGTGGGAAGGAGAAAAACACTGAACGGGGGACACACTGTGGTGGGGAGCACTTGGGGTGGCAGGAGGGGAACACACCCAGCCCTTCTCCACTGCTCATGCGTCTCCTTCACGTGTTACCATGACTCCAGGTGGGGCCCTGACCTGGGGGAGTGGGCTCTGAGGTGGGGGACAAGATGCTTAGGAAGTTCCTGATAGCTTCTCTGTCCCCATTCCCTCTGTACGCCAAGCCAGGCCAAGAGCCCAGTGTCAGACGGGACCCAAGGGACACCCAGAAGTCTCTGGCTGGGCTCTGCATCCCAGCTTCTGGGTGAGATTCCTTCCCAGGGATTTGAGGAGGGAGAGGACTACATCAGTCCCAAAAAGGTGAGGACAAGGCAGAGAGACGGAGACCTGGCATCAGAGGAGAGCTGACCAATGGGGTAGTAGAGGAGGGGCTTCCCAAGCGTGCGGCCATTGCCTCTTCTTTGTCATTAGAAAGTCAAGGGACTTTGGGGGACAGATATCAACACACACACACACACACACACACACACACACACACACACACACACACAAGATACTCTCTGGCCTGCAGCGCAGGGACTGCCATTGGTGGTGTGTGACCTGACACAACAATGTTCCTGATGACAACATGAAAATCATAGATAAAAGCCAAGAGCCTCAGACCGGTGCTGGTCCCCGGGGAAGACAGGAGGGCAGGTTTCAAGCCGGGGCTGCCCCAGCACAGCCCTGCCTGCTCCCGTATCTCCACAGCTTTGCGTGTAGCACTGCCGTTCCCTGCCCTCGCCTGGCTAATTCCTACTTGCCCCTCAAAGCTGGTCCCAGTGCCACCTCCCCTGGGGGTAGTTCTCCCTCGCATAGTCCCAGGAAGCCCCTTCAAGCCCTTGCCGCAAAGCGTCATCACCATCCTTTGCTTCTGTGTCTGGGACAGCACCCCTCACCCCAGAAGACAAGCTGGGCTATCCTGTCCCGGCTCACCTCCTCACCCCTTACCCCCTTGGGCTGGGGGCCCAGGAAACCCGAGGAGAGAGGGGCCAGGGAACCCGCGGCTCCAGCTAGTACAGTCACTCCCGAAGCGCTCAGATGGGACCTTCCACCCCAGCCAAGTAGCCCCTATCTCCCAGGGCCACCGCTAAGGCCTGCAGAGGGGTGGCCTCACTGCCTGGCCTGTGCACCAACAACTGACCTGAGCTAGAGCAGTATTTGCACTGAGGATGGGGAATGGGGTGCAAAACCGCTCCCTAAGGCAGCTCAGGAGTCCCAGGAGATGGAGGCAGCAGGCAGGAGGCTGGTCTGGAGTTTCGTCTTCCTCAAGGCACACACACCCAGGCGATGCAGGGCCTTCTCACGTACGAGCACACACAGCCACACTGACACCAGGTTCTCACACGCAGCTTCCGTCTCACACACCCCTCACTACACACGGTCTCTGTCACACTTTGGGCCCTCACCCCACACAGCCTCACACACAGATGGGCTCGTGCACACAGCCTCACATGCAAGGCCTCACAGTGTCATGCCTGCCACACACAGAAATACACTCGCCTCAAGTCTCTTACACACTCCGAGAATCTCTCTCTCTCCCTCTCACACAAACACACACACAGCATCTCTCTTACACATACAGTCTCTCTCTCTCATATACGCACTCTCTCCCACGCAGTCTCATTCTCACACACGAAGTCCATCTCTCAAAACACACAGAATCTGTCTCCCTCACATTCACACAGAATTTCTCTGATACAGAGACTCACGGAATCTCTCTCACATAGTCTCAACACACACACACAAACACACACACACACTCCCAGAGTCTCACTCATACGGTCTTTCTCACACGCATGAAGAACCTCTCACGCCCACACAGAATCTCTCTTACACAGATTCTCACACATACAGCTTTTCTTTCATGCACATCTACAGTGTCACACACAGGATTCCGGTCTCGAATCCAGAATAAACATTAAAATCCCCACCCACAAATCCGAGGCGGCTTGGGGCCGCGTGGGGAGGGGTAAACAAAGGTGACGGCAGTGGCGGAGCAGCGATGGAGGGGGCAGGGCGGGCGGGCAGCCGGCTGGGCTCTGCGCAGATGCGCTGCAGAGAGGCAGCGCAATGCAGCTAGGCCAGCCGGGCGTGCAGCGGGAAGCCTGGGTTCTAATCCAGGCTCTGCCCTCAGTTCCTGCGTGCCCTTGGGCAGGCCCCGGTGTCCTCATCTGTCACCCAAGGGAGCTAGAACAGCCCTGTGTGCCTACGGGGGAAGGAAGGTGGCACAGATAGGCTGTGGGACGACACTTTCCAACCCACCTCCACCCCCCAACCTACTGCCCAGCTTCTCCCTCAGAATCTGCTCTTCAGTGGACACTGGAGAGAGCCAGGACTTTTCTGTAAGGTTTTGTACCCCAACAAGGCCCCATTTATCCAACCCATTTATCTGCATGGGGCGACGGCCACCCCAAAGCAGAGGAACGGCCAGTGGGAGGAGAGGGACAGGTCAGAGGGCTGGAACGTGCCCCACGTGACCCCTGCCTATTCTGAAGCTCAGGGGCACAGGCCAGAGCCCTAAAGCTGAGCCCAAGGAGAGGGGTGGGGGGACCCAGCCTCTTGCTGGGGAGCCCAAAAGCTGAGAGGACCCTATGGAAGTTGGGCCTACTCTGCTTCTGGGGCCAAAGGGGTGGTGGTCACGGTGAGATGCTGTCCGAGGTCAAATGCAGGCTGAATGGGCAGCTGCTCTAACCCAGGCCTCTGCCCCGCATGCCCCCCCGCCCCACATGTGCCAGTTCAACCTCCCAGTCCCCTTCCTCCTGCCCCTCCCCACAGCTCAGCCATAGCCTCCAGTTACATAATCCCCTGGCTCTGGTGGCCTCTGTCAGGAGAGGGGAGGGGAGGGGAGACCCCCGAGCGTCTCAGTCCACTCTGGAGATGGCAGGGAGCTGGGGGCCAGCGCGGTGGAGGATGGGGTCCCAGGAGATTTGGGTTCCAATCCTGCTTGGCCTCTAACTCCCCAGGTGACCTTGGGCAGGGTCCTCAAAACAGGGGGTTTAACTCCCTCCCTATTACTGTGCTCCCCCAAACACACACACATGCACATCTGAGCTAAGGTTTAATATATAAGACCTGCTGCCCCCTCCCTCAGATGCTAAAACATTGAGTGTTTTATCTCAGTAACACATCCACCAGGCCTGTGCCTACACACAGCCTTTCTCTGCCATGGACACTTCAGTGCCCACCCTCCAGTCCCCTTTGCCCACTGGAGTCAGCTGGGCAGACACTCCTGCCCCCTCCCCTGCCCGAACCTCCATCCCTGGGCTCCCGGGGGCAGGAGGCATGGGATGTGGAGCAGTGGAGGAGAGTGGGGCAGCAGAGGCAGTGTTTGGACTGGTAGGGGGTTGGTGGGTAGCTCACACACGGGGGAGAGGCTCTGCTTTAAATCCCAACTCTGACCCCTCCCCTCATGCCACAGCCTTGGTTCAGGCCTCTGAGAACAGAGCCCAGCAAAAGCAAGACGTGTCTTCCAACGTAGATGGCTTCCAGCGTAGATGGCTGCTACTGGTGTCTCCCTTTGGGGCTCAGTTAAAGCAGCAAGGACCCTTAGAATTTACCAGACCCCCTCTCCCATTTTATAGTTGAGGAAAGTGGTCAGAGAGGCCATCTGAGGGGCCAAGGTCGGCAGCAGGGTGCCCTTTCTCCCTGGCAACAAGCTGCTGTCACTAAAGGGGAGTGGCTGATGAAGACACACCCACCTCTCACAAAACTTGTCCTCGCAGATCCCCCCGTAGACCCCTTCTCTGCCCCGGCAGGTCCGAGAGGAAGCATAGGCAGAAGCCCAGTGGCCCCCGCAAGCACCCTCTCCTTTGACAAGGCAGAAGGTCAGGCTCTGTTCCCAGGAGCAGATCTCAGAGGGATCACAGCCCCCTCCCCAACTAGCTACCAATTAATTAGCCATAAACGTTCCCCCTTGGCCATCTCCCCATGGCCTGAAGCTGCTCCCTGGGGAGGGGTGGTCTCTCTCAGGCAGCAGACCAGGTCTCAAGCCCTCTTCTGTGGGCCCTGGCTGGTTCCAGGTGGCCCTTAGCTGGGAAAGAGGAAGGGCTCTAGCTTCCCTGCCCACACCAACATCTAAAGGACAGTTCACACTTTCACCCTGTACACCTGCAGAGACGCAAATATGCACACACAGGCACTCCTGCACACTCAAACATACACACATGCTCACTCATTCCCACTACATACCTTACCCACCCAAATATACACCGCCACACTTACATAAATATACACACACAATCTACTCATACACACAAACACACCCATTCATACTCACCCATACACATTAAATTTGTAATACAGACACAGACTTTACATATGTACAAAGCTAGTCACCCTTCAGGAGAGTCACTCTGTCGCTTACACGCGCGCACAAACACCCCCCTTTCACTTCTGACTCCCTAGGCACCAGTTTTCGAATCCACCCCTGCCCTCGGGAGGCAGAGGACCTTGACTTCCCCGCCCCGTTCTTCAGATGGGTAGGTTGTCACTTACCCGCGCGTAGCGGGATGAGTAGGGGTCCTCGAAGAGCGCCCAGATGCGCGGCTGCCAGCGGCGCCAGAAGCCGCCGGGCCGGCCGTCCGGGGAGTCGCTGAGTGCCAGGCGCTTGGTCATCTCCAACTCGTCCTCGCCGTCGCCTGAGTCGCCGGGGCCGTCGGCGTCCGCGTCGTCGGCGCTGTTGTCCAGGGGCGCGCCGCCGAAGCTGTCCAGCGCCTCCTCGGCGTCGCGGTGCTGGCGGTACGTCATCCAGCAGCAGGGCTCCACGTCGGTCTCGTCGATGCCCCAGAAGGCCAGCTCCTCCTCGTAGAGTGGCCCGCACACGTCGGCAGGGCAGTGCAGTTTGCCAGTGCGGTAGTAGTTCAGGATGTGCGCGAAGACGCCCGGGTGGCGGTCGAAAAAGAACTCGTCGGCGCGCGGGTCATAATCGAAGTGGCTGTGGGCGTCGGGCTCTGCCAGCCAGGCGAGCCGCGTGCCGGGCAGCGTGCGCAGCGTCGAGCGGTACGTCTGGTGGCGCGTGCCGCCCACGTTGATCACGATGCGCTCGCTTTCGTCCCCTTGGCCCATCGCGGCGCCTCCTTAGGCATGGCGCGGCCCAGCGACACCCATGGGAGCGGCCGCCAGGGGGAGTTGGCGCCGGGGAGGGGGGCGCGCGACCTCCTCCCCCCTCCCCCCAGCCGTCGGGGGGACAGAGGACCTCGGCTCTGGCTACCCCCAGAGCGACTCAAGCCCCTCAGGGCTTTCTGTCGGGTGCTGGTCCAAGGGCGTGTGCGCGGGATCCCCAGGGTCTCTAGGCGCCAGATGTGGGAGGGAGCTGGTCCGGCTGCGGAGGAGGCAGAGGAGGAAAGAAGGGAGGGAGAGAGGGAGGAGGAAGGGAGGAAGGGGGCGGCGGCGCTCAGCGGCGAGCCCCAGGAGGAGGGAAAAGAGGGTGGGGGGGCCGGGCTCCCGTCCCCATCTCAGCGGGAAAATGGAGAAATCGACACAAAGCTTTTGGGGGGAAGGTCAGCTGTTTCCAGGGCCGGTCAAAGACCAGCCCCTGGAAGGGGGAGGGGAGGGGAGGAGAAGGAATCTGGAAATTCGCGCTCTGTTGTGAGGTGGTCGCCGCAGCGCGCTCTCGGCGTGGGGGAGATGGATGCCCGCTGCCTTCCTCCCTGCGTGGACCGGCTGCGCAGGGCGGACTCCGGCCCCCTCCCTCTCCTTGCCTGGCTGCCTGCTCCCCGCCGGCGGCGGGCGCGCCCGCCCGCCCGCCCTCCTCGCTCCTTCTCCCCGCCTCTCGGAGGAGATGGCGGGCCCCCTGGGCAGGGGCACCAGGGTTGCTGCTCCGTGCTTCTGCTGCGGAGCGCTGCGCTCGGTGCGCTCCGGCTGGACCTGGGGCTCTCCGCTGGGCTGCGCTCCGACTCGACTCCGGCGGCGGTGCTGAAGGGACAGCTCCGGGACTGTTGCGGAGCTCCGCGGAGCCGGGAAAGGGTTCTCCGGGCTGGGCTCCGTCTGCGGGGCCGGCGGGCACTGACTCCGGTGCCTCTGCGCCCTGCTTGTGGCAGGCTGTTGGCTGTGCCGGCCGAGGCGAGGGGGCCGCGGCGGTCGGACCGGGGAGGCGGGGGTGGCGGGTCCGGGCGCGGCGAGGCAAGGCTGGTGAGGCCGGGGAGGCGAGGCGCGGAGCGGCCGCCGCCGCCGCGACGCCGCTGCTGCCGGGGCTGCTGCTCGGTTAGCTGGCTCGCTTGCTCGCTCGCGCGGTCCGCGTCCAGCCCGCCGCTCTCCGGACACTGGCACACGGCGCGCGCAGCCGCACTCGCCCCCGGAGGGAGGTGCCGCGCTGGGTCCTAAAAAGCCCTGATTCCGCGCCCCCCTCCCAGCCCCGCGCGGAGCCCGGCCTCCCTCAACCCCGGCGCTGGGGGCGCCAGCCCGGCACAGATCCTGCGCCTCCGGGGGACCCGCCGACGCTCCGCCCCCGGGGAGCGCCACTCAGTGGGCGGGGGCTCCGGGAGACGTCTCAACCCGCGCCCCAGGGTCAGACCGAGGTGAGAAGGGCGTCGGTACCCGCCCCTGTCTTTCCAAACTAGGGACTGTCTGATTCCCTAGTGAAACAAGACGGCCCTGACCGCTATCAGAGAAACCTCGACCCGCACCAGTATTGACCGCTCCAAGCAGCTGTTCAATACCGACCCTTGCAGGGAACCTGGAGCCCCCATGACGCTTCCCTAGGTACCCTCTTGCATGGATTCCAAAATAACACACCCCGCGCTCCCCTATACACAACACACACCTGTACTAGGTTGTGTTGTCCTCTAAGCCCTCTACTAAAAACCCAATAATCTTGGACCCCTATTAACCCCTTTCGACCCTTTTCTGACCCTGGGCCCTTCTTAACTCCAGGCTGACTCTAGTCTCCCATGAGTGTCACACGCTCTGCCATCCTGATCCCAGCTCACTGATCCTCCCACACTAGCCCAGGATCCTTAGGTGAGGATCCCTTGTGAAAAGGGCATTCTGTCCTTAGAGGTCAGAAGAAGCAACTGCCTCTAGTGGTCGTGAACGTTGACAGCCCCCCTTTCTCCGTAGGGCTTCAGCTGCCCTGGATGGGAAGCTGACGCTGTGTCTGGGGGCTGGATAGGAGCAGACCCCTGCTGTGATTCCTGGCTTCGCAGTTGATCCTGGGGTGGGAGTTGCAGTTTGGGCCTCCGAGGCTTCCTGGACCACGTTTGCTGGCGGTGCCTCAGTTTACTCAATCGAGCAATCACTCCTTCACTCCTTACTTGTTCCAGGCTCTGTCCCAGGCACAGGGGCACAAGAGACCCTGCCCTCCAGGGGCTCCGGGCAGTCAGGGAAGTGGGCAGGTGGGTCTGGGCAAGGCTGGGGAGGTCAGGCCCAGCTCCAGGGGTGGCCGCACTTGGAAAGAGACTTATTGATCCAGCCCAGCCCAATCGAACACAAGGCTGCCTGGGCAAAGGGCCATTTAATTAAGAAGACGTGAGGCTCTTATTTACCTGTCGGCACTTGCTAATTGCGCAGACAGCTGTCCCTCGACACTGACCCACAGACCTGGTTGTGGGCCCGGGGACGAAGCTGTGCAGCAGACATCTCTCTCCTCACTTGGCCCAGCGAAATCTGTGTGTGCTGGGGCAAAGGTTTGGAGGAATGGAGAGGTTTGGAGAGGGGCGAGGGGCAGAGCAAGAGCTGAGGGGTGGGAGAAGGACAAGGGGAAGGACAGAGAGGCAGAGTTATGGCAGAAACAGGGGCAGAGATGGGCAGAGGCAAAGAGAGAGCTGGAGTCTGGGGCCAGGATGGTACCTCCTCACTCCAGAGATTGATCTGTGTTCTTCTTATAAATGGGGGCTTCTTCCCCTTCAATACAATTATTTCAGAGTAATAACAGGGATGAGAGTGCGTTTCAGTGTCCCTCTCACCCTGACCATTGTGAGCCCTGTCCCCTACCCATGAGGAAGCCAGACCCAGTGCAGCTGCTTGGCTCAAATTCAGATTCCCAGGACACAGTTCTCTCAGAAAGTTCTGCCCCAATCCAAGGAGGTGATAAAACAGAGAAATGGAGTCCCCTCACACACACACACACACACACACACACACACACACACACACACACACACAAACACACCTGGGAGAAATCAAGATGAGGAGAGACAAGACAGAGGCCTCGCCAAACCTTCCCTTCCTTCCAGCCAGTTGTCTAGTCCCTCTTCTCCCCAGGAAGCCCTCTGCGATTCTGCCAACGATAGGGGCCCAGGGTTCCACCTCTTCCCTCTCCTGCAGGACCACATGGATCAGAGTACAGCTCCCTAACCTTCACTATAGCTTATTTCATTTCCCTGCAAAAAAGGACTATCAGGTCCTCCAAGCCTCCTGCTTGCTTGCTTCCTCCACGGTGCCCAGCATACACTAGCTCCTCATTAAGGGCTGGATGATTTGAGAAAGGCCAGGAGAGAGGCTAGGATCCTAGCATCCTAGTGTCAGAGGCCATAGGAGTCTGGAGCCCTCAACCCAGGCTGAGTCAAAGGGAGACTTACCCAGGGTTTCTCGGGGAGTCAGTGTAGGGCCCACTCAGGCCACTACCCCATGGTGAGCCATAACGGGGAACTGAAGCATGCCCCAGATGGTGGGGAGAAGCAGAGGGAGAGGCAGAGAGAGGCCGAGGGCTCCTAGAAGGGGTAAAGCTGGGTTATTAGGGGCCCTGGTCAGGCCTGGCCCTGAAGGGCTAGTAAAAGAGGCAGGCCAGGGTTGGAGGGAGGGGGAGCGTGCAAGTGTATCTATCGCACCTAAAATCCCCTACGAGGCAAGCAGAGAAGGCTCAGAGAGAGGAGCCTTCCAGGTGGGAGAGGGTAGCTGCCCATGAGGTGCTCCACGCTGTCCCACTTTAGGATTCTCACCTTCATCCTTGATGACACCCCAGGCCTCAAAGGCTCTCCCCCTTCTCTATCCTAAGCAGGGACACAAAAGTCCCTTCTCTCACTTCCCCTTCACACTGTAAGAAGGCTGGCATTTGCAGAAAGCCTAGAAAAATCAAGAGGGCAACATAGAAAAAAAAAGGGAAAAAGCCCCAAAGAAATGGGGTAGGGAGGGAGAATCGCTGAACTGAGCCTTAGCTTCTTACCAGCAACCACTAACCACAGACCCTCAGCCCAGCTGAGGACCTCACCCCTTTCCACTTGTGAGCAATCCCCCTTATTCACAGCCATGTGCCCTCTCCCTGGCAGAGGAAAGCTGTGGCCCCGTGCCAGAGGCTCTTTGGGGTCACTGGCTGTTGAGGGGCGGGGAGCAGCACAGGGTGCAGGGAACTACCAGTGGGGTGGTGTTATTCAGTGGTCAAGAGCAAAACCTCTGGAACCGAGGTACCTGTATTCAAATCCTAGCTCCACCATTGACAACCTATGACCTTGGGCAAGCTATTCCATTTCTCTATACGTCAGTTTCTTTATTGATGGATATGCAAAATCATAAGCCCTATATCATAACACTTCAGCTCTGTAATTTCTCTTGTTCAGGCTGGAGGAGGGGGCTGATGAGAGGGGCTGGAGGACGAGCTGGGGCTGGGTATAGACAAGAAAAAGGTGAAGGGAGTCCTGAAGCCAAGTTTGGCCTATGTTCTCACACCTGGCATTTGCAGGCCTTAGATCTGGTCCTGCTAGGCTCTGGAACTGGCTTAAGTCCAAGCCCCAGGCCTTGGTCCAGGTTGGCCCATGCCATATGCTCTGTCCCAGGCCCAGAGCCTTCACATTCCTGGTGGGTTGGGGTGCCATCTTGTGGCCACATCTGGAAACTAACCTAACCGGGGCACAGAGCCGGCTTTGGAGCGATGATAAACAGTGCAAGCGGCAGGCTATCTTTTCCACAGATCAGAGCTCCTCTCTCCAATGGACAAGGGAGGGTGAAATTAGAAGTGCCATAGCGGGAAACTGGTGACTGTGGCTGTCAGATCTATAGCTTGAGCACTGACCCTGGTACCTAAGCTGGGAATGGGGTGTACGGTTGTTCCTTTTGTTCCTTCCTGTGACCCCTGGGCAAATGGATCCCAGATCTCTTAGGCCAGGGGAAGTCTAGAAAGGGGCCAAGGTAAAGAATACTCCGGGCAAGTGCAGAGTTCGTCAATCTCTGCACATTTTGGACCAGAGAATCCTTTGTTGTGGGGCTGTCCTGTGCACTGTAGGATGTTTAGCCGCATCCCTGGCCTCTGCCCACTAGATGTCAGTAGCACCCCTTCCCCATTCGTGACAATCAAAAGGTCTGTGGACACTGCCAAAGGTCCCTTGGGGAGTAAAATGTCCTCTGGTTGAGAGATTTGGGTACAAATCTCATTTTGCTGTTTACTGGCTGTGTAAACTCGTCACTTTCCCTCTGTAAGCTTCTGTTCCCTCATCTACGTAAAGGGAATAATATTTTGTGAGGATTCAATGAGATAGTGTCTCTCATTTAACTTCCTCTCCTTCCCTCTTCCCCCCTCCCTCGGACTGCCCACCACCCCCAAACCCTCTGTGACCAGCCTTTACCCCATGTCTCCCTCATGGGCTCCTGCCATTCCCAGCAGCGTTGGTCCCTCAGAGTGGCAGTATGGCCCCAGGGGCAGAGTGTCAGCCCTCCCTGGGCTTGACTTTGGGGAAAATGGGCCTCAACACCTCGCCTCTCACTGCTGGCTGTAGGAGCTAGGTGGGGAGCAGGGAACGATGATGGTTGTGGTGAGGGATGCAGAAGGATGGTCAGGCGTGCATGTGTGTAAGAAGGACAGGTGGGCGTGGGCACTACTGCGAGTGTCCCTGGCAGGACCAGGTAGGGGCGGCTGACTTCTCCCGGAAGCAGCTGGAGATGTGTGGCTGCCCCAAGCGTCTTCCTCCCTCTGCGACTCCTTTATAGGAGCCTTGTGCGGTCTCCTGTATGTGCTCCTGGTGGGCCCTCGTGCCTGAGTCAGCCTATAGGTGAGCCTGGTTGGCAGTGTGCAGGGCTGGGTCCAGGTTCTATGAGGCCTGAAGTTTAGACATTTGGGGGAGGGGCCACATTAAAAAAAAAAAGAACAGAAAGTTGAGTACAAAAGTGAATATTTATTTAGGCTTTGAAATCAGGACCAAATGTAAATTTTAGAAAGCTGACTAAAAATGTTTAAAAATCCAGAAAAAATAGCTTAATATTGTTATTAACTGCTTGACACACCTACATAATACTTTTAAATAAGTTATATTTATTTGGAAGCATTCATAATGCTGACAAAAACAGTTGCAACTTTTTTTTGCAATTACAGAATGATGTTCAGTTAACAAAACAACATTCATTTTGTTACAGCTGTATCGAATATGACTGAAAATGAAACACTCATCATCTTCCCCTATAGCTGTTTTTTCTGTGCACCAACATGAACCTGCGTTACATTTCCATGCCACTTTACAGCTCCCATATTATATCAGGCCAGGTTTGTGGCTACTGAAAATACCACCGGGACAGGGCCACTTAAAGGTACATTCATGAAATGCACAGGACCCAGAGTAGCCAAAACAATCCTGAAGAAGAACAAAGCTGGAGGACTCACACTTCCCCATTCAAAACTTACTACAAATCTACAGTAAACAGACTGTGTGCTACTGGCATAAGGGTAGACACACAGCTCAATGGAATAGAATTGAGTCCAGAAATAAACCCATACTTTTAATGTCAATTAGTTTTTGCCAAGGGTGCCAAGACAATTCAATGAGGGAAAGAATAGTCTTTTCAACAAATAGTGCTGGGACAACTGGATATCCACATGCAAAAGAATGAAGCTGGATCCCTTCTTCACACCATATAGAAAAATCAACTAAAACTGGGTCAAATACCCAAATGTAGGCACTAAAACTATAAAATGCTTCCTTGGATTAGGTCATGGTTTCTTAGATATGATGCCAAAAACACAAGCAGCAAAAGAAAAATCTAGATAAATTGGACTCCAGCAACCACAAAAGACTTCTGTGCTTTAAAGGACAATATCAAGAAAGTAAAAAGACAACCCATAGGATGGGAGAAAATATTTGCAGACCATATATCTGATAAGGGTCTAGTATCTAGAATATATAAAGAACTCTCATAACTCAACAATAAAAAGACAAATAACCTCATTTTAAAGTGGACATAGGATTTGAATAGAAATTTCTCCAAAGAAGATATACAAATGGCCAATAAGCACATGAAAAAATGCGAACATCATTAGTCTTTAGGGAAATGCAAATTAAAACCACAATGAGATACACTTCACACCCACTAGGACTGCTAGATTAAAAAGACAAACAATAACAGTGCTGTTGAGGATGCAAAGAAATTGGAACCCTCATACATTGCTGATGGGAATGCAAAATGGTGCAGCTGCTTTGGGGAAGACTTTGGCAGTTCCTCAAAAATTTAAACATAGAGTTATGATATACCCAACAATTTCCCTTTTAGGTATATACTCAAGAGGATTAAAACCATATATTTACATGAAAAGTTGTACATGAATGTTCATAGCAGCATTATAATAGCTAAAAAAATGGAGACAAGCCAAATATCTATCACTTGATGAATGGATAAACAAAATATAATGTATCCATGCAGTAGAATATTCTTCAGCTATAATAAGGAATGAAGTACTGATACATGCTACCACATGGATGAACCTTGAACACATGCCAAGTGAAGGAGGCCATACACCAAAGGCCACATAGCGTGCGATTCCATTCATATGAAATGTCCAGCATAGGCAAATCCATAGGGACAGGAAATAGCTGAGTTGTTGCCGTGGGCTGGGGGGAGAAAAGGGAGTGGGGCGTGACTGCTAAGGGGTACGGATTTCTTTTGGGAGAAATGTTCTGGAATTTGATAGTGGTGATGGCTGCACAAAGTTGTGAATATAATACAAACCACCGAATTGGACACTTTAAAAGTGTGAGTTTTATGGTATGTAAATTATATCTCAATTTTTTTTTTAATTGGGAAAAGTTAAAGAAGGATCAGTAAACCAGAGGGCTATAAATAATTTGCTTATGCTAAGAAAAATCTGTCATGGTTCCAGCTCCCTTATCTGTAAAAGACCTATTTTGTTAGCTTTTTCTTTGAAATGCTTTGAGTTACTAAAGAATTTCAGAACTGGGACATACCTTTTTTTGTTTGTTTGTTTTGCAGTACGCGGGCCTCTCACTGCTGTGGCCTCTCCCATTGCGGAGCACAGGCTCTGGACACGCAGGCTCAGCGGCCATGGCTCAGGGGCCCAGCCGCTCCGCAGCATGTGGGATCCTCCCGGGACCGGGGCACGAACCCGTGTTCCCTGCGTCGGCAGGCGGACTCTCAACCACTGTGCCACCAGGGAAGCCCCCAGGACATACCTTTTAAATTCACTACTTCATTACACAGAGAGAGAGCCCAAGTCCAAAAGGGTTAAATCACATTCCCAAGGTCTCAGAATTGGTTAGGGGCACAGCCAGGCCTAGATCCCAGGAATTATGTGGCCATTGACATCATCTGGGACTTACTGCCCCCTGTTACTGGGAAAGTTCTATATGAATTAAAACTCACTGTTAAATGTTGTCTAAAAAAAATTAAAAAGTTAACTATACAAAAATGACCCTGTACTGTATAAAAATGACTATTAGACAGCCTCCCATTTTTTTCCCCTTAGTACTAGTGAGTTGGGTGCAGGGGATTTAAGTGCTTTATAGATGAGAAAAAACTGAGCTAGAACCAAATTGCTTTTCCCATCATTAGCACCATCACCATTTTTGTCTCTATCCTCCTCCTCATACTTTCTGCCTTCATAGTATGCATTATTGCAGCTTGCTCTTTTTCCTTGCCTTTTTCAGTCTTGCCTACTCCTTTCCACTTGCATCAGGCTGCATATTCTTTAAGTGCCTCTTCAATGTGATTCTATAATATCATTCTCTATACAGAGAATTGAGAGCTAATCCAGATAGTTCAGTCTCTCCTTCCAACATGGTTGGTCAAAACTTGTTTGATATCACTAATAATTTAGGGGATTTTCTTTCAGGCTCACCACTCTATTGGAGATGTCTATTGGAAATTGTGCCTAAAATGTACACTTTTAGGATTGTCAAATTTGGCAGAAACTCCATCAAGTTTCTTTCATCTGTGGACTGTAAGAGTTCAAGGTATATTGAGTTTTCCTGTGCGGTGACTAAATTTAAATGCTTTTAAATTGGCAGGGTTCATTTAAAAAGTTTGTTGATGCTAAGGTCTCATTATAGTGGCATATTGTGAATTTTATTCTGTCTTTGTTGATGTCAGTATTTTGTGTTAGACCAGCAAAAAATTTAAATCGCTTTCCAATATGTTCATATAATTCACTCTTCTTTGTTCATTAGATTATCAAACAATGCAAGAGGCTTTTCAATAATTCCTTTAAGAAGTTATCACTTTCTTTTAATAAACTGCTTTTTGGCATGATCTAAATAGATGTTGGGGGTACAACTGTCTTCTCAATGTCAGAATCATTGTAATTTATTTCACTGTTCATTGTCATTACTTCTGTTTTATATTTCATTGATTTAAAATATATTCCACTAAACCCAAACAAGATGAATACCTTTCGAGGGGACCCCAACATGCCCGTAAATGCCACCCAACACAGGGGAGAGGTCAGAACAGAGACAATGGTCATAACCAGTTGGCTAAAATATTTTACTTTAGAAAATTTGAAAAGAAACTAGACCGTGTGAACATATCTCTAGGGCTTTTCCCAGTGCCTTAGAAGAAGCTCATGCAAGGGACAAGGACTTGAAGCTTAAACTTCCTCGGCATCAAGGTACACCAGCCTCTGGGGGTATGCTCTGGGGACATGTGTGCTCTTGTATGAGCACGTGTGTGTACAGACATGCATATGTCTCTATGGAGAGCGTGGCCCAGTGTCTCCTCAGATCCAGCCCAGGTGAAAATGGCCCCAAGAGCAGGGATGTTTCATCTACACTGCAAATGGGGTTCAGCTAGACATCCTCCCCCCTTCCCAGGCCAGGAGGGGACCTCAAATCCCATCATCCATGGGGTAATCCAAGCTCTAGCTGCTCCCCTCCCTTCTGATGCTCTCTCCTTCCTTCCTCTGCAGAAGCTACAGGGCCGGGCAGCTGAGAGCGCAGTCTCTGGAGCCTCACTGCCCGGGTTCAAATCCTGCCTCATGATCTAAGCTGGTCCAGTTAGAGCTCTTCCCTGGAAATTTTCTAAATGGAGTTAAGCAGTGAGATCTAGGTAATCCCCTGAGTTGCTGGAAAAAACCAATATGGACTAGGAGGGAGGGAAGGCAAGCAGAGGCAAGAAGGGGGATGTGTCGAACAGCAAGAGGGGCTCCAATCCCGGCTCTCGAGGCCCACGGGTGCTGTGGTGCTTGCAGCGCTGCTCCCTTATGCGAACTGCCCTGCGTCCTTCCAACATACCCCCTGTGGGGTTTAACCTTTTTAAATTGGGTTTCTGCCCTGCACTGAGTCTGTCCCCATGACCTCTTCTTCTCCAGAGGTCTCCATCTTTATAACAGCACCATCGTCCACTGTGAAGCAAACCAGAGCCTGAAGTCACCCTTGGCCCCTCCTTTCCTCTCCCTTCCTTAGGGCCTCCATGCACAAGACTCTGTGAACAGTTCTGTAGGTTGTTCACTGAAAAAGCACACCTGGCCAAGGAGGTGGGTGGAGGCTGAAGTCCAGCCTGCTCTCTGTTTGCCTAGCCATGAACCCTGGTGCAGAGCAGTGTCCTTGGGAAAGAAGGGACACCTTTTTCTAATGCACACTAGCTCCCTATAGGCTATAGTAACCCTATAGGCTGCTGGGGCCTTCTTCTTATATGTGGTTGGTTCCCTCAGCACAGAAGCTGTGCTTCCTCCTCCCTTTGCCTGATTACCGTCTCATACCTCATTATCATCTCTCACTGCGCCCTTTACTTTTCCTTATGGAGGTTCTCATCATGTATAACATCTACAAATGTATTTATTCATTTGATTCTTTGTCTAATGGCAAAGAATTTTGCCAGTGGATTTTAAGCTGTATGAGGGTAGGGACTGTGCCCTCAAGGTTCTCCATTGAACTGTCAACGCCTACACTTTATCTGGCACAACTGTCTCTACTCCTGTGCTTTCTCTCCCATCCCCAGTCACAACCCCAGTTCAGGCCATGTCATGTCTTCTCTGAGCAGCCCTGGTGGCCTCCTGACAAGTCTTCCTGTCTCAAGTCTTGTTCCCTCCTATCCATTCTGCCAGTCCAGACTGGCCTTTCTAAAATACAGATATGTTTGTATCCTTTCCTCGGTTAGATTCCTCTATGGCTCCCTATTGCCTTTGGGATAAAGCCCAAATAAGGTCCAATGTGGCCCTTTGCCCCATCTCACCTCTGGCCCCTCCCTGTGAGCACTGCTGGTCCCATGAAGGCACAGTTTGCTTTCTGTCACCTCTGGGTCTTTGCCCTTTTGCTATTTCCTCAGCTTGCAGCATCCCTATTTGGCGCCTCTTTCCTTACCTATTCCTTCAAGACTCTTATTAGGGGCTGCTTGCTGTCTATACCTTCTGTTCCCACTGCGTTCCTCTGCCACATACATCCCCATTATAGCACTTAATTCATCGTGATGTAACCAGCTGCTAAAAGATCCAGTCTCCCCAAATGTCTGGGTGCTTCCCAAGGTCAGGAACTCTGTCCACCGGTCTCTGTTTTCACCCAGCATGGGACCTGGCATCTGTTGAATGAATGAATTCATGAATGAGCCCCAAACGGTCTCAAAGGAGTGTAAAGAACCCCAAGGCACATCTGGGGAAGCAGCCAGATGAAAAGCAGAGGATCATTAGTAACAGAGCAGCCCTGGGTGGCTCCCCAGGGGCCCTGCATTGGGGAGAGCAAAGGCTCTCCCAGAGCAGAGAGCAGATCCTCTGCTCTGCCTTCTGCCATTATGTCTTGCTTGCATTCCCCAGGCCCTCTCCACACCCGCCCCTCCTTGGTAAGAAGAGCCCTTGAAAGTGGGCCTGTAGGGTTTTCAGGAAAAAAACGATCTGTAGGAGTGGGATGTAAGGGGAATTGAGGTCCTAGTGACAAGTGTATGTGAATTAGGGGGTGGGGCTGGGCAGAACTTTTGCCAGGACGTCCATCCAGGGGTACCCTCTCAGAGGTACCTCTGTGTGTGTGTGTTGAGGGGGATCTATGGGCATTGTGGATGTGTTGTCTTCTTTTGTTTTGTGTGTGTGTGTTGGGGGGGATCTATGGGCATTGTGGATGTGTTGTCTTCTTTTGTTTCTCAAGACACAGTTCAAATGGCGCCTCTTCCAGGAAGTCTTCCCCAGCCCCCTGGCTAAATCAATGGCCCCTCCTCTCCCCTCAGAGTGTTTATCACTTGATAAGAGCACTGATGCCATCTGTGATGATGCAGGTTTGCACGTGCCCCTCTCCTTGCAGGCTCTGGGCTCCTGTCTTCTTATGAGATCTGGCAATGCCCGGATGCTCTAAGTGCTGGCTTTCTTAGAGTGGTCGCGTCTGTGCCTGTCTGGCCTTCTGTGCATCCCCTTGTGATTACACCTATCACTGAGAGCCTGGAAGTACCCTACAGCTTACAGTGCTGCTTCACACTCATTCAGCTTTTCCTCATAATGTTGTGAGCACCTTATCACATCCTCTACCCATGAGGATTCCGAGTCGCATCTGGGGGACATGACTTTCCAGTGATCCTTCTGGACACCATCCCTGGCTTCACTCTGTGTGCGTGGAGGGGCGTGATGCTCAACCGTGTACGCACTTCAGAATCACCTGGGGAACTTTTGAAAAATACTAATTCCTGGCCGGGGATATCTGCGGCAGATACTTTAAATCAGAATCTCTGGGTGGTGGGACAGGCATGGATCTTTTATTAACTACTCAGATAGTTCTAACATCCATCCTGACAACAAGATGACCTGTGTGTGGTGATGTACGTCATGGTCAGAAGAACCTCCTCACATAACGGAAACATACGCACCCCTCCCTCCCCCAACTTCCTCCTTGCAATCCGTCTGCGGCCTACAGGAGTCGCTGCGGTACAGGTGCCCCAGTTTGCGGATTTCGCCCCCCTTCAAAATCCTGCCCCCTTCAAAATCCTGCTCCCAACCCTAGCGAAAGCTGGAGCCACCGCGGTATAAATTAGCGTCTTTATTTCGAACACCTGAGCGAGCGCCCGCGGCTCGCCCGCCTGCCGTATAAACATACAAAGTCCCTGTCGCACCGCACACCATGCCTCAGAGATAAATACAGCCCTAGGGGCTCCTGCTCTGGCAAAGCAACTCTTATTTACAGGAATAGATTACAAAAGTATTACAAAAAGTGGTCCTGAACCGGGGCAGGGGGTGGGAGTGGTTACCTTTACAGCTGTTACACTTGGCAAGGGAGCGGCTGGAAAGAGCCGACGTCCCGAAGGCTCCCGAAAAGAGAGGCTACGCTCCTTTAAGCATCCGGGTGTCCGGGGGCGGGGCTTAGGTCTGCGTGGGTCCCACCCCCCCATGGGGGAGGGGGCGAGGAAGAGGAAGGACCCGGGCCGTCAAGGGTCAGCTCTGGCCCACTGAGTAACATCAAACGGCCATCGCAGCGGGTCTCAGGGAAGGGTGCTGCGTGGCAAAAAAGGACCATGTCCTTGCCCTGGGGTGCGGAAACACACATCAGTTCCCCCGCCTCTCATACCTCCGGAGGGGTCGCTTCTAAAGCGCTGTTGGGAGGGGAGTTGGCATTTAAGCTCAATCCTTTGGGCGCGAGGGACCCTAAGGGCACCATCCCTCGGGCCAGAGGGCAGCGGCACCCCCCGAAGTGGCCGCCCAACCCCTCAGAGCACCTGGTAGATCGGGTTGGGGTTCGCGCCCGCTGGGCACTGAGGGGCGGTGTCGGGGGAAGGGGTGGGGCTGCCGCGCTCGACCTCGCTCCCGGCGGCCGCCTCTTGCGGGCCTGGAGACGACGCCGGCGGCGCGTCGGCCAGCAGAAGAGCGGGCGCGGCGGGGCTCTCGGTGGAGATGCGCTCCACGATGCTGGACAGGCAGTCGAGGCTCGACACCGCAGCACTCTTCCCGGGCCGGGGTTCTGCGCGGGGAGGGGTAGATTAGTATGCAGAGGTGGAGCCGCAGACAAGTCTCCCACCTCTGGGCTCAGTGCTTTGGGGCAGACAGGAAACTGAGGACGGGCCAGATTCGGGAGGATCCCGCGAAATTTCAGGGTGAAAAAGGAGGGAAGTACATGCTTAGTATTTCATTCCCTGTACCATCTCCCAGCGAGGAGGTCCTAGGTAAAGAGAAGCCGGGGCAGCTCAAAAGGGAATGTGGGAAGGAGGCGCGAATACGCACCGTTGGGCGCCTCGCTGTAGTAGGTGCCTTCGTAGCAGTTCCGCCGCCGGGCACCGCTCGGGGGGCCGCTGTAGTCCATCTGCAAACGGCAAGGGCTACCGAGTCAGGCCCGGGAACCGCGCGGGGCTGGAGCATCACTCCCTGCAGCCGTCCCCTCTCCAACTCCCTAAGTCTCAGCCACGAGAGTTCTGGGCCCGGATCTGGCCGGGTTGGGGAGTAAGGGTGGGCAGGAGCTGTCTGCAGCATGCCGGACCAAATACAGGGCAGACAGTCACCTAGGAGCACACATCTGCATGGGATAAGCGGAGAAAACGACACGATCTTCGTGTCGGCCCAGCAGTGTTCTAATAGCGCCCCCAATCAGGTGGATCGCATCCGTCCCGTGCCCCCCCCAAAGCACTACGCCACCCCAGTGACAGCTGCCTGGGGCACCGGGGGTCCACTCCCGGGAAGGTTCCCCGCCCAACCCTCACACCAGAGGGTCCTCTACCCGCCCTCGGAAACACATTCCTCATATACCAAGAGCTGCGCTCACTTCTCTAGCCCAGCGTCCTGGCCTTACCATGCCGTCGGAGCAATTGGAGCGCGGGCTGGACGCGTCCGAGTCGCCGCTGTAGTGCTCGCCGCCGCGGCCTGGGGGCAAAGGGCCAGGCGCGTAAAAGGCAGCGGCAGCACCAGGGGGCGCGGCGTCCTGGTCGCGAAGCAGCGCCTGCAGACCTTCGATGTAGCGGATGGCGTTGCGGAGGATCTCCACCTTGGGCAGCCGCTGGTTTGGGTTGCTAGACGTGCAGCGCTTGAGCGTCTCGAAGGCCTCGTTGACTTTGCTCAGGCGGCGCCGCTCGCGCATGGTAGCGGCCTTGCGGCGGTCCGCGTTAGTGGTCTTGCGTTTGCACGCCTTGCAGGCCCACAGTAGACAGTGGCCCGCCTGGTGGTGCCCGCTGGGCGCGCGCACATGCTCATCCTCGCGCGCGCCCGGCACCGGGTGCGCGGCCGCAGGGAAGTGCGAGTGTTCCTCGGGCTTCAGGAGCGCGCCCACGTGCACGAGGCGCGGATCCAGGTCCTCGAAGAAGCGCAGGTCCGGGGAGTCAAAACACGGGTCATCATAGAAGTCGTCCGCTGTTGCAAAGTTGCACAGAGAGCCGTCGGGGCCCGTCAAGTCTACGTCGCGGATCGGCGGCGAAAGCAGCTCCATATCCTGGCGGGGGGGCGGCGCAGTCCTGGCTTTGCCCAATCCCGGCGGCAGGGGTTGCCAGAAACTTTCTGCGGCTCCGGAACACCGGCAGTGCGATAGCAAAGTACTGAGGGTCTGAATGTACACCCAGCTGCCCCCCACCCTGCCCTATCCTGTCCCGCCTGACCGACGGACGGCGAGGAGAGCGGCGGCAGCGCCCTGGGACTTCCCGACCCCTAACTTCAAGCCAGGCTCCCGGGGCTATTTATCCCGTAGTAGCCTAAGGGCCCCTGAGCCGCAGCCGGCGGCTAGGGGCGGGGGCGCCCGAGGCCAATAGGAATAGAGCGGGGAGGAGCTTGGGATCCCCTGGGTGGCAGTAGGGGCCAGAGACTGGCCAGCCCCCTACCCCTTGACGGTTCCGCGCGCGCACTCCGGCCCCTCCCCAGGCAGAGAGACAGGCAGAGGCTGGCAGCCCAACGCGGCAGCACTTGACTCCCGGGCACACTCTCCAAATGTCTCCAACACCGGCCTCCTCGTGTGTCCGCGGGAAACACTGGCCGCGCGCTCACCTTTGAGCTGACTTTGGGGTCCCCTCAGTCCGCTGATTTGTGGGGGACCAAGGAGCAGGATAGGGGTAGAAATCAGATCGGGAGAGATTTGCAAAGAGACACATGACAGTAAGGCAGAGACACACTCAAAGCTGAGATAGTGAGATGGTAAGCGGTAAACCCAAGAGGCTGAGACATTCAGAGAGCAGAACGCTAGAGTCAGAGGCAGAGAAGCGAGGAACAAGACTGAGAGTCCAAGTGGGGAAACCTGAGACTGAACGTGGCGGTCGTGTCACTTGGCCAGTTGCTGCCCCCGGAGTCAGTCAGAGGGTCTCGGGCCCAGCCCATCTCTGGTAGCTTGGAAACCCAGCTGCATCTCTATAGGAGTCGATGATTGCTGCTAAAGCTTCGTGCCAATCTCTCCAAACTCAGGTCCTGTCCCAGCCTGGAGGGAGGGAAGCCAACTCTTGCGCAATTCAACCTGCGCGCTTCCTCAGCGGGGTGTCCAGTGCGAGTCTAGGCCGAGATGTCTCTTCAGCTGGGAAGAAAAGTCCGTCTGCTTGGGGCTTGCCTCCACCTTGCGCACCGTGCTGCGCCGGGGAAGTCCACTGCGCAAAGGCCTCCAACGCCTAGAAGGCCTGAGAACCCCACGTCAGGGTGGAGTCTTTGAGAGTGGAGTTTGCAGACCGATGACTTTAACCCCACAGTTTCCCGTGTGTTTTTGTGGAAGTCACATCTCCTTCTGAACCTCAGTTTCCCCACTTTGTAAATTTGAGGATGTTCATAGCGATCTCTTAGAGAAGAGGTCCCCCAACATTTTTGGCACCAGGGACCGGTTTCGTGGAAGACAATTTTTCCAAGGAGTGGCGGGGTGGGCGGGGTCAGGCGGTAATTCGAGCGACGGGGAGTGATGGGGAGCGGCAGATGAAGCTTGGCTCGCTAGCCCGCAGCTCACCTCCTGCTGTGCGGCCGAGGCCCTAGCAGGCCACCAACCGGTGCCGTCCGCGGCCCGGGGTTGGGGGGTGGGTTAGGGACCCCTGTGAGCGATTGCGGTGGTGGTGAGAATCTAAACAGACCAAAGATGCAGAAGCCCTCAGTCCGAGGTGCACGGTTATTCCAACAAGAGGGCTGTTAGCTGGGGCAATAAGCCCTGACAGGAGCCCATGTAGTCTTAAGGCTGGGCTCCTGTGAAGGCCACAGCTGCATTTCTCCCCAGCAGACCCACTGGAGAGACTGGGAATTGGAGGAGGCAGCCACCCATGGGACTCTGGCTCCCCCACAAGCCCTGGGGTGGGCCCCCTCCCCACTCCCATAGGGTGGCTCAGCTTCTTCCTCCTGAAACTGCAGTCCACACCTTCCTCTCAGCATTCAGGCTAGAGATTTCCCTTGGACCAGACACCCTACTGGGGCCTCTCCTCCTGGAACCCACAGGTATAAGCAAGAATGATCTTTGTCCTTTTCCCACTGCCTTCTGAAAGCTGTCCTCACTGGCCCTCTGGGCCTGTGGAGTCACTCCTTCCCTTCTCTTTTGGAGCCCTGTCATCTTCACTTCTCTGCCGCTTGTGGTAGTGCTGAAGGTCTCCCTTTAGGAAGTGCTCACCCCTCCATAACACCATCCTCATTTATTCATCAACACACATCATGGAGTGTCCACTATGTGCTAGATACGGGTCTAGGTGTTGGGGATACAGCAGTGAACACCACCAAGACCCTGCTCTCATGGTGCTTACTTTGTAGGGGAGGGTGACAGATAATAAACAAATAAGCAAGGAAGTATATGATGTCAGGAGCTTATAAGTTCTATGAAGAAAACGAAAGCAAGGCAAGGAAGCAAAGTGATGAAGATTATTCCATTATGTGGAGTGGTCAGGGAAGACCTCTCTAGCCTGATTCCATTTGAGCAGAGACCAGAATGAAGGGAGGGCAGAAGCAGATATCTGGAGTCAGATAGAGGAAAGAGCACATGCAAAGGCCCTGGGGCAGGACTGTTTGTCAGCTTTAAAGTGCAGCAAGGAGGCTGGTATGTCTGGAGCAGAATGATTAACTGGGAGAGTGGTAAGAGATGAGGTCAGAAAGGGAGCAAAGGATTTGTATTCTGAGACGGAAAGCCATCAGGGGGCTTGAACAGAAGAGAAGAATGTCACCATCTGACTTACATTTTAACAGGCGCATGCTGGTTATGGAGAGCAAGGATACAGCAGGGAGACCAAATTAGGAGGCTATTGAAATAATCCAAGTGAGTGGTGATGGTGGCTTAGATCTGGGTGGCAGCAGTGAAAAGTAGTTGGATGGTGAAAAAGTAGTTGGATTCCAGATATGTTTTGAAAATGGAACCCACAAGATTTATTTGTGATTGGATGTAGGCAAGAGACAAAAGAGGAATTAAGGATGACTCCTGGAAGAATGGAGTTGGGGAAGAGCGAGTTTGTGGATGGCAGACCCAGAGTCCAGGTTGGCGCAAAATTTGAAATGCATTTTCAACATCCAGGTGGAGAGGTCAAGTAGGCAGGGGATTTATGAGGCTGGAGTTCCAAAGGGGAGGTCTGGGCACGTGGAAGTCCTGACCACTCAACCTCTTAAGATATCTCTCGAGTCTCTCCATCCCCACTGTCACCATCCTGGACTACACTGCCGCACTGCTGGCCTGGAAGCCCACCATAGCCTCCTAGTTCCTCTCCTCACTTTCACTCCTGTCCCAGTAGAATCCATTCACTACACAGCAGCATCCTTCTCTACAACTGCATCTGGAACCAAGATCCCCTTTGATCATTCCATGCTAGGCTGCTTTCCCTTCCTGTCTTCCGACACTCTGAGTACAATCCTGCCTCGGTGCCTTTTACTTGCTGCTTTTCTGCCGGGCTCTTCCCAAGATTGGCTGCTTTTCATATATCAGGTCTCAGCTCAAACTTGCCTCCTTGAGATGACTCTGACCATCCTCTCTATAGTAGCTGGGTCACATCACCCTGCTCATTTCCTTCTTAGCACAATCACTCTTTAATTATCTTCTTTATTAGTTTGTACATTGACTGACGTAGCCCCAAGAAGTCAGGGATGCTTTGTTCACCATGGCATTTCCAAAAACCATCACAGCGGCTGTCACATAGTAGGATCTTGATAAATGTCAAAGGAATGAATGGGTGGCCTCATGGCCTTTGAATCTCTCTGCATATATTTGAACTTCTTGAAAAGTGTCATTAGTGAGGATGGTTGTATTTTTTCTAAACTGGATAGTCGCATACATGATTAGACATACATGCTGGGTCACATTTGCTCTTCCCAGGCAAGACTCAGGCCCATCTGCTGGGGCACGATCTTTTATGTTGATCAAATACACATGGCCTGCTGCAATATTGTCATAGCATACCATAGCATATGTCATAGCATACTACACAAAGATTTGGTGCTTATTATAACCTTGAGCCTTTTCCTTTGACTTCTACACTCACAATGGGGAATGTGAAGAGTTGTTATATGACTAATTTAGTTTGACACAAATATTTCTTCCCCCTTGTTCAAGTCTCAGCAGAATGCCTGGCACATAGTAAGTACTCAATAAATATTTCTTGGATGAATGAATCAATCAAACTCTTTCATTGAAGAGTACCCTGAGATTTCCAAGTGAGCTCTTCAAGCCGCTTATCCATGCAAATCTGGATTCTTCTCAAACTCGAGCAAGCAAGGAAAACACAGAACTATATTGGATTCTGAGACTTAAATGGTTACAACTTTGCTTTGTGTGTTTTGCATTCATAAAAACCACCTCAGGGCTGTCATCAAGGTGCCTTTACAATAAGTAAATGTTATATGTTCGAACTTACCAAACACATTTAATATTTTATCACTTGTGGCTTAGAGGTCTAAACTGCTTTGACAGTTTTTAACTTGATTTGTAGCTCTATCTTCTTTGGTAATTAGGAAGCATGATTTTAAAATGCATACACACTCTGGTCATACGAGGCCACTTTTATATTGTCCTTCCAAGTGGGATTTTGTTTGCTGCAAGGCTTCTGCTGCTTGAAGAGTTTGGGAATCACTGAACTCGGGGACCTTTACAGACTTCGCCAGGGCCCCATGCTTGCCTGGGGTCACTCTCTTGGTTGTGCCACCACCTCTTTTGGGAAAGATTGGCCAACACCAGCATCCCATCCCTGTTGCCAAAAGATCAGAGAGAAGTGTGCCCACCCCTGGACCTGGGACCATTGAGTCCTAGTGCTGGCTTGGGGGCAGGGAGGGAAAAGGACGTCAATTTTGGAAGCAGAAAGAGTCCAAGCTCTTATATTGTAGAGTGTAGTCGAGAATGCCCCTCGGAGTCACAGGTGCTGGACTTGTCTTGGGAGAGGCCAATGGCAATGGACTGAAGGACTTACGGTGGGGCGTCCCCCAGCACCTCTCCTTCCATCTCAAAGCTGAGAAGAGGGGCGGGCTGGATGATCTGGGGCAGGGCACACCTCACCCCAGGCTTTGGTTCTCATCTTCACAATGAGGGGCTCCTTTGGCAGCAGGGAGGGAGGGAGGGCTCCCATCTCTCTCCACCCTTTCCAATCCTCCTTCCTCGGTTCCCTTGGCGTGCCTGCCTGGGGCTATAAATGGAGAGCTGGCCTCTGGGCAGGAATGCAGGCCTGCCTGGGCCCCACAGAGTTGCGCCCTCAGGGAGCGGCTTGCCCCAGGGCTCCCGGCAGCCTTTATATATGTGTGTGTGTGTGTGTGTGTATATATATATATATATATATATATAGCCTCTGGAAACCCAATCCGGCCTGCACCTGCCCTGGTCTTCAAGCACCCTGCCCTTGCCCAGGCTGGACCTGTGGTCTCTTCCCTCACGGTTGGCACAGGCTACATATCTAGCTGGGGGATGGGCCAGAGGGTGAAAATAGGAGCGCGACAGGTGGGGCAGGGCCAACCCCGGGTCCCCTCTCTGTCTCCAGACTTTCCCTTCCTGCCCCTGGATCCACCTCAAACACCCGCTTCTGTCTCTACCAATCTCTACCAACCTGGATATGGGTCCTGCCCTGGGGCCAGTCTGGGTTGCTCAGGAGGATAATTGACGCGGTCCTAGATTCAGGGTCAGGGTCCCAGAGCTTCTCCACAGTGGCCATACTTCCCACTTTGGGGTACTCCCCAGCCTCCCACGTACAAGCAGCGCTTGGGAGTCTAGTGGATGAACTGGGAGCTGGAGAAAAGGGGTCTACGTGGAGGAGGAAGGGGACAGGGAGACAACAAATGGCACACGTACCCCCGCGCCTGTGGGCTGCATGGGGTGGTGTGTGCACTGTGGGGACACGTGCCCAGTCCTACGATTCGTTCACTCATTCAGCAAATATTTATGCAGCTCACGTTCTGCGCCAGGTGCCGGAAATATAGCAGAAAACAAAACAGTCAACGTTCCCTGCCCTTGTGGAGTGGACGTTCTAACAGGTAAGACTGACAGTAAACAATAAACATACTAACAGGTAAATTATGGAGTACGTTAGGAGGCAGAGTGACGTTAAAGGCAGAGCGGGGTGAGTGGAATTGGGGCACCAGGGCAGAATTAAATAGAGTGGGCAGGTTGACACAGTGACATTGGAGCAAAGAGGTGAAAGAGGCCTGGGAGCCAGCCACGTGCCCATCTGGGGAAGAACGTTCCCCGGAGAGAGAACAGATCATCACTGAGCACCTTGCCTGGGACAACTGCCGCCACCAGGACCAGAGGATTCGAAGGCGGATGAGACGGGCGTGGCTCCTGCTGTCCTAGGAGCCCTTGGCTGAATGTCCACCGCTGCGTGGGCGAGCTGAGGGCACGGGGGTGGCGTGAGACAGGGCTGGAGGATGGCTTGGATGGGTGACCTGTGAGCACAGGGTGAGGTAAGGATGCAATGCTTCGTGCACACAGAAACGTGTGTGCCCAGGGGGCGGGCAGGGAGCATCGGAGGTGCCGTGGGAGCTCGGCATCACAGGAAGGGAAACCCTCACAGGCTGCATAGCTTTTCCCCCTGCCCGGCCCCTCACTCAGGTGCCATGTGCAACTCACTGCACGCACATCTCGGCCTCTAGGCAAACCTCCCACCTCCAGGTTCCTCTCCAGGTCCTGAGAAGCCAGGCGAGGGAAATTAGCAGGAGCCCAAACTGTTTGGCCAAGGCCCACTTTAAGGACCAGTGATGCCTGGCTTCTGGAAAGACCTGAGGACTTCATTCATCCAGTCTCTCCCCTTCAAGCTTATCCTTTATGTAATGAAAGCCTTTCTCTGCCTCAGAGGTCTCTGTGGACCCAGATTCCGAGAGTCTGAAGAACAAACTCGCTCTGGTTTACTGAACTGCACGAAGTGCCGAGAGCTTAACGACTAGAAGCGCTAAGGAAGGCAGGGTTCGGGAAGGTGCCAGTTATTCTTCCAGCCCAAGGGCATTAGGCTGCTGGGGGGAGGAGAACTTCATGAAGGAAGAGTTCACCACCTCCACTGAACAAACTCTAAAAAAATATTTAAAAAAAAAACACGCAAGTTTAACTTGCAGCACGAGGGATTTAAGTCAGACACAAGAAATAATATTACCGAAGTGTGGCATCTCCTCCAAGAGCACGTTGTCCTTGAGCTGAGATGGCATGGAGGCAGCAGGAGGAGGAGAGGGTCTCTCCAAGTCGCCCTCCGCCCTATGCACGTAAGGATTTGTGAAACTCCAGATGTCCTCTGTCTCCTCTGCCTATGACAGCCCGCAGGTGCTTGTACCGATGGTCCAGTGTGCGGGGCCGAAAAGGCACACCTCCTTGGAAGGAGCGTTTGCCCTCACTCCCATCCCTCCATGCTCCTGTGGGCACGCCTCACACTGCTCACCTCACACGCCGAGGACGTCTGTCACACTGCGTGTCCTTCACACCCCATGGACCTCTCACGCTCCGTGGACACCTCACATACCTGCATACCTCGTACACAGGACCTATCTTCCACACTGTGCACGCTTCTCACAGCACGTCCTCCTCACACCCGTTACACATCATATACGATGTACATGTACCTCGTATATGGGTACTTCACACTGCTCCATGTACACCTCGCACACGTGTATACCTTACACGCCATGCACACCAACCTTACAGGACACTCCTGTGTGCCACACTGCTCATATTCTGGGTCAGGTACATCTATACCTTCATCCCAGTATGAACACTCGCCTCCACGTATGTGCCTGGACGTCCCCTGCTCCACCCAGAAAAGAGATACTAAGGGGGCATATTCGCTATGGCATCCATCTTTTTCTTGCAGCTTCTAGTTTGAAAGCTGAATCTTCCTGCCTAGAGGTCAGGCCTCCCTGTAAGGGCTGAAGGAGAAGCAGCTCTGGCCTGAGGGAGAGCTAGAGATAGGGGCCTGGTGATGGGTGCGGCGCATGTGGCAGGATCCAGTGGGCAGCTGTGGGGCCTGGGGAGGGGCCTCAGCTCCCCACCCCTCTCCTGTTGCCTCCTTTCTGCCTAATCAGCCCACCTGCCAGCCTGGGGGGCTCCAAGGAACTGGGATTAAGACACACACAGCCGTTGGGCTCCAGGGACAGACACCAGCTGCTCCCCCGGCAGCTGCCCCATCCACACGCCTCTGAAGGGAGGTTGGATGCCTTGGGGAGGCCTGATTCTCTCCCCCAAACCTGCCCACCCCTGGCCAGTGGCACCCAGGACAGGGGTTGTCTGGCAGAAGGACAGAAGGCAGAGAGCCTCATGACTGGTAGCCAGGCTGCTCAGTGCATCTGTCATCTGCTTCTGTCCTACCTCCTGTTCTGCCACTTCCATGAAGCCCTCCTAGATTGCTGCTTCCCCTTTGGTTTGGGAAAGTGATTTATGGCCCATGTGCCCCAACAGGCTTACCGTCCCTCCATTCCTCCAATGTCCCATGGCACCCACTCTGGTTGCAGGCTCCAAGCCAGGCACTGCAGAAGGATCTAAGGCGGATTCAGACAGGGCCTCTGGCCTCTGGGAGCTCCATCTAGTGGGGAGAGGAAGACCCACGAACGAATCATCAAAACACCCAGAGGGAACAGCAAGCTCTCCTGTGGATACCTGTGAAGACTTCCGCAAGGAGGACGCGTTGGGATCCTTCTTCCTGGGGTGTTGGAGGATGAGCAGAAGTGCCCAGTGGGAGAACTGGAGGGAAAGGCATTCCAGGCTTAGAGAACAGCCTGAGCAAAGGCCCAGAAGTGTGACGACAGGCCAGAGGATGTCCCCGTGCAGCTGATACTATCTGGGGTTCCTCTGGTCGTTTGGGATCTGTGGCCTCAGACCCTCTCAGAGGGGTAAACGGGCCCTGAGGTCTGAGGTAAAGCCCACTAGTTTCCCAGGCAAGACATCGGGTTAAGTCAAGGGTAGAAGGTGGTATGAGAAGGGAGTGCGGGGGGAGGACAGCAACCTTGTACAGCAGAGAGAGGCTGGACTGGAGCCCAAAGACCAGGGTGTTCACCGCACTGGCTGCCCACTGCTGTGTGGCCCGCCCCGAATCCTTCCACGCCCCTTCCTGGGGCTCACTTCCTAGACACAAGGACAGAGGTGTTGTACTCCTGGCTCTATTTCCATTCAGGAAGGGGTCTTGCTGGGGGTCCCTGGCCTCTCCGCCTCCCTCTTGGTCCCCCCTTCTTGGCATGGAGGGCAGAGACCTGTTCTTTGACCTGTCCACCTGGTCCAGCACAGGGCCGGGGTGAGTGAAATGGAAACCTGAGTGAGGCTGGGGCTCAGCATGGTTGCAGAAGCCTGTGCCTCAGGCTGGAAAGGCAGTTAACTTGGAGGTCCCCACTCCAAGGAACGCTGGGGAACCATGAATGTCACAGTCTCTGGCTTCTCCTGAAGATGCGGCACAACCTGTCAGGCCTGGTCTGAACTTGGCCTTGGGGGATATGGTGCTGCTCTTGTCTGACGCAGAGACTGGGTCACCAGTGCCCAGGGCTGTGTTCCCAGTGTCTCCACTGGACTTGGGGGTCAGCTTGACCAGAACTCAAATGCTGGCTCTGCCCCTCACTTTCCTTGGGTAAGTCACTTCCGCTCTCTGGGTCTCACCCACCCCAGCTGTAAAATGTGACCAGTCCTAGCGCCAATCGCAAAGGATTGTAAGGGATCAATACGCCAAGGCATGTGGTGTCCTTGAGTGGTGCCTGTCTCATGGTGCTTGGTAGGGGCTTCGGAATTATTCCTGCCTGGTGTGCTCGCCTTTTGGATGGAAACTATGAGTAAGCAGTGGGTGGGATGAGGATGGGGCAGTGCGGGGCCTGGCCTGGTTATTCTGAGCTCTGAACCTTCTGGAGCTGGGGGCCACGGCGGGTGCAGGGATGTTGGAAGTGTGGGTAACCATGTAGCCCATGAAGCACTGTCTGCAGCAGTGGGCGTCGCCGCCTCCCCTGCACACACGGGCAGCCTGCCAGTCGCCCCCAAACAAAGCCTCGTCCAGGGGGAGCAGAGCAGACTGATGACAGATGCAGAGAGGCTGGTGCGGGCCGGGTGGGGGTGTGGGAGAGGCCCGAGGAGGCAGCTCTGAGGAAGGCATATCCCCAGAGAAGGCTGCGGCCCAGCAGAGCTTCCATCTCAGTGGCCAGTGTCCTGCCCCACCCCACCTCTAGCGGCCACACTCATCCCTGCCGCAGAGTGTAGAAATCTGAGGCCCAGGGTTCTAAGCACCTTGTCCAGGGCTCACATATGCTTAGCTGTGGAGGCTCTGGGATGGGAACTCTGTTCTCTTAGCTCTGCGTATCTGGCCAGCTCCTGGAAGCTCTTGGAACGGATTTGATGGCTTCTTGGGGCCCCTTTATATGCAGAATTCTCTGAATGGATAAGGATGAATTTGTCCCCAGTTCATGCGCTCGAAGCAGGGACACCTCCACGTGGTGGACGCAGGCACTCGGGGTCACCAGAGGCTGGTACTGATTTGGTTTCTCTGTGGTCAAGAGGTGGCCACCTTTGCCCTGACATCTGACCTCTGACCCACCGGGCTCGGGAGTCTTGGGTCTCACTGTTCCTCCTTAGCTATTTGGGGATGGGGTCTCAGAGTGGCTTGTCTAGGAACTAGGGAGAGACAGGGGAGGTGAGGAGAACATGGAGAGAAAGAGACATCTGGTCTCGGGGTCTTGCTGGGCCCATCAAATATGCTCCCTGTCCATTCGGCGCCTCCCCTGCCTCTTCTCCCCTTTCCAGCCAAACATTTTTTTGAAATTATGAATAATTTCAAACAGAGAAATAGACACAGTAACATAATGAGCCTTGTTACCAGCTCCAACAACCATTAACCTATGTCCAAACCTGACCTGTTCACACACTGTCCCCTTCCTCCCCTTCTGTTATCTTGAAACAAATTTCAGACATTATATCATTTCACTTGTATATATTTGATTATATATTTCTAAAAGATCAGAACTTTTGTTGCCATAAGCACAACACCAACAGCCTACGAAAAAAATCAATAGTAATTCCTTTCTACCATCAAATATCCAAACGGTAATCAAACTTCCAATGATCTCAGGTATGTTTTTATTTGTTTGTTTGTTTGAATCATGATCCAAATTGGGCCTACACATTGTGACTGGTTAATCTTTTAAGCCCCTGTAAGTCTAAACATTTCTCCTCCATATCTTTTTTCCTTTGCAATTTATTTATTAAAAAACAAAAACAAAAACTGGATGGCTGGGCTTCCCTGGTGGCGCAGTGGTTGAGAGTCCGCCTGCCAATGCAGGGGACACAGGTTCGTGCCCCGGTCCAGGAAGATCCCACATGCCATGGAGCGGCTGGGCCCGTGAGCCATGGCCGCTGAGCCTGCGCGTCCGGAGACTGTGCTCCGCAGCGGGAGAGGCCACAACAGTGAGAGGCCCACGTACCGCAAAAAAAAAACCAAAAAAATAACTGGATTGTTTAGGGAATTCCCTGGTGGTCCAGTGGTTAGGACTTGGCACTTTTCACTGCCATGGCCTGGGTTTAATCCCTGGTCCAGGAGCTAAGATCCCGCAAGCCGTGCGGCGCACCCACAAAAACCAAACCAAACCAAACCAAAACAAAACAACACAAAAAAACAAAATAAAATGACCAAACAACAAAACAAACTGGGTTGCTTGTCCTGCAGCGTTTTCTACAGTCTGGAGTTTTCTGATTGCATCCCTATGGTGTGTTTTGTTTGTTTGTTTTGTTGTCATTGTTGTTTTGTGCACTAATATAATTTTTAGCCTGAAACATGACCAAGTAGCAGAAGACTACATTTTCCAGATTCCCTTGCAGCTATCTGTGTCCATGTGAATAAGTTCTGGCCCATGGGGTATGAATGGAAGTAATCTGCAAGCAACTTCTTGTTTACGAAGTGTCTTCTCCTTTCCTCCTCCCCATTGGTTGGAATATGGGTGAACAGCAGGAACTGGAGTAGTCATCTGTGTTCCACGGAATAAACGGCAGCCAAAGATGTCCATGTTCTAATCCCCAGAACCTGTGGATTACATGGCAAAAAGGACTTTGCAGATGTGATTAATTTAAAGATCTTGATGGGGAGATTATCCTGGATTACCTAGGTGAGCCCAATGTAATTACAAGAGTCTACAAAGGAAAAGAGGGAGGCATGAGAGTCAGAGAAGAAAATTGTGATTACAGAAGCAGAGGTCAGAGTGATGTGGCCATGAGCCAAGGAATACAGGTAGCTTCTAGAATCTGGAAAAACAAGGAAAGAATTCTCCTCTAGAGCCTTCAGAAAGAATGCCGCTCTGCCAACATCCTGATCTTAGCCCTGTAAGACTCAGGCCTCTTGTAAGATGATGAGTACATGTTGTTTTAAACCACAAAGTCTGTGGTAATTTATTTCAGTAGCAATAGGAAGCTAATATAACCATTTTAGATCATGTGATGGAAGTTGTTTATTAAAGATCACAGAGCAACAAGATACAAAGAACCTGGGTCCCTCCTATGGTTAAGCTGCCATACAAGTCTTTGGCCACCTCCCTGGAATTTTATGTAAGAAAGAAATAAACGGCCTTTTTAGGTGTCTTTATTGTTACCGCAGCTTAACCTACGTCCTAATTAATATGCATATCGACTATACGTATCTGTCAATGACACGGGTTGTGAAAAATAAAATGTATAACGCACATGGTAAGTGTGGTGGCTGAGATACTCCCAGGAAATTATGTGGACATAAAGAAGATAAGAAATATTGGTTGAACTAAGCTGTCTGCTGCTAGGTAAGCAAGGATAGTTTTCTTCATTCTGCAGTGGTGGCCAAGAGGTTGGTGGCTCTCCCCCAGGCTAACAGATGGTGTGCCCCCGAGAGGGAAGCGGAGATTCTGGGGTAAGCTTTAAAGAAGATGAAAAGTAAGAGCCACAGGAAGGGATGCAGTGAAAGTGATGTGGTTAAACCTGTGTGCTCTGGCAGTCAAGTTACCGAGGTTGTACTCTTGACTCTGCCACTGACTGTATGACTTTGGCAAGTTCCTTCATCTCTCTGAGCCTCACTCTCCACATATGAAAAGTGGAGATGTTAATATACATTTGTCAAAGTGCTGGTGTGGATATTAAGAGCCCGCATGAAAAGTGGATCCAAAGCTGGGAACACAGTAAGGGCTCAATAAACAGTGCTGTGTTTAAGGTCTCACCCGTCCACAACTCAGTGGTGGGGCCCATCTACTGAATGTTAGAGAGATCCAACACCCCTCAATCTCTGTATTTAAGCTGGGGTCTCTCACACACAGACTTCTAGAAGAGTTATAGCTGCCATTTAATAGCCATGCCCAAGTAAGAGAGGAAGAAGTGAAGGGGGTCTGCCCTGCCTGCCCCCTCTTCTGTCACCTTCTTTTTTGTCCTACTTGAGGATGGAGACTTAATAGCCTAATAGGGAGGGACTATCAGCAAATGCTGATATGTAATTCTGTTAAAAATGTTTCCCAAGGGCAGCTCTCTGATGACACCAACCGCTAATGGCTCTTGGGAAGAGGGACAGTTTTATCACTTGTTGCAGATGGTTCCTGTGTACTTAGCTCACTCATACATTCTTTCAACAAGCCATGCATTTTTACGTAGTGCCCAGCTCTGGAAGATGTAAAATTGAACAAGTCTTGGTCTTTTCCTTTAAATCTCTTAACGTTCGAGGGAGGAAGGCCGATGGGGAAATATTTCCTGATCCCCGAGGGCAGAATGAAATTAGTGCCAGCTGGAGGGGACAATGGCAGTCCTCGCACTGAACGAGAATGATGAGTGGCAGGTCATCAGGAGACAACTTTTTTTGTGGGAGAAGGGTCTTCCACAATCCCTTTATACCTGCTCTCTGGCGTGATAGCTCTTTTCCTGATCCTGGATGAAAACCGGGGCAGTCTCGTGACTTCTCTGGTCTGTTTAAGGTAATAAAAAGTCCTACTGTCATTTTAGGCTGCGGTGCTGTGGAAGAATCTAAGATGTCCCCCAAGACTCCCCCTGTTCCCTCTGCCACGAACACATCCTTACTCATCTGTGAATTTGATTATTGTACCCTCATGAATAGGTTACGTTACATGGCACAGTTGACCTTAGGATTGGGAGATTACTTGGGTAGCCTTGACCTAATCACACGAGCCCTTTAAAGGCACAGAGTTTTCGCCAGCTTTTGGCAAAAGAAGAAGTCAGGGATTCAAAGCATGAGGAGGATTTGACACGCCATTGTTGGCTGGAAGATGGAGTTGGTCATGTAGAAAGGACCTAAGAGAGAATTTTAGGAGCTGAGAATGACCCCCTTCCGCCCACCCAGCCAACAGCTAGCAAGCACACAGGGACCCGAGTCATAAAACCATAAGAAACTAGATTCTGCCAACAACTTGAGTGAGTTTGGATGTGGAATTTCCCCCCAGAGCCTCCAGATGAGAACTCAGCCTGCTGACACTTTAACTTTATCCTCATGAGACCCTGAACAGAGAATGCAGCCATGCCACGCCAGACCCCTGACTGTAGAACTCTGAGCTAATGACACCAAGACACGAAGAGTGAACCCTAACATAAACTATGGCCTTTGGGTAATTATGATGTGTCAATGTAGGCTCACTGATGTAGTAAATGTACCACTCCCTGCGGGATGTTGTGTGGCATTGTGTTAAGCTGCTAAGTGTGTGGTAATTATGTTAGGCAGCAATAGAAAACGAACACAAATACAACCTCAATTCAGAGATTACAATGTCCAGTCTCATGCAATGATCAAAACTCTGAAAACTGACGTAAGTGGAGGTTTTCTCCCCTGGCCTCCTGCTTGGGTCTCCTGTGGGTGGGAAATCCGCAGTCAATGAGACCAGCTATTGGAGGAAGAGGAGACAACAGGGGCAGGGACATTGTTTTTTTTTTGGCCGCATCACGTGGCTTGTGGGATCTTAGGTCCCTGACCAGCAATGGAACCCGGGCCCACAGCAGTGGAAGTGTGGAGTCCTAACCGCTGGACGGCCAGGGAATTCCCAGGGCTATTCTTTCACTGGTACTATTACAATATTCCGGTAGAAGTGCTCTCCAGGCTTAAAAGATGTTTTAAAACTCCCTCTTTCCATCTTGGATGCTTTCACGAGTCCTTTGGAGACCCTTCCTACCCTCGTTGCTGGGAACCTCTCACCCGCATCTCTGTCCCACTGATCTCTCGCTCCTCTAGGATCTCAGTGGTCTACCTCCAGTTTTCTTCTGCTGAGGCCCCACTGCTCTCCAGGTGGCCTCTAGGGCAAGTTCTAAGGCACCCCATAACGGTTCTTTCTTATGTGGCCCACATATAATCCACAGGAATCCTTGCCCAGACACTTCTGGGAAGGCAGCCTTCGACTCTGCAACTCCAGGCCATTTGAGCCGTCTTATCACGCTTTAGGTTTTGTATGCATGACTCAGATGTCAGCCTACTATGTCCCCCAACTGCAGGGGAGACATGTTAAGATCCCCATGTGGTCTCCTTAAAGCCCCTCTTTCTTGACTTGAGGTAAAAAGGAAAGCATACCCCCATTCTACCCCATGGGGGAATCTTCATGGTCCCAAAAGCTCTCCCCAAAGGAAATCCTCCCTCAAACCCTCAGTGCCCTAAGACGACTGGTTCTCAGCCTCCTAGTTAGAAATGCTTGCATCTTAGTTTAGGATCTCACTCTGGAATGTGCCCCAGTGAGAACTTCCATAACACCTTCATTGCAAACAACCCAAAGTGGAGACCTAGAGAAGAACTAATGAATACTTTGGCTGGATTGGGGAGGAGGGGTGTGAGGAAGGTCTCAGAGAGACGGACCCTAGGTTAAACATAGTTGAACAGAGAGGGAAGGAAGAGCATTCTAAGCTGAAGGACCAGAATAGGCAAAGGCAGAGAGCTCTAAAAGGGCAAAGTTCTTAAGGGACACTCCGACAGAACAATAGAAAACTTATGATTTTTGGAATAAAACCTAAATTTGAATCCCAGACCTGCCACTTATGACTGTGTGTTTTTGGACAGACTACTTAACCACTTTCTGCTTCAGTTTCCTCACCTAAAAAACGGTGTACCAAAACTAGAAAGCAACCAAGGTGTCTTTCAGCAGGTGTATGGATAAACTGTGGGACATCCAGACAATGAAGTATTATTCGGCGCTAAGAAGAAATGGGCTGCCAAGCCATGAAAAGACATGGAGGAAACTTCAGTGCATATTGCTAAGGGAAAGAAGCCAGTCTGCAAAAGCTACGTACTATGTGGTTCCAACTATACGATAGCCTAGAAAAGGCAAAATTATGGGGACAGTAAAAAGATCAATGGCTGCCAGGGGTTATGGGGAAGGGAGAGATGAATAGGCAGAGAACAGGGTTTTTAAAGCAGTAAGACTATTCTGCTTGAAATTATAATGGTAGATACATGCCATTATACATTTGTCTAAGCCCATAGAACGTAAGACTCCAAGAGCGAACCCTAATGTAAACTATGGCCTTTGGGTGATTATGTGTCAATGTAGGTTCATTGGTGGTAACAAATGTACCACTCTGTGCAAGATGTTGATAGTGGGGGAGATTGTATGTGTTGGGGGGACAGTGTGCAGATGGGAACTCTCTGTGCTTTCCACTCAATTTTGCTGTGAACCTAAAACTGCTTTTAAAAAAAAAGTCTATTTTTTGAAAAAGGTGTGTGTCTGTTACCTATTCCCATGATAATGCTTATAGGTGATGATTCACCTCACAGCTCAGTGGCTTCAAACGATAAGCATCTATTTAGTTTATGAATCCGCAGTTTGGCTATTTAGATTGGGCTGTTCTGGGTTCAGCTGGGCTCAGTCACCTGTTGTGACTGACTGGATCTTAGCTGCTCCAGGCCGGCCTTGACTGGGGTGACTGGGGCAACTCAGTTCTTCCACAGGTCTCTCATCATCCAGCAGGCTAGCCGGGGCATGTTTTCACAGTGATAGAAGTGGTGCAAAAGTGCAAGCAGAAGCACACAGCAATTTTTCAAACCTCTGCTTGAGTCATGTACGTTAATATCCCTTGGGGCCATGACAAGTTACCTGACTGAACCAAGAACTAAGGGATGGAGAAATATGTCTCTTGATGTTAAGAGCTGCAAAGTCACGTGACAACGGGCATGGACATAAGAGGAGTGAAGAATTGGGTCCGTTAGTGTAATCAGTCTACCATATGGGGACAATAGTGTGCCTTCCCCACAAAGATCAGATGTGGTCATACATGTGTTTACTATAGGCCTGCCTGGCCCACGATTGGAACTTATAATAGCCCGGAATCTTAGGCTATTTCCGGGACTTGTCGGATAGACTAGAAGATATGGAGGATTCTGGAGACACAGCAGCAAGGGTAACACAAGATTTATGTTTTGCTCAGTAGAGCTACCAGTGGGCCCCTCCATCACGTACCTGCTCTGGCTGTTATCAAGTTTGGTCTTCAGTCATAACCACACAGTGCCACTGGTTGGCAGACATTCGCTCATCGTTTGTAGCATTCTGTTCATCTGAATAGACTCCTATCAAATGAGAGGAGTCACTGAAAGCCTTTCGAACCATTAGCTTCCCTACTACTACAGGGACACAAGTCCCTGACAAATACAAACGGATTCTCCTGCCTTCGGAGCAATAATGATGATGATGATGATATCAATAATAATATTCATAGCTCCCACCTACTAAGTAGGCAAAACAGAATCTCATCTGTTTCTCCCATTAACTCACCAAATTTAGTTGCCATTATTCAGCCCATTTTATAGATGAGGGAACTGAGGCTCAGAGAAGCCATTCAGCCAGCAAGTAGCAGAATCGGGACTTGAACTCGGCTGACTCTTTACAACTCCGAGGCCAAGAGTCTTAACTACTTCACTTTTTCTCCCTTGAAGATCTTGAATTTATTCTGCTCGAGTTAGAGGCCATTTGACATTTGTGTTACTTTTTGCGAGCCTGTTTCAACCGTTCCCCACAGGCTTCATGTCACACTCTGACAAGGAACAACAGCTCTGCAGTGAGGGTGTCATGGTTGAAGGGAATTTTTCCAGGTCTATACCCCCAATTGTAGGGCTTCCTCTCCTCGCTCCCAGAGTTACACTTGAAACCTCGCCCTTCCCTTGGAGGCCAGTGTCTGCTAGTCATTCCTGGGGACAGCCTGAGGTCGTGGCCAAAGCCAAGGCATGGGGCTGGCCCTCCTCCCAGGGCCCCAACCTCTCATGGCTCAAGTCGAGGGGTCAGTGAGGAACAGGACTCCGGGAGGGAAGACAAGGCCCCAAATATCAGGCCTGAGCTGGAGAAACCCGAGAAGGCCCCCGGAACAGCTGACCCTGGGCGCCACGTTTTGGAGGCGGCTTCCCCCTCCCCCAAACTGGCTGTGCTGTGAGTCACGGGTTTTAAGCTGAGCACTCTGGGAGATTAACCAGCTTTGTGACCAGCTGCTGGAGGAGGATACTTGGCCGAAAGAAGCAAGATAAAGTTACCCTCTCAGAAGTTTATAGGAAGGCCCATAAATGCCCCCAACTGCTTTGGGGCCCATGATCTGGGGCGCTTCTGCATGCTCCCCCTGCCCAGGCCCTCAGTGGCTGTACTCATCCCCTCACCCTGATCTGGCACCCATTGGGAATGCCTGCCACTTAGGGTTCCAAGAAGGGTCTTGGGCAATGGGTCTTCCTTCCCCAGATGACACACATTAGGAACAGAGCCTGGACTGGAGTCAGTGGGGAGGGCCTGGCTCCCTCCTGGCTCAGGCCCGGGCAGAGGTTGGTGGGAAATGCCTGGAACAGGATGGTGGGCCACTGGCACACAGGGCAAAATGAACAGGAAGGACCGCGTTGCATCATGGCCCCAGAATGCATCATGTTGAGGGTTTGAGAGGCTGAAAGGGAGCCCTGGGATGGGGAGTCAGGAGACCTGGGTTCTAGCCCGGCTCTGCTACTGACCCTCTGGCCTTAGTGTCCTCATTCGCCAAAAGGAGGGCTGGTGTAGACAAGCTGTTTTCAAACAGTGCTCTGTGGAGTCCTGGGCCATTCAGTAGTGCTACAGAGTCACTACAAATGCTGGATTAGCGTTTCAGGCCAGTAGGATTCTCCAACTATCCTCATAATCCTTCCCCCCATTTCACATATTTGTATTCATCAAAATAATCTCATTTTTTTTCACCAATTAACTATCCATTCAGTCAACAATTATTTATTGAGGGCCTACTATGTACCAGGCTCTGCTGTAGCTGACAGAGAAAAATAGTGTTCTTTATAGAAATAAGAATTATACATTTGAACGAATAAAATTAACTTATGACAACAAAAGGGCACTCCCATCTGCTTTACGTATCTGACGGTAAGATTCTGCTCCTAAAGAAGTTTGGAATGAGCTCCTGAGTGCCTTCCCATCCACCTGACTCCATTCCCAAAGCCCTAAGCTGCCAGTTCCTTGGGGAAGACCCAGGAAGGGGTGAGGAGGGGCATTTTGGCCCCAGGGTAGCCATTGGTGTGGGGGTTTCTCCACATGGTGGTGGAGCCACCGTCAGAGTGAAGCTCTGTCTGCCTCTGTACTGGGGCCTGAAGAGTATGTGGCCGGGGACTGTGCTGGTTGCAGCCCCTGCCCCGGATACAGAGATGAGGTGTCCATACTACTTCATATAAAATAGTAATCAACAAGGTCCTACTGTATAGCACAGGGACCTATATTCACTAGCTTGTAATAACCTATAATGGAAAAGAATACATATATATATATGAATCACTTTACTGTACACTAGAAACTAACACAACATTTTAAATCAACTATACTTCAATGAAAAAACAAAGCAAAGATGCTGTGTCCAGGAAAGCTCCACCTGGCCCACCAACTTACCCACAGCCCTGCTGGTGCCACTACCAATGCCAGCCTCTGGCCAGGTATTTTACATATAACCCTTTAATCCTGGAATTTGGATATCTTAGCCGTGTTTTACAGATGAGGAAATGGAAGGACCCACTACAAGCCAGGCTAAGTGCTGGGGGTACAGCAGAGAATGAGAGAGCTCATTCTAGTCTAGTGGTAATATCTGACACATATACTACCTACTCTATGACAGGAACTTTTCCTGCATGAACTCCATCTCCTAACACCACCATACGATTATCTCTCCCATTTTATAGATGAGGAAATAGAGACAGAAAGATTAGTGTCCCAAGGTCATAGAGCAAGTAAAATAGAGCTGGGACTTGATGCCTAGCACTTGCTGTGCTAAGAGCCAAGGCAACATCATCGCACTAGCATTCCTCGACACCACCGGGGCACTCGAGAGGGAGCCCTCCCACAGGTCCCACCCTACTGTGGAAGGGCAGAGGTCTAACATAGTCACCTCCCACGGTGAGGAGAGCAGCAGCCGGGGTCGGCACTGGGGGGCAAGGGCATGGAAAGATCTGGGTGGGAACGCTGGCTCTGCCTCTGACTAGTGAGGTGAATTTGGAAAGGGCATATGACCTCTTCGAATCACTACTGTGTGGTCAGAAAGATGGGGATGGTAACGCCCACCTTTCGGGGTTGATTTAGGATTAAATGGTGTACTTACAGCGTCAGACACTGTGTAAAGCAGACAGTAAGCAGGAAATGGTAACTGTTCTTATTAACAATACTAAGGAGGGGGCAGGGAGAAGGAGGAAGAGGAGGATTGTGGCACTTGTTTCTCTATGAGTCTGTTCTTGGCCAGAGGCTGGCCCGCTGTGCCCAGCCCTTCTCTCCAGGCCCACGTCTGTCCAGGCACCTGCTGTGGGTCCTGGCTTCCCCAGGCAGGGAAGGGCCAGAAGGGCAGATGAGGACAGCTCAGCCCAGCCCAGGACTGCTGGGGTGGGGGTAGGGCTGCTCCTGGCAGCTTGGTGCCTCCCTGGAAGGAGAGAGGACATGAGAGTAAGTGGAGGAGTGAGCCAGACTCTCCTGCCTGTTAGAAATGAAGTCCCTAGCAGGCTCTGTCTAGGTGTTGGTGGGCAGGGGCAGGGTCCCTGGCTCTGCCTGACCAGTGCCTCCGTTCAGTGACAATTCTCTGCCACTTACCATGTGTCCAGACCTGCCTCTGTTCTCAGGGAGCTCCTAACTCCAGGAGATGCAGATGATATTGGAATAGCCTAAGCCAGGTGTGACCCAAGGTTCTGCAAGGAGAGGGAAGAGTGGGCTGGACTGGGGGTTCTACAGGGAAGGCTTCTCGGTGGAGGTGGCTCCGGAGCTTTAGGAAAGGGAGAGGCCTCCTTCCAGGCAGAGGGAACCGCAGGTGCAAGGGCCCAGAGGCTTATCTATGGCATTAGATAAGAAGAATTTTCAATTCTAACTTTGTCCAGATCTGGTTATTTTGGTAGAAAATGGGCACGTTAAAGCAAGTCTGGGGGCCCTGGGCTAGGCCTGAGTTCAGGATGGGTTTGAGGGGGCAGACCTGAGCTTAGGGAGCCCCACTCAGCACCAGAGATTTGGGGCTGTACAGGATACATGGCTGAGACACTGCTGTGGGGAAATAGACAGCTTGAGGGAGGGGGTTGTTCCCCAAAGTCTACATCTGCAGAGGGGACTTGGGCAGCCAGCCCCCGGAAGGTGGGCGTTCTTCCTGATATTAAAGGCACAGTCAGAATGGAGGCATCCCATAGAGTCTGTCCAGAGACTCTCAATCTCACAGTAGCCTTAAGGTCCTGGACAGTGACACACAGCCAACCTAAGGTGATAATAGGGACTGTCATATCAGAGGGACACCCCCAGTCAGAGCCCCAGTGACACCCTCACAAGGTGGCAATTGCTCACAGTGGCACACAGTCAAGTGGCCCCCACCTGACCCTCAAAGCCCCGACACACGGCGGGACACCTTCAAGACACTGGCCGTCGGCAGCCTCACTCCAGAGACCCTCTCAGACCCGCGCAGCCGGTGGCCATCAGCGACAGCCCAGGGCCCCCAGCGGCACACGTGCGTACTCCGCCCACAGCCCGCACACCCCCTCGCACATGCCGGCGCGGGCTAACGAGTCCACAGCCCTTCTCGGCGGGAGGGAGCCAGTTGTCGGGCGGGGCTGCGCGGTCACACAGCATTAGCCCTGCGGCCGCCCCGCCAGGTGCGGCCACTGCCCCTAATCCCTCGCCCTGGCCCGCTAAGCCGGGCCTGAGCAATGCCACAGCTGGGGGCGGCCGGCCACGCGCCGCCCATCACCGCAGCCCCGGGCCGCCGCGGGGCCCCTCCCCACCCTCCACCCCTTTCGCACCTCCCTGGCCTTGCGCAAACTTCGCAGGCCTTCCGCCGCCACTGACCTTGGGCTCCCACCCCCCGTGGATCTCCTAGCCCCGCACTGCCCCGCCCCCAGATCCTCCCGCGGTGGGCCCATCAGCCTCCATCTGGGTCCTCAGGCTGGTTAGAGCCCAGCCGGCATCCCAGCCTCTCCAGTGCAGGACCTGCAGTGTCCCACCCTGCCCCAGAGGCAGCCACTGCCAGCTCCATGCCCACCCCTCCGCCGGCTCATGACTTGGGCTCCAACCTCTTCACTCTCCACCTCTTGCCTTTACCTGCTCTGACCGTCTCTCTGCTGGCCAGAGCTCGGGCCCCCTCCCCTACCTGGATTTGTAAAGTTCCAGGGTCCCCTCTTCCCCCACCACACGTATTTCCAGCCTCCAGCTGCTGCTACTGTTCCCAGGCAGAAGTCATCTCCCCCCAGGACAGCCAAACTTCAATTCCAGTCTTCTGACTCTTGCTAAACCCTGGGATGGATCCCAGGACCTTTGGAGGGATTCCATGGCCTCTTTGCACCTCAGTTTTACTCGTCTGAAAAGTAAAGAGGTGTGATTCAGATGACCTCTGAGGACCCTTTTGTCTTTTCCTCTCCCATCACATTAGAAAGGTCATGGACTTCCCATCGTGTGAATGTTGAAGATGAGCGTGGGAGGGCACCCACCGGCCATGTGTCCCCGCCCTGTCTCATCCCATCACTTAGCTCTCAGGGTCTGAGTCGGCCAAGGCAGCTTTTTAGCCTCTGGTGTGGAGGTGGTTAAGAGAGAACAAGGTGGAATCTGGGCGCCTAGGTCTTGGCCAGGGCTTGGGACTGTCTGTGGGGGGTCTCTGTCACCTTGGGATGCCCCCTGGAAGGGTGCGCATCTGGGACTGGCCTGCTGGGGGTCCTGGCTTCAGGCACTGCCAGCACTGGTGCTGACGGACAGCCCGGGCAGGTGGGAGTCGGCTGGTCACCCCTGACAGCCCTGCCCACCTGTCACCCTCCTGCTCGGGTGACCGGCTGCCTGACCCACTGACCAACTTCCTGCTGCTTCCCAGCACCCTGGGCACTGTGCGATCAGGGCTGCAGTGCCCTGCCCCCTTCCCTTCATGTTTTCCCAACAACCTACTGGCCCAGAGCACGCAGGCCCACAAATATCAGGCATATGCAGGTTGACACTGCACACACAGATGCACGGGGGTGCAGGCATGCATGCTTCATACTCATGCAAGCTGAGCCAGGGTGCTTCTCCCCAGGTAGGACGGTATGTATTGCCTTCTCTGTGGCAATAGGGCCATGTGATAAAGGCGAAGGCATTAAGTCTGGACTGCCAGTCCTGTGATATACTAACTGGGTGACTTTGTCAAGTGACTTAACTTCCCTGGACCGCAGGTTCCTCATCTGTTCAATGGAACTGGTTATAATAAATATCCATCTTATAGGATTGTTTTGAGAATCAGACGAAACAATCCATGGAAAGTAGTTAGAACGGTTCCTAGTACAATGTAAGTCCACAATACATGTTAACTGTTAATATTAATATACAGTGGGGGCTGAAAGGCTCCTGGGACACTCTAGTTGATAGTTTTCCTTTAATCAGTCATTTCTGGCCATAACTGTTCAAAGTCTCCCTAAAAGTATTTTTATTCCACTTTCCACATTATGAGGAGCTGTCAACTGGCAGATGAAATCAGGATATGTCATCTTCATAGCCTTCCCTCGATCCCAGTCAGGTATGATTGCTCATTCTTTGCTGTTTAAAAACTAAGAAAGCACACGAGGCTAGACCTACGTTGTTTAGGAAACGTTGGGCTGGGGACTGGGGCTCATACATCATCTCTTCAGAATCCATTCTAGACCCTCTTTCTGGGTCAGGATCCCCAGTCCATGTGTCTATGGATCCTCCTCCTTTCTGGAAATGAGAACAATGTCTGCCCTGTCCAACAATACAACCCCTTCCATCCCCCAGATCTCCCGAAGGGCCACCAATAGCACCTCAACAATCTCACTTCACACCCTCTTGGGCACTCAGGTGGGATTTCTTGGGGCCTAAAGAGAAGACTGCCCTTGGCAGAGCTCTGAGTTCTAGAACAAACCTTTTCAGCATCTCCTTCTTCAGTCTGCTCCAGCCAGACCTAAGTCTGCCCTTGGCAACATTTGAGCAATGAACGAACGAGGCTCATGTCCCCAGTGGAGGCAACAGATGCAGGATGAAGTTGGAGGGGTTTTCCTGCTTTTCCACCACCCTCGGCCCCAACAGGAAGCCTTCTTTGTTCTGCTTCTGAACAAAACTCTTAGAAATCCTGTTTTCTACCTTTAGCATTTTCCCAAGTCTCACTCCGCATGGGTCCTCTCCCTTCCTGACTCCCTTTTCTGGATCCCTCTCTTTGGTTTATCCTCAGGTGTGTGTCCTGCCTCTGATTCAGGCTATATTCTTTATTTATATTCTTTATCATAACTATTATAAAGTACTGTCACCTACAGTATAAACCTTCCTGTATTAGTTATTTATTGCTGCATAACAAAGTACCCCCAAACTTAGCAGCTTAAAACTATAAACTTTTATTATCCTGCCATTTCTGTGGGTCAGGGATCTAGCAGCAGCTTAGCTCAGGGTTTCTCACAGGCTGTAACTAAAGTGTTGGCTGGGGCTGCCGTTATCTTGCAGCGAGACTAGGGGAGGATCTGTGTTCAGCTCACTCATGTGGCTGTTGGCAGGCCTCAGGTCCTTGGCTAGCTGTTGGCTGGAGATGTCAGTTCCTTGCCACGAGGGCCTCTCCATGGGGCAACTTGCAACTGGCAGCTGGCTTCTCTCAGAGCAAGTGAGCCAAGAGAGAGAAAGAGACAGAGAATGCACCCCCCCAAAAAGATGCATCTTTTTATAACCTGATCTTGGAAGCAACCACCATTACTTCTGCTGATATTCATACTCAAAGGGAAGGGATTATGTTAAACCAGGAGGCAGGGGTCATTGGGCACCATCTTAAGGGCTGCCTACCACATTTCCCAGCATGGTTTTTCCCTGTATGATCCCACCTATCACTGTGCCCTCAGTAGATATTTGCTGAAAGAATGAGTGCAGTCACCAGAAGACACTCTGCAGAGGTACTATTATTCTATATTGTTCTCTTTGGATACTACCCTACCCCCTCTCCCACCTCCCACACTTTTCTTCTTCATGAGAGTCATTTGCAATTAAACTTAAAAAAAAAATGTTACCTTTGAATAACACATCTGCTCTTGGGGGTCTGTCTTCTCTCCCACTTTCTATAATTTGTCTTCCAAAAAGGGGTATATGCTTGGCATTTATCTCATGCAGCTAATCTCTATGGTTGTCAGAAGTTCTAAGGTGACTTGGTTACCTTCTTTCAGGGTTCCTATCTCTTTTATTCATCTAACAGGTCAAAACTAGTTTCAAAGAAACAACCTCCTGTGTGCTCCTAGCACTCGTACCCTCCTCTCACAGCGATCAGTCAGCTCCTGAAACTTCCTCGTGTGTGTGTATGATTCTGCCTTCTCAACTGAACAGAGACCTACCATAGGGTAGGGACAGTTCACCAAACACTTGATGAGTATCCGTGGAGTACACCTCCTGTGCTAGGACTGGGCTAGGGACCAGGGAGACAGGAGGGTCACTCATGGAACTCCCAGCATCGGAATGGAACAGGTGCTCAGGAATGCTTGCTCCTCTGGGAGATCAAACTGTCAGCAAGTCCACCCCAAATAGTTATCAGGTGCTGTCATGGCAGAATTTCTAGGAATGGCTCCCGAGATGCCACATCTTAATCCCTGGAATCTGTGAATGTGATACCACTCGCCTGGTTGTATTATGCTATGTGGTACAGTTGACCTTAAAAGGGGGTGATTATCTGAGGGGGTCTAATCTACTCACATGAGTCATTAACAGCAAAGAACTCTCACACCCTGGGAAATCAGAGAGATTTGAAGCATAAGAAGGACTCGGTGCACTGATTTGATATGATTTGCTAGTTTGGAGATAGATGAGGCCACATGAGAAGGGACGCAGGTGACCTACACGTGCTGAGAGACAGCAGGGAACGGGGACTCCAGCCCCATAATCACGAGGACTAGACTCTGCCAACAATCGAATGTGTTTCAGGTTCTTAGAATATGTCTCATGCCACCCTCCTACTGACACCTTCATTTCAGTCTTGTAAGCCCTTGAGATTTAGAGCCCAGCTAAGCCCCTCCAGACATCTGACCTACAGGACTGTGAACTAATTAATGGGTATTTTTTAAGCATACAATTCAGTGGTTTACAGTATATTCACAAAGTGTGCAACCATCATCACTATCTAATTCCAGAAGATTTTAATCACCTCCCCCAAACAAAGCCTGTTAAGTAGTCATTCCCTGTTCCTCACTTCCTCCAGCCCCTGGAAAATACTAATCCATTTTCTGTATATATGCATTTGCCTATTCCGAACATTTCATATAAATGGGATCATGTAATATGTAGCCTTTTGTGTCTGGCTCTTTTTGCTTAGCATAATATTTCCAAGGTTCATCCAAACTGTAGTATATATCAGTACTTCACTCCTTTTTATGGATGAGTAATAGTCCATTGTATAGATATAGCACACTATATTTTTCCATTCAACTGTTGATGGACATTTGGGTTGTTTCTACTTTTTGGCTATTATGAAGAAAGCTGTTCTGAACATTCGTGAACAGGTTTTTATGTGGACTTACGTTTACATTTCTCTTGGGGTATATACCTAGGAGCAGAATTGCTGGGTCATATAATAAGTCTATGTATAACTTTCTGAGGAACTGCCAGACTGTTTCCCAAAGTAACTGCACATGTTTATACTCCCACCAGCTGTGTATGAGGGTTCCAATTTCTCCACATCCCCACCAACGACTGTTACATCTAATTTTTATTAAAACCATCCTAGTGGGGATGAAGTGTTGTCTCACTATGGTTTTAATTTGCACTCCCCTAATGACAACTGATTTTGAGTAGGTATTGTTTAAAGCCACTGAGTTTGGGGTAATTTGTTATACAGCAGTAGAAATCTAATAAAGGTGCTTTCTCAAACCCAGATGGCAAAAATGGAAATGGGGAAAAAGTTGAAAACAAAATAAGCCATTTGAGTTGAGTGGCAAAGGAGTCAATAAATGGCGTTCTCATAAGGTGGGCCTGGACTGTCCTGGGTGGGAGGATAGACATCTAAAGCTAAGGAGTGGGACTAAATCAAGAACCAAGACAGTTATCCCATGACAACAGGGCAGCAGACTTGGAGTAAACCTGAGGAATATTGGGAGTAAGTTGTTTCCAGATTTTGCCCATTTCTGTTGGATCAGCCATAATGATAGCTGTGTTGAAGGCTCCTCAAGGCCTGCCTTTTAACCATAAGTCCCTTGTAGGAGGACATCCAGATGCATGAAGACCTCTTCACTGCTTAAATGGACCCCTGGGCCAGCCCTGGGACACGTTTGAATATGCCTTTGTAACATGCAAGTTAGTTCTTTATAATTCTTCATAGTTCATAATTCTTCTGCTCAAAATTCTTCAAGGCTCCCCAGTTCACTCAAACTAATATCCAAGGTCCCGGCAATGCCCGCAAGGCTCTGCATGAACTCGATCCATCAGCACTTGGCCCTCATCTTCTGCTCTCTTCCTCCTTCTCTGCTCCAGCTACACTGACCTCCTTGTTGTTTCTCAAACCTGATAGATAGGCTTTTGCCTTAGACCCATCTTTGTAATTTTTCTCACTGCTTGGTATATTCTCTGGCCAGGTATCTACCTTCCTCACTCCTCACTGCCTTCAAGTCTTTGCTCAAATCTCACCTTTTCAACAAGGTCTGCCCTGATTATCTTTCAATTGCAATTGAAGTTTCTCTCTTCCAGCTGCCTGATTTCCCTTACCACAATCAACTTTTCCTTTTTCTTAAAAAAATATTTGTATAACAGTAACACACTTAGAGCATATAATCCACTATTTATTACTTTTATGCTTGTTGACCATCTCTCCCAGCTAAAAGGTAAGCCCCACAAGAGCTGTATTTTGTTCACTGCTGTATCCCAAGTGCCGAGAACACAACTTGGCCCATTCATGAATGAATCAATGAAATCAATGGTAAAGGGGAGAGGAATGTCCCCTAAAGCTCTCTGGCTAGATTATAGACATTTGGCTGCGCCGGGTCTTAGTTACAGCATGTGGGCAAAAGCATGTCTATCAGGTTTGAGAAACAGCAAGGAGGTCAGTGTAGCTGGAGCAGAGAAGGAGGAAGAGAGCAGGAGATGAGGGCCAAGTGCTGATGGATCGAGTTCATGCAGAGCCTTGCGGGCATTGCTGGGACCTTGGATATTAGTTTGAGTGAATTGAGGAGCCTTGAAGAATTTTGAGCAGAAGAATTATGAAGAATTATAAAGAACTAACTTGCATGTTACAAAGGACTCCTCTAGCTGTTGTGCTCACAACAGGTGGGGTGGGGGGGGGCAGTGGGAGGGGGCGGAGGTTAGACACAAGAAGTCTTGCATGAGATTTCTGTGGTGAGACATGATCGTAGCTTGGTGTGCAGTGGTAGCAGTGGAGAGAGTAAGAAGTAGTCAGCTTTCTGATATAGTATTTGAAAGTAGAGCCAATAAGATTGCGTGGCAGGTTGGATGTGGGAATGGAGAGGAGAGACAGAGAAGATTCAAAGATAGTGGCAGGGTTTTGCCTGAACAACATGAATGATGGAGTCGCCACAAGCTGAGATGGGAAAGGTTTTATGTAGAGCAAGTTTGTGGGAGAAGATCAGTTCAGTTTTGAATAGGTTAAGTTTGAGAGCTCTTTTGGCTATTGAAGTAATGATATCAAGCAGGCTGACAGATAGAAGTTTAGAGTTTAGTTGAGAAATCTGGTCTGAAGGTAGAAATTTGATAGCCATCAGCATATGCATGGTATTTAAAGTGAAACTGAAACACAAACATTCATGTTTTTGACACATAGGATTGTTTGTCCTTCTCTCTGAACAGACCCATTTTCTTTGTGCACATGAAATATTTCCATCTGGTTTCTGAGGGGTGAGTCCTCATCCCACTATGCCTCCGTGAAGTCTAAAAGATGGTATTGACTTTGCTGACTTAACATCGCAAGCTCAGGGGATTCATCGCCCAACTCTGATCTCTACGTTGAAAGCCATTGTGATATTCGCCAGCCCCTCCTCCTACTATGCATCTCTGAAAAGCCGGGTAGCTCTTCTTTCTAGGTCGTACCAGTAGATGCCACACCAGTTTTTATCTGGCCATCTTTCTCCCTCTTCCTCAATTTTCAGTTTTTGGTAGATCAGGGTCAGACCAGGAAATTCTTGGTGTGAACTTCAATACCTCATATGCGTAGAGAGACTTAGATGGTGTTTTTAAGTCAGAGAGTAATAGAATTTTAAGGTTGGTCCTCTAGATCATGCTCTCAGGGGCAGGAGGTGAGTATAGCTCCTCAAAATGCCACTTCCTCCACAGACCCTCCACACGGGGATTCCGGGGTGGGTCCTGGAGTGAGGTGTTCCCTGTTCTTGTCAGCTGACTATTCTCTGTCCATTTTAGGGATGGAGACACTGACAGTCAGGGGTGTGGCATGTGAAAGAGATGGGATTAGGGAGTCAGGGTATGACAGAGAAGCTGATGTGTGGGCTCCATGCCCTATCGCTCTGGTTTATGGATTTGGGGTCTCACACAGGGTGACAGGGAAGGTGGTTGAGCTAGAACACCTCTAGGAGCCCAGCCTGGTTCTTCTCTATAAGCCCCGCACCCTTCCTGGCTCTGGGTTCCTGCTTCCCTCTTCCCTTAGGCCTGGGTTCTCCCTGCCACCTCCTCCCTCACCCCAGGCAGAGAGGGGGCCGGTTCAGGGCCCTGTGACTCAGGCACAGGGTGGTGGAGGATGTTTCGGATGCCGCTCTGCTGACGCTGGTGCCCTCTGTTCTTACATCCTCCTTAATTTACTGCCTGAGGAGGGGGCCAGGGCTCTGGAGAGGGGATTAGATGGTCCACACTGATCTGAGGCAACAGCTGCTGGGCTGGCGGCCGAGGAGCGAGGAGTGAGCAGGAGGCGGGGGAGGCTCATGTCTCCGCCAGGGCCGGAAGGGAACTAGGCGGGCATCTGGATGGGGCCCCTAGGTGAGGTTGGCTCTGGAAGAAGCTGCCCTTGGTCTGAGGGGTAGGGCTGCAAGGTCGGCCTGTCCAGTAAAGTCAAATCTAGGAGTTACAGAGGAAGTCGAAGAGGGCCATCTTGTCAACCATCTTGCCAGCTTTCTGGAGAAAATTAGGAAGTGTTTTCTTTAGCTTCCTGCAACCCAGGGAGGGAAAGATTGGCTCTGGGGCCTAAAAGGCCATCTTATCGAGCCCTAAGTTGCCACATAATTGTGTGAGACGCTCCCTAAAGTTAAGGCCGCCCCACATCAGTTGGAGCAATCCCTTACAAAGAGAGAAATCTCTTTACCCTCACTCACCGTCCACTCACTTGTTCCTTACAAGGCAGAAGGCACAGCAGTTAGCAGCATTCCCATGTGACAGCTGGGGAAACTGAGACCCACAGAAGTTCAGTGCCTTGATCCAGGTCACACTTGGGGTCAGTCGTGTGACTGTGATTAGAGTCCAGTGCTCTTAACTAAATCAGTCTACATCTTGAATACCTGGGCACACATGTTGACATTTAGCACTGAAGACTGGCCTCTTTCCTTCCTTCTAGTCTGTAATTCCAGGTAATAGCCTTGTCTAATGGAAAATGGCCCAGGCATGAAAGCCATAAACCTGGACTCTTTGAATCAGTTATGTCTCCTTTTGGGGACTTTGGTTTTCCCATCTGTATAATGGACAATATCTTGAATAGCCCTATGACTATTTTTAAAAGCCTAACTGAGTATTGTTTTAGTCAGCCAAGGACAGGAAAAGCTTTGGGGATCATTAAAGAAGTAAAGATTTGGGTCTGGAGTTAAAATATCTGGGATCAAATATAATTTCTGCCACTTAGCATTATTTCTAGTAAGTTTCCCCCTCTTTTTAAAAAATATGTATTTATTTGGCTGCACCAGGTCTTAGTTGCAGCACACGGGGTATTCATTGCAACATGCAGGATCTGTAGTTGTGGCATGCAAACTCTTTAGTTGTGGCACGCGGGCTCTTAGTTGCCGCATGTGGGGTCTAGTTCCCTGACCAGGGATCGAACCCGGGTCCCCTGCATTGGGAGTGCGGAGCCTTAGCCACTGGACCACCACGGAAGTCCCAAGTTTCCCCCTCTTTGAATTCAATTTACTTCTCTTCCGTAGTCAAGAGAAAACAACACCTACCACAAATGGCTATTATGAGGATTGAAAGAGATCATCTATTCTAAAAGCCAAGCATTATTCTTGGTGTCTAGTAAATGTTAAATAAATTACAGAAAGAGCAGTAGCAGTAGTAGTTGTTGTTTCTGGGTATTACTTATTGCTTGCTGATACAAGTAGCCACTGAGATTGGGCCAAGAGATCCTGGGCTACTGGGTAGCTTAGGGCAGTGGTTCTCACCCTTGGCTGACCAATCAGGATCACTGTTTTGGAGATGGATGTTTAACAAGGTTCCTGGGTGACCTTGAGGATCACCCGAGGTTGGTAATCACTATCTTAGGGGACCTGCTTTGATGGTTGAATAATTGACATATCAGTTGTTTGTAAGTAAACAGGTGCTTAGCCATTTAATAGTTTAAACACTTTCCCCAATTGGCACTCTACTACTAATTAACTCCTAACAAGCCCTTCCTTCTCTGGATCATGAGCAGGAATTCCCCACTGGGGGTTCCCAATTAATGAGGTTTACTTGGCTTGAGGGCCTCTGGGAAGCAGGCAGGACTAATTATGCTCTAGTCCCCCAACCCCCTGGCCAAATCCTCTCCCTGTCCTTCATCAATCTTGTCCTGGCCTCCAGCTGGCTTGCATTAGCTCTGGTTTTCCAGCCCCCATGGTTGTAGCTGTAGCTGAGAGATTGAACCAGTCCAGGCTGGATGGATCTGTCACCCGATCCTGGGTCTGTGCTGCAGCCAGTCCTGGAATCTGGGGCAATGTGATCCTGCCCTGCGGGAGCCCCTAGCCAAGCCAGGGACGCCATGGCAGGGCTCAGAAAATCCCATCTATCCAGGGACCTCTGCCTAGGCCCACAAGGATCACACCCACTGATTCTCAGAGCACCTCCTGTCTAAGTACCTTGCCTTAAAGAACAGGAAAATGGGGACCTAGAGATGTGAGGCACCTGCCCAAGGTCACACAGCCTGTTCACAGCAGAGCTTGCGCTAGAACTCTGATCTCTTTGCTCCTAACCCAGGCTCTTTCCCCGGATCCTCCTGGAGAAGTTCTTCTGCAGACCTATTGTCTGGGTGATGGGGTCTGATATGGGGGCTCCGGTCCAACCCCAGACAACAAGTAGAGGAGATCAGGGGAGGGAAGCATTTGAACCAAAGCACATGATCCTTTTAACCCAGATGAAAGATGTCCAATTTCAGGTCATTTGAAGCTGGAAATTTGAGGAGTAGCAGGAATAAAAATACGGGAATAATTGAAATAAGGGCAATAAATACGTTTTTAAAATGTATTTTACAGACATAGCACTTTTTAGCACAATTGAGGAACACAGATGGCTGGATTGGACACACAGGAACACTCACCTCTGGAATCTGAGTTTGCTTATTATGTTCATCCAAAGGTATGGAAACCTAGACTATGAAACAGAAAATTTTATAGAGGAAAGCTTGCACTTTTTCTTTAGTAGTTGAGAGAAAAGTCAAGATAGTTTTCTACAGACTGATTTTTCCTATATATTTCCATTTATATATTTTTTTTTCTTTTTTTTTTTTTTTTCGGTACGTGGGCCTCTCACCGTTGTGGCCTCTCCCGCCGCAGAGCACAGGCTCCGGATGCGCAGGCTCAGCGGCCATGGCTCACGGGCCCAGCCGCTCCGCGGCATATGGGATCTTCCCGGACCGGGGCACAAACCCGCGTCCCCTGCATCAGCAGGCGGACTCCCAACCACTGCGCCACCAGGGAAGCTATATTTCCATTTTCTTAATACCCAGATTTTACACATCTCATTCAGACGTGCTTCCCTTGTACCTCCTAAATGATTTGAACCAGAACTCTAGGATAAGCAATGATTCTGTTAAGGTTCTGAGGGTGGGGACAGCAGAGGCCATATAGCTATCTGGTCTTGGCCCTCAAAGCGCCAGGATGTCAGGCAGCTCTTACCTAGAGGAGGTGAAACAGCCACCTTCTCTCAGAGACAGCCTGGGGCTCGGAGATGGCTGAGGGTGTGGAAAACATGCCGGCCCTTTGGTGAGGGTTGCCATATGTTGAGAAAGGGCTTACTATGTCCCAAGGGCTTTGCACACTACTGTTTTATAAGGTAAGTATTTTTATCCCTATTATACATTTGTGGAAACTGAGGCTCAGAGCAGTCAGGTGGCACACCTAAGGTCACTAATTTACTAAGTGGCAGAACCAGGGTTTGAACCCAAATTTGTAGGATTCAGAAGTCAGTATGTTTTTCTCCAATGCCTTTTGGGTAGAAGTGTGAAATACTACATACTTCAGTTTGGATGAAGTAAACTGGTTCACATTTCGTGTTCCTTTTGCGTTTATTTCCCTGTCACTCTCCCTCACAGTTCATAAAATCGCTCAGGAAGGCTGCAGTCACACCGCAAGTGCCTGGCCCACCTCTGATTTCAGCCACAGCCGAAGAGGACAGCCCTATGTGAGCTCAGACTCACTCTCAACGTCCTCCCTCAAGCAGAGCCAGAGTCTTTCCGATTCTGATTCAGGGTTTCTCCTACACCACACAAGCTTGCTCACAGCCTGCAAATGCTGCCCGGAAGGATAAGGGAGCTAACTTCCCCAGGAACAATTTCCAATCAGTGAGGGGGGATGACAAAGACTCCAGCTATTATCCGTCTGGTGGACACTTCCAGGAGGCATCTGCACATTTCTGGGATGTTCCAGTGGACTCGAGCCCTCTATGCCTACAGACCTCAAGGAAACACACCCTCATCTCGGCTTTTCCTACTTCCCTGGTTCACTCTCCCTACTCCACACGTCTGCTTCCTGGGCTCGCCTTCTGAGTAGACCACCTCCATCAAATCCTTGCCTTGTTTGCTCTGCTTTCAGGGTGACCCAAACCAACCCGGTGTGGTGCCTGGAAGGCTGCTGTGACTTGGGAGCAGTACCTCGGTGGGGGTGTGGGGGGGGACACATGGTGACAGAGAACTTTGAACAGAAAGTAAACTTTGAGGGACACAGCAGCCAGGATCTCCTTTACTTCCCTGGGGATTCTCCATATGTAAAATAACGGGCGCTCCTGAAGTTTCTGTCTAAATGGGAGGCATCACCTGGTTTCTGGGAGCTGGCAGAGACATGTGATCTCTTGAATGTGGCCATGGGCGGGGTCATCACTCAGTGGGGTGTTTCAGGATGGGGCTGTCCCTGTCTCTAGTTAGGGCTGTACCTCAGTCCTTGGTGGTGGCTTCCCCAGACTGTCACCAGTGGGGCTGCCTCAGCTGGGTCACTACCTGGCCACAGTTTCAGTGAGCCAGTTTCACTGGTCACAGAGGCTGGATCTTGCATGGAGTGGGGGCCTCTTTTACCTGGTAATATCTTTGGAGCTGCTATCCAGCCACATCCTAACTCTCTGTATAGAAACCAAGGGGAGAATTTAACCAGCTGTAAAAATCAATTTAAATGCTTACAGAGAAACAGTAAGGCTTGACACTGCCGCCTCATTTTCACGAGGTGAGTCACTGAAACGGTTGACCTCACGGCTAATCTATGAGCAAAGGCGCGCTGGCCGTTACTGCTGGCATGGGAATGGCTTCAGACCTGTTTCCTGGAACCCTGGCGCCAGTCAGAGCCCAGAGTGGCCTTTTGCCATTTGTTAGTCAGATTACCTCTCCAAGGAGCAAGTTCCCAGCTCAGAGATGTAGGTCTAGCCGGTGCCCTTTTCTAAGTCACTGATTGGCCAGATCCACTGCCCACTCCTCACACTATGCAGCTTTCATTGGTCGAGTCCACCATGTGCTCACCAAAGATCACTTTCTCTGGTTGGTAAGTCCCACCAGCCAGTCAGTGGAAATGACTCTGCTCTCACACACCTTCTGAGCAATTTCTACTTAAAGGCTAATTCCTGCTACGACCTTCTGCATTTATGCTACTCTAATAAGCCTGCCTTAAATATGCTTGCTCCCTGTCCTGTAGGGTGAAGAACAAAAGTTGGAGATGGATGAGATCTGGATTTGAATCCCAGCCCAGACACTTACTAGCTTTATGACTGTAAACCAGCTATTTAACTTTTGTATGCCCCAATTTTAATAGCTAAGAGCACTACAGTTAGATGGGTTCAAATACAGCTTTATTGTTTGCTGGCTGTGTGATTTCAAATGGGTTACTTAACTTTTCTGAGCCCATTTTCCTCATATAAAATAGGGGTAGTGGTAGTACATACTAGCCACATGCTGTGAGGATTAAATGAAATAATGAATGTAAAGTATTTGACACATAAGTTTTCAATAAATTTTAGCTACTCCTATTGTGTATTTAGAGGGAAGGGAACTTGCAAAATAATAAAGACCCAGTCCTGTCCTCCAGTGGCTAAGGATTTGGTCCAAAGATCAGCCAGTGTGCAGAACTGGGTGATGGTCAGTGATCTCAGGGATGCAGTTCTTATCTTCCTGGGTGAGGACAACCCGAGTGGCTGGTCTTACCTGGGCCTGTCCCTCCTGAGGAGCAGGCAGAGGCTTCATGTGTGAGCTAGAGGTCCAGGAGGGAGAGGAGGAGGTAGAAGAATGTTGCATTAAGACCAGTGCTCTGAGAGAACCATGTGAATCAGATGTGACAAGCATATTAATTGTGGCTATTAAATACGCTAAAGCATTTTAAAAATAACAGAAAAGCATTAGCAAAGGAAGAAACTCATATTTACATAGGATTCAAATACAAGATAAAGGATCTGGATTCAAACACACAACTACAGTATCATGATGTGCAACAATTAAAACAACAGAGGAAGAAAGATCTAAGGTGTTTTAAAGGGTATCTTTGCACTATTCCATTAACACGATTTTCTGCCAATTGCCCATTAACACTTAATAACCATTCTCCTGGTCTTTATTTGGCTAAGCAGTTACAAGAGCAAAAATGCATTGTACAGTACTGATAAAAATAAAAACACCCGTGAGTTAAAAAAAAAAAGGGTACAGGAAATTGCTGTATTGGTCAAATTCAGCTTTTGGAATTCAGACTTTGTCAAAGAATGTTTCACGTATATTTATTACTCTAAAATCTTAGGATTAGGTTGTCCTGTGCAATTATTTTCATATGCAAAAATAACATACATATATCTGGTCAGGATATTGGGAGACCCTAAGTAAACTGGTCATCGCCTGCCGTCTGCCAGAAAAATCTGGAAGCTTGTGTGAACAACGACAAGGATAGACTGCTGTGTCAGTAGCTGCTGACAGTAGTTGTTGTGACTTGGCTGACTGTTAGCTGAAAGTATATGGAAATCTGTCAGAATCATTTGTCAGGGATATATATACATATATATATATATTTTATATATTTTATATATATATTATATATATTTATATATATTTTTTTTTCTATATATATTCTATATATATATTCTATATATATATTCTATATATAATATATATATTCTATATATTCTATTATAAATATATATATATATATATATTTATATTTTTCTATTCTAAGTGGTTTGGGCTTGTGCCCTACAGCATTTCCACCATCAGCCTTCATGCTGTGGAGCTGGAGTGGGAAAGGAGAAGGAGATGATGTAAGAACAGCACTGTCCGACAGGAAGGGGAAGCTGAGAGCCCTTCAGTTGCTAGAAAAAGATGCCATAAGATCAGGGTGCTGCCTTAGCCCAGGGATACAGAGGAGAGGGAGGATGAAAGATGCCCCAGAGGAAATACTCGTCTGCCACCAAGTTCCGGGATGCTGCAGGCATTCATGCCATTGTTGTACTTTCTTCCAGCCTCACCCTCTTGCTGCAAGATGTGTCTAGACTGGTAGCCTGAAGGGGTCTTTATGTGCTATGGAAGAGATCCAGAAGCCTCTGCACGACTATGGCAAACAGAGAAGGTGGCTGAGAATTGAGAATCGGCGGCCATGGCGTGGAGACACAAGGACACCCCCATTGCGTGGAGGTACATGGACCCCCATGACAAAAGGCTGCAGGTAGTAGCCCAAAGCTGGAGGTCCAGGCAGCAGCTGGAGCAGGAACCCGAGAGCAGGGTGAGAGGACCATCTCCCAGAAAACAATCACTGAGTGATTTGCCTTTGCTGAGAGCATAGACTGCGAGATCTCCAGCCTTAGACTCCTGTGGGTGAGGCTCATGTCCAGAAACCAGGTGGACTGATTCTGCTCCCCTTTCCCCAGGGGAGCAGAAGCCAGACCAGAGATCTCTCTTCCTCTGGGTGTCCCTGTAGCACTCAGGGAGCAGAGAGGCAGGTATGAGTGGGGAGCGCCTTGAAGGACTGAGTAATTACTGCAGAGAGAACTTAGGTACAGGCTATTCTAACAGTTGAGCACTGTTGAGTAACTGTTGAAGAGTTGAAGTACGGTTTTTCCCCCACCAGCATTTTGTTTGGAGACTTTGAAGCAAGACAAAAAAATATTTAGAGAACAATAAAGAAAAGTATATTTTCTTGCCTATCTGAACTGTAATGCATAAATTGTAATCCAGTTACCAAAGTGTACAGTGGCCAGTGGCATTGTCTTAAAGCCTATGCAAAACCCAACTGTTTTAAATCACGTTTCCCACATTGTAAAGCTCTCTTGGTTGAAAGGATAATACTTTAAACATTTTTGTGTCATCTGCTCCAGAGCATATGATGGTTCTCTGATCTGCAGATTCTTTAGAGGAAAGGATTATAGTTCATCATTTTTCATCCTGTAATTGATACATTAACTGCCTATTGAGACCCAATATTTCAGAGGCAAAGTACAGCTTTGTTTGCATGTCTTACTCCAAACCCACTAAAAATGGGTGAAAAATCCGGTGCGGCAGACACACTAACAATGTAAAAGGGCTTCTCAAGTCATCCTTCGGAGGTATTATCAATGCTGCTTCATTAAATGCTAAACCGGCAAAAAATTAAGACTGAATTTGCTGGGATGGTTAACTATGAAATGCTACAGCCCAAGTGCCTGCTTTTCTGAAATGTATTCTGCAGTTTGAACAATTTCTATCCCTTTTCACTTTGGCAGAATGTTCCTTCTCCAAATTAAAAATAATTTGAGACCCTTTAAAGAACTATGGGAAGCAGCATCATTTGTGAGTATAGCACAGCTTATCAAAAAGGCTCAAATAGCTGAACCCTCTCTCACCCAGAGGCACTGCAAAATCAGAGCATACCCTTTGTAATTTCTATGAAGTTCTTCATAGCAACAGAATATTGTTTGATCGTTATATTGTCGAGATTTGTTTTACATTTTCAGGGTTCTTTTTTCATGAGGCGTATTTTTGTTTTAACCAATTATTGGTCGTTAGTAAGGTTACGTGCCTAGTATTTACAATAAACCTTTTTTATTGTGCTCAGTCCTGGGTGGAGGCACATGAGGCTTTGCCCTGGGGTCTATTTTTCCTGCCAGAAGGTCTTGTGATTCCCCAATATCTGCCTGGAATTCCCACCCTTGGAGTCTATGGGTTAAGGCCCCTCCTTTATGAAATGTGCTCACCTGGGCCGTGGGGACAGCACAGGATAGAACCTGACTGAAGAGTAAGGCAGGAGACAGTCACAGACATAGAGAAATGGTCTTCCTGAGCCTTTATAGTACACTGGGCACTGGGCCAAGCTCTTATGAGCGTATCGTTACTTCTTTTTCTTTTAAAAAACCCCTTTTCATTGAAGTATAATATACATAGACAAAAATACACATAAGTGTACAGCTTGATGAATTTTCACAAAATGAACACACTTGTGTGGTTAGTCCTCAAACTGAGAAACAGAAAAAAACTGAGAAATGACAGCACTGCAGAAACCTCCTAGTGTCCCCTCCCAGTCACTGTGACTCTCCCAGGGGGAACTACTATCCTGACTTCTAGCACAATTGATTAATTTAAATAATCTTAGACTCCTAAAAGTTGCAAAAGTAGTACAGAGAGTTCCTGCATACCCTTTACCTAGCTTCCCCCAATAATATATTACAGAACCGTAGCACATTAACAAAACCAGGAAATTGACATCAGTACAATAATAATAACTTAGCTACAGATCTTATTCAGCTTTCACTAGTTTTTATGTACACATTTTTTTTAATGTATACTTCTATAAGATTTTATCACATATATGTAATCACCGCCACAGTCAGGATACAGAAATGTTCCATCCCTGCAAAGAGTTTTGATCTGAATGATACTATACAGTATACTTTTATTTCTGGCTTCTTTCATTGAATATTATGTTTGCAAGATTTATTTTTGTTGCTATGTGTAGGTTAATTTGTTTATTCTCATTGTTGTATTCCGTGGTGTGCGTATCTCACAATTTATTTACCTGTTCTATTGTTGGTAGACATTTTTGGTGGTTTCAATTTTTGTCTGTTATGAATGGTGCTGTTATGAACATTCTGGTTTGTCTTTGGGTGAGTCTATGTAAGCATTTCTGCTAAGTGTATGCTAAGGAGTGGGACTGCTAGGTCTTAGGGTATGCATATGTTTGTCTTTGATACATACTGCAAATCAATTTTCCAAACCGATCCTACCAATTTACATTCCCGTTAGCAGTTCACAGAGTCCTGGCTTTCACATCCTTACCAAATCTTGTTATTTTCTGTCTTTTTCCATTTAGCCATGCAATGGAATGAGTGTGGTATTGTGTGATGGGTTTAATTTGCATTTTCCTGATGACTAGTGGAGTTGAGCACCATTTCATACATTTATTGGCCACTTGGAAGTAATTTTTTTGAGAAGTGCCTATTCAAGTCTTTTGTACTTTTTATTTAAATTGCTTTGTCTTTTTTTTCCTCTTATTGATTTGTAAGATTTTGTACATGAGTGCTTTCTTGGATATATGTGTTGCAATATCTTCTCTCATTCTCTGTGTTGCCTTTTTTTTTTTTTAAGACTTTTTCTTTTAGAGCAGTTTTAGGTTCTCAGCAAAATTGAGTGGAAAGTACAGGAAGTTCCTAAATCCCTCTGCTCCCACACATGAGCAGCCTCCCCACTACGAACATCCTGCACCATAGTGGCACATCTGTTATAATCAATGGACCTACATTGACACATCATTATCGTCTAAAACCCACAGTTTACATTAGGGTTCACTCTTGGTGTTGTAAATTCTATGGGTTTGGAAAAATGTATAATGACATATATTCATAGTATCATACAGAATAGTTTCACAGCCCTAAAAATCCTCCATGCTCTGCATTTCTCCCTCCCCCCAACCCCTGGCAACCACTGATCCTTTTACTGTCTCCATAGTTTTGCCTTTTCCAGAATGCCATGTTGTATGTGGCCTTTTGAGATTGGCTTCTTTCTCTTAGTAACATGCATTTAAGTTTCTTCCACGTCTTTTCATGGCTTGGTAGCTCATTTCTTTTTTAATGCTGAATAATATTCCATTATCTGGATATCCCATAGCTTACTCGTCCACTCACCTATTGAAAGACGTCTTGGTTACTTGCATGTTTTGGCAAATGAGTAAAGTTGCTATAAACATCCATGTGCAGTTTTTTGGTGTGGACATAAGTTTTCAACACAGTTGGAGGAATACCAAGAAGTGTGATTGCTGGATTGTATAGTAAGAATACATTTAGTTTTGTAAGATACTGCCAAACTGTCTTCCAAAGTGGTTGTACCATTTTGCATTCCCACCAGCAATGAATGAGAGTTCCTGTTGTTCCACATCCTCACCATTATTTGGTATTGTCAGTGTTTCGGACTATGGGCATTCTAATGTTATATAGTGGTATATCACTGTTGTTTTAATTTGCAAGTCCCTAATGACATATGATGTTGAGCATCTTTCGATATGCTTATTTGCCATCTCTATATCTTTTTGGTGAGGTGTCTGTTCAGAACTTTTGCCTATTTTTAAAATGAATTGTTCATTTTCTTATTGTTGAATTTCAAGGGTTCTATGTATATTTTGGTAACAGTCCTTTATCAGATGTCTTTTGCAAATATTTTCTCCCAGTCTGTGACTTGTCTTCTCATTCTCTTGATGTGTTGCTTTTTCACTCTCTTAATAACATCTTCTGATAAACATTCTTAATCTTGATATGGTCTAATTTATCAAAAAATTTTCCCTTTTTGGTCAGTGCTTCTTAAGTTCTATTTAAGAAACGTTTACCTATCCCAAAGTCACAAGAATGTTCTATATTTTATCCTAAAAGCTTTGGTGTTTTACATTTCACATTTAGATTTGTAATCCAAATGGAGCTGATTTTTGTGTATAGTATGAGGTGGGGGGCAGGGATTCAACTTTATTTTCTTTTTTCTCTGTGGATATCCAAATGACCCAGCACCATTTATTGAAAATATCATTATTTTCCTGTTGCACTGCAGTGGCGTCTTTGTCATAAATCAGCTTTCCTTATATATGTGTGTCTGCTCATATATATCTATTTTATTCTTTGCAACAACTCTTTGTGAGGTGGGGGGTCTGCACTCAGGACTCCCGCCTTCCAGAGCTGCTCAGCAGATACCTGGCCTGAGACTGGCTGGAAGTTGGGAAACTTCTGTCATTGGACTTAATCCTGTAGACTTTGTAGTCTACAGATCTGCATCTGAGTCCTTGTCGTGTGGCTTAGAACAAGTTGGCTGACTTCTTTGAGCTTGTTTTCAAATGTGTGAAATGAAGATAAGAATAACATCGTGGCTCAGAATTAAGAGGCTTAGACAATGTTTATTATTGTTGTTTATAAATGTTTATTATTGTTGTTATTATTACTATCTATTATCTGAAGAATGATGAAGGACAGGGTGATTCCACTGCATCCTTTAAGTGCCTTAGTTCCCACCACTTTTCCCTCTGCTATTCCTGTCTCCCTAGGGAAGCCCCTAGTTAACATCCTTGTGAGGTCAGGGGAATGGAAAAGGTTTTGGAGGTCTGCCTCCTAGGGGGAGCCAATTGCTTCCTATCCTCAAGGCTTCTGCTTTCCCCAGAGCCTCTACTCTTTCTTGAGACCATCTCTAACCTTCCCCTGGGCACTTGCTAATTGCCTGCTATTGCAAAGAATGCATGAGACGCAACAGCAAGGTGTGGCCATCAGGAAACCCTTGGTCTCAGGCATGGCCCAGTCTATCAGGTACCTGAACAATCTGGAGGCGCTGCTTTTCTTCCCTGAGCCATACATTCTCACACACGGTGCCATGGAATCATTCTATCATGTCCCCAAGTCTCCTTGGCACTCATATTCTGTAACTTTTTTTTTAAACATCTTTATTGGAGTATAATTGCTTCACAATTGTGTATTAGTTTCTTCTGTATGACAAAGTGAATCAGCTATACATATACATATATCCCCATATCTCCTCTCTCTTGCGTCTCCCTCCCACCCTCCCTATCCCACCCCTCTAGGTGGTCACAAAGCACCGAGCTGATCTCCCTGTGCTATGTGGCTGCTTCCCACTAGCTAGCTATTTTACGTTTGGTAGTGTATATATGTCCATGCCACTCTCTCACTTCGTCCCAGCTTACCCTTCCGCCTTCCCGTGTCCTCAATTCCATTCTCTACGTCTGTATCAAAAATCTACAAACAATAAATGCTGGAGAGGGTGTGGAGAAAAGGGAACCCTCTTGCACTGTTGGTGGGAATGTAAGTTGGTACAGCTACTATGGAGAACAGCATGAAGGTTCCTTAAAAAACTAAAAATAGAACTACCATACGACCCAGCAATCCCACTACTGGGCATATACCCTGAGAAAACCATAATTCAAAAAGAGTCATGTACCCCAATGTTCACTGCAGCTCTATTTACAATAGCCAGGACATGGAAGAAACCTAAGTGTCTATCAACAGATGAACGGATAAAGAAGATGTGGCACATATATACAATGGAATATTATTCAGCCACAAAAAGAAATGAAATTGAGTTATTTGTAATGAGGTGGATGGACCTAGAGACTGTCATACAGAGTGAAGTAAGTCAGAAAGAGAAAAAAAATGGTTCTGAAGAACCTAGGGGCAGGACAGGAATGTAACTTTTTAATGAGGCATGATACCAGTGATTCCTGGTTGGTGGTACGTTCCAGGGTATGTTTCCAGAGGACCTGCAAAGAAGGCTTACCCCGCTCTTGGGGCCTATCCTTTCCCAGAGAAATTTGGGTAGTCTGATGGCTGTTCTTAGTTGTCCCAAGGAAAGAATCCAAAATACAGAAATAGCTTTATGTACCAAGATGTTCACCATAGTATTGCTTATGCCAGTGAAAACACCCAGTTTGGAAATAATTGCTCTGCCTATGCTCTATCCAGGGGCAGCCATACTGGTCCTCAGGATCCTACATTCAGCACAGTGAAATCTAATGTTGACTTGGTTTCAAGAAGGCAGCCACAATACCTGGTATAGAATCATTTAGTCAAATATCAAATAGTTTTTCATCACCCATTAAGCCCTGGGCTACAGAATGGTTATATGAAGATGACGCAAACATTATTTCTGCTCTCAAGGAGCTCACAGTTTAGCCAAGGAAGGAGAAATCTAAGAGGTGAAATAGAAACCAAAGTAAATACTGCATTAGGGGCATGTGAAAGATGCCGTGAGAGCTCATAGCAGAGAGTCATTTTTCTTGGGAAAATAGGGAAGTCTTCCTGGAGGAGGTGGCATCTGGGTTTTCCAGATGAAATTCTGGAAAGTAATTTCAAGCAGTGTGAGCCAACGCATAGAAGGAACAGTACATCCCTGTGGCTGGATTGTAGGGTGCATGGGAATTGCATAACGGGTAAGATATCAATCAGGACAGTAAACTAGAGGCAAATATGTAGGGCCTTGAATGCCAGGGTAAGTGGTGTCAGCTGCATCCCATGAAAGGGGGTAGGGGCAGGGGTCCAATACAATAGCAATAGAGTGACAATCCAGTGTCGTTTTTGAAAGAGGGTTTGGAGAAGGCCAAGAAAGTTGTTTAATGGCTTTGGAGGAGAAGACGTGTCAGGGAGAGTGTCTTGAGAGAAGGGAACTGAGGACAGTGCCAAGAGGAGCCCCCACCTCTAATGGAAGGGAAAGGAAGGCACTGGAAAGGCAAAAGGAGAAAAGCCAATGAAGAAGACAGACAAGGGACAGTCAGGAAACTAGGAGAGCTCCTCTGGAAGGAGAGGGAGGCTTGAGGAGGGAGCTGCCAATTTGTCTTACAATGTTGAGAGGTCCAGACCGTTAAGGACTGAGACGCGATGTGTCCCTTTAATTTAGCAGTGAAGTGGTCGGAACAGAATAGTTTCCATGGGATGGGGAGAGTGGAATCCAGACAGCAAGGAGCTGAGCGAGTGGGGAGTGAGGAAGTGCGGGACCAGGAATGGAGACAGCTCTTCTGAGGAGCTTGGCTAGAAATAGAAGGAAAGAGGCGGGGCAGCGACTGGGCCTGGGAGCAGATGGAGGGAGGGTTTGAAGCTGGGATGGTGGCCACAACCTTCTTTCCACCAACTTCCAGCTAGAGAACAAGGGCAGAGTCTTCTTTGGGACCCTTCTCCTCTGGGCCAGGCTTCCCATGGAGGACAGAGCCTGGGTCAGCTGTCTGTTCTCTTCCCCCTTCTGTGTGCGCGGGTGTCTGTAGTCATGCGCGTGCCCTTGTGTATGGGCAGCTGGAATGAAGAGCCACTAGGTAGAGCTCTGACTCCCCAGCTGGTCTGGAGCCAGCCCTGGAGTAGCCCCAAGGTTCCTGAGGGGGTGAGCCTGCATCTCTTTCTCCAAGATGAGGGTGAGAAGTAGGAGGCAGGCTGTGGACCGTCAGGATCTGTCAGCGAGCTCGGCAAGTCTGCCCACCACCTGGGCCCTATCAGATGAGCGGGGCTTTTCCTACATTAATCTCTGATGAGCTTGGCCCGGCTTTCACTTCAAAAGGCTCCCCTACTTTTCCCTCTTCCACCCAGCCCCTTCTTTATATCCCCTCCCCAAAACAGGACTAAAAATTATGCCTTCTCCCTTCCTCGGTCTCCCAACCCAGCTGGGGCTGGAGAAAGCTTTGAAATTGGAGCAAGGCTCAGTATGGGGAGGGAGGGGATGCTGATGGGGATGCTGGGGAGGGGCTGGGGGAGGAAATGGGCCAACAGAGCTCCCAGGTGATGGGGAGAGAACAGAGATCTCTTGAGTGATCAGCTCTGCCCCCTTGGGATCCCTAATCCTCTCCTTCCCATCTCCCAAGTGTCCGTCCATCACCATAGTCTTTCCTTTTCTCATCCCATGTCCCTGGCAATCATTTCCTGGCACATCTATTTCTCTCCTGGGTGTCTCTATAGACTAGGGACAACCCTCTTGATGTCAGGGAGTGAATCCTGGCAAAGCCTGCCCTGTTATCACCTGCCTGAAGTCAGGGGCTTCCAGGACCATGAGGCAGGGGCTTTGGGAACCTGGTCTTCTATCTTCCTCCCTCCATGTTTGTCATACAGGGCAGGAGACCAGCGCTGAATGGCTGTGTGCCAAATGCAAGATGGGGTGCTGGGCTAACCAGGATAGATAGAGTTTAACATATCTCAGAGCGCAGAAATCCTAGAATGTCAGAGCTGGGAGAGACCTTGAGACATGTGGTCCAGCCCAATTACTGTATGTAGAGGAATGCAAGGGCCCAGAGAGAGGAGAGAGATCACACAGGGCCAGGATGAGAAAGGGCAGTGAGGCTTTCACTTATGAGTCTGCCTAGTGTGGAGCCCTACAACAGACATCAAAGATGCTTTACTTTCATAAGTCAGGCACTGAATTGGCTTCATAGTCAGTGGGGGCCAGTGTTGTCCCGAAGGTGTTTCATGACAGCTCTGAATTCCACAGACTGGAGGTGAGGAGTGGGTGGGAGACAAAGTCAAGGACCAGTTTGTAAGGGGGGGGGGGGAGTGAGGGGAGGATAACTGACTAAGGATAAAAGGAAGGGTAATGGGAGTCTATTCTTTTTATTTTTTAAATTGAAGTATAGTTGATGTACACTGGTGTATTAGTTTCTGGTGTACAGCAAAGTAATTCAGATATATATATATATATATATATATATATATATATATATATATATATTCTTTTTCATATTCTTTTCCATTATGGTTTATTACAGGATATTGAATATAGTTCTCTGTGCTATACAGTAGGACCTTGTTTATCTATTTTATATATAGTAGTGTGAATCTGCTAATCCCAAGCTCCTAATTTATTCCTCCACTTTCCTCTTTGGTAACCATAAGTTCGTTTTCTATGTCTGTGAGTCTGTTTCTGTTTTGTAAATAAGTTCATTTGTATCATATTTTAGATTCCACATATAAGTGATAGCATATGATATTTGTCTTTTATTTCTGACTTAGTATGGTAATCTCTAGATCTGTCCATGTTGCTGCAAATGGCATTATTTCATTCTTTTTTATGGCCAAGTAGTATTCCATTGTATATATGTACCACATCTTCTTTACCCACTCATCTGTTGATGGACATTTAGGTTGTTTCCATGTCTTGGCTATTGTAAATAGTGCTGCTATGAACACTGGGTTGCATGTATCTTTTCAAATTAAAGTTTTCTCTGGATATATGCCCAGGAGTGGGTTTGCTGGATGATACGGCAACTCTATCTTTAGTTTTTTAAGGAAACTCCATACCGTTTCCCACAGTGGCAGCACCAATTTACATTAATGGGAGCCCATTCTTTTTAGGTTCTTCCCTGTGTGAGTCTGTCTCTTTATGTTTTCATGAAGTAGGGATTCACTCAGTAATGGAAGACTGATTATACGGGTACAGGATGGATCTGGTTACAGGAAAACCCAGCTCAGACTGGATCAAACAATAAGAGCATCTAGTAACTCACTAACAAGAAGTTCAGAGATCAAATGGGCCTCACGATTGGTTGGTTCAGCAGCTCAACCATGTCATCAAGGACTCAGGGTCTTTCTGACTCTCAGCTTTGCTTTACTCCGTGTCATGAGATGGTTGTCTCTTCGTTGTGAGGTAGCTGCCAGCAGAAAAGAGGAATTTTTACCCCTTTATTTAATTTAATGGGAAAGAGGAAAATAATCTCTCCTCAACTGTAGAAGGTAAGTCTTTTTCATAAGTCTAATTGAGCAACTTCAGGTCACATGCCCATCCCTGGACCACCAGCAGTTACCAAGAACCGGCATAGGTGAGCCTATGTTTTTTTAAAAAACCACTCAGGTTTTTTATTTCTTGGAAATAGCAACCTGATTGGTGGGAGAAAAGTAATGGAAAGCCTGATGGACATACCCAAGACAGAATCAGTGAACTGAAAAATAGTGCCAAGGAATTCTCCCAAAATACAGAGCAATAAGACAAAGAGGTGAAAAGCGTAAGATATGAGTTTAAATATAGAGAGACTCAAGGCTTCTGCTTTTGCCTGGGATGTAGAAAGCTGGAAAGAGAGTCACTCACTGTTCCTGCACCAACAAAAAGAAAAAGCTGCATAAACTACAAAACCATATTTCTTGAACCTGTCTGTAGTGGCCACCTTCCAAGACGGCCCCCAGTGACCCCCTACTTCCTGGTATTTACACCTTCGTGTAATTGGCTTCCATATTGTACCAGGGTCAGTCTGTGTAAGCCATAAAATGCTACAGAAGTGATGATATGCCACTTCCAACACTAAGTTATAAAAGAATACAGTTTTCTGTCTTGGGTTCTCTCTTTCTCTCCCTCTCATTCCCTCTCTTTCTCTCTCATCACTTGCTCTGCAGGAAGTGAGCTGCCATGCTGTGAGCAGCCCTATGGAAAGATCCATGTGGCAGGAGACTGAAGTCTCTGACCAACAGCCAGCAACGAACTGAGGCCTGCTGACAACCGTAGGCATGAGCTGGGAAAAGTTCTTCAGCTCTATTCAAGTCTTGAGCTGTCTATAGCCCTGGCTGACAGCTTGACGGCAACCTCATAAGAGACCCTGAACCAGAACAGCCCCATTAAGCCACTCTCATATTCCTGAGACATGGAAACATGAGATAATAATTGTGCATTGCTTTAAGCTGCTTCGTTTAGGGATAATTTGTTATGTAGCAGTAGATAACTAATAACCAATCCAGAGTGGAAGTTTCAGGGTAGTGAAGCAGTCTGAAATCTAAGGAAAGACAGGGGTCTCTAATCAGAGGCAGGTAGTGAGCAATTTGCTTACCTATGGTAGAGTATGAGAAGAAGAGATCTAGGTGCCAGAGAAAGAGGTAAAAAGAAGAGAGATAAATTTTTATTTTTTTGATACATCAAATGATTTTATTTTTAATTTTTTAAATAATTTTATTTTATTTATTTTTTATTTGTGGCTGCGTTGTGTCTTCGTTGCTGCGCATGGGCTTTTCTCTAGCTGTGATGAGCAGAGGCTACTCTTCGTTGCGGTGCGTGGGCTTCTCATTGCGGTGGCTTCTCTTGTGGAGCACGGGCTCTAGGTGTGCGGGCTTCAGTAGTCGTGGCTGGCGGGCTCTAGAGCACAGGCTCAGTAGTTGTGGCGCACGGGCTTAGTTGCTCCGCAGCGCGTGAGATCTTCGCAGACCAGGGCTCAAACTCGTGTCCCCTGATTGGCAGGCGGATTCTTAACCACTGCGCCACCAGGGAAGCCCCCAAATGATTTTATTTTTTATTGACGTATAATTGACATATAACATTATATCAGTTTCAGGTGTACAACCTAACGATTCAATATTTGTATATATTGTGAAATGATCACCATAGTAGGTCTTGTTAATATCTGTCACCATATATAGGTGCAAAAGATTTTTTTCTTGTGATGAGAACTTTTAAGATTTACTCTTAGCCACTTTCAAATATGCAATACAGTATTATTAACTATAGTCCCCATGACATTTATTTTATAACTGGAAAATTTTTACCTTTTCACTCCTTTCACTCATTTCCCCCATCCCCGTTCTCCTACCCCTGGCAACCGCCCATCTGTTCTCTACATCTATGTACCTAAGTAAGATTATACAGTATTTGGCCTTCTCTGTCTGACTTATTTCAGGAGATAAAATTTTAAAACTGTTAAAGGCCGAATGTGGGTTAATGTGGAAGTATAGAAATTGTGGGAGCTGCAAACAAAAGGGTGGTTCATACTCACTGGCAGGCTCTTCTCCATCAACCTTCAGTGGTTGCCCAGGACAAAAATTAGTAACAATGCAGGCGAATGGAGAACCAAGTTATCCTGCACCTTGATCTTGGGCTTCCCAACTTCCAGAACCATGAGAAAATAAATTTCTGGCTTTTTTTTTTTTTTTTTTTTTTTGTGCGGTACACGGGCCTCTCACTGTTGTGGCCTCTCCCGTTGCGGAGCACAGGCTCCGGACGCGCAGGCTCAGCGGCCATGGTTCACCCGCCCAGCCGCTCCGCGGCATGTGGGATCCTCCCAGACCGGGGCACGAACCCGTGTCCCCTGCAGTGGCAGGCGGACTCTCAACCACTGCATCACCAGGGAAGCCCTAAACTTCTGTTATTTAAGCCACTCAGTCTATGCTGGTCCCATCTGATGCAGTACTTGTTTTAAATTTTAATTTCAAATTCCTTATACGTTGACCTTGCATCCTAAAGTTGCTAAACTCACTTATTAGTTCTAACACTTCCTGGTTGATTCTCTGGGATTCTCTGCAGAGGCAATTATGTCATCTGTAAATAGAGACAGTTTTATTCTTTCCTTTCCAATCTGTAAAACTTTTATTTCTTCTAAAATTTTCTTAAATTATATTTTTATTTTTTAATCTTAAACAATTTTTATTGAATGAAAGATTCTTTAAATTCTATAGTGCTTTACAGTTTTCAAAAGTTTCACACACATGATTTCATATAATCCCATAATAACCCTTTTTTCTTTTATACTCACCTCTATATTTCCTCTCCCTCCCGTCTCTCTCCCCACTGGTAACCACTAATTTGTTCTCTCTGTCTGTGAGTTTGTTTCTACCCTTTAGTTCTTTTTCTTGCCTTACTTCAGTGGCTAGAACTTCCAGGGCAAGTCTGAATAGAAGTGGTGAGAACAGATATCTTTCCTTTGTTTTCAAATTTAGGAAGAAAGCATCTAGTCTTTCATTATTAAGTATGATGCAGTTTATACAGTTTATACAGTTCTGTAACCATCATTACAATCAGTTTCAGAATAATTCCATTACTTTAAAAGTTTCCTCCTGTCCATTTACAATCAATTCCACTCTCATCCCAAGAATCAGGTAACACTGATCTGATTTCTGTCTCTATAGTTTCGTCTTTTCATGTAAATGGAATCACAATATGCAGTTCTTTGTAGTTGGCATTTCACACTTAGCGCTGTGTTTTTGAGGTTCATCCGTGTTCTATGTATTAATAGTTCATTTTTTTTTTATTCTTGAGTAGTAGTCCATTGTATGTGCATGCCATTAGTTTCTTAATTTACCTGTTAATAGACATTTGTGTTGTTTCCAGTGTGGGGTCATTATACATAATGCTGCTATGAACTTGTACCTACAAATCTTTAGGGTACACAAATTTCCATTTTTCTTCTGTATCTACCTAGAGATGGAATTTCTGGGTCCTATGGAAGTATACGCTTACTTTTTTCTTCTTATTGGTCACCATCTGTTATCATGTTGTCTGTGTGTTTAATTTAATCAAATTCCCCGAGGATCCTTAGGATGGAAGATAGTACAATGGACGGAAGGGAGAATAGTTAACATGTTGAACAGTATCCCCCCTTAAAAGTCACAACGTGCCCTGGCTCTGTGCATCCTCAGATCCAGGTCTGCTCTTTGCACCCCTAGTCTAGGTTACTTAACCTTTGTGCTCAGCCCCTGTTCCCCACACCCCTGGCTTCATCTGAAACCCTCTCACATGGAGGCTTGTACTCAGCCATCCCTTCTCCTTCCACTCACAGAATTGTTGTTTTTTGTTGTTTGCTCCTGCAGTCGGATCCACACACTTCCTTTTCCTCCTCCTCGTCCCTGAATGACGTCTAAAACCAAGTCCTGCAGGAAGGCAACTTTCAGTGAATTTGATCTCCCTGGAGTGAATTATTTTGGAATTAAACACATGGTTGGTTTTGAAATCAAAACTCAGGAGCTGCTAAAAACTTCCATGGATGGCTCAACGTTCCGGCCCTGAACCTCAGGCCTCTGGACAGTGGTGGGAATCTGTCAATCCACTCTGAGGGATTAGGGCTTCCTTTTTTCAACTTGTGTATGTTTGTCTAAAACCTTTTCCTTCTCCTGAGTATGTAAAGCAACCTGAAAACCCAGGTCAGTCCCTGCAGGCTAACTTGAACTTTAAAAAGTTGGTGCAGATAAATTGACGTGCTTTCATTCTGGCTCTGGTGGTGTTTTTCAAACTACAGGTTACTACCAATTAGAAGTCAGTCGAGTGGATGCACTGAGAATTTTTCAAAATCCAATGGATTTTAACATACCAGAAGGTGCTGCCCGCAAGAAGCGTAGCGTTGTGTGAGGCAGCTTTTTTTGCATGTGCATGTGGGTAGGTGCACACACATGTGCTGGCTAGTGATGTAGACTGTATGTCAAGGGTGTTCGAAGATCGCTGAGGCATTGAAAGGTGCATAACTGTGGGTTGGGGAGTTTGGATGGAAGGGAAAGAACAAATGTTCTTTTTTTTTTTTTTTTTTTTTTGCGGTACGCGGGCCTCTCACTGTTGCGGCCTCTCCCGCTGCGGAGCGCAGGCTCCGGACGCGCAGGCTCAGCGGGCATGGCTCACAGGCCCTGCCACTCCGCGGCATGTGGGATCCTCCTGAACCAGGACACGAACCCGTGTCCCCTGCATCGGCAGGCGGACTCTCAACCACTGCGCCACCAGGGAAGCCCAGAACAAATGTTCTTGATCAAGCAAACTGATCAAGGATTGTCTGTGCTTAACCTTTTTTTTCCCCCAAATAAATTTATTTATTTATTTTTGGCTGCATTGGGTCTTTGTTGTTGCGCATGGGCTTTCTCTAGTTGCGGTGAGTGGGGGCTACTCTTCATTGCAGTGCGTGGGCTTCTCATTGAGGTGGCTTTTCTTTGTTGCGGAGCACGGGCTCTAGGTGCACAGGCTTCAGTAGTTGTGGCACGCCGGCTCAGTAGTTGTGGCTCACAGGCTCTAGAGCGCAAGCTCAGTAGTTGTGGTGCAGGGGCTTAGTTGCTCCGCGGCATGTGGGATCTTCCCGGACCAGGGCTCGAACCCGTGTCCCCTGCATTGGCAGGCAGACTCCCAACCACTGCACCACCAGGGAAGTCCCGAATTTTTAAAACTTTAACTTTTCTAATTTGTTGGCATAAAGTTATTCATGATACTCCCTTATAATTCTGTAGCATCTATTGTGATGTTCCTGCTTTCATTTATTCCTGATTTTGGTAATTTGTGCCTTCTCTCTTCTGTTCTTGGTCAATTTGGCTAAAGTTCATCAGTTTTGTTGATCTCATCAAAGAATTAATTTCTGGCTTTATTTGCTTTTGCCATTGTTTTTCTTTTTTCTATTTCATTGGTTTCTGCTCTGTTTTTTATTATTAATGTCCTCTGCTTACTTGGAGTTTGATTCAGGCTTCATTTTATGGCCTCTGGAGGTAAAAACTCAGATTATTGACTCTGAAGCTTTTTTTCTTTCTAATATATGTTTAAAACTATACATTTTCCTCTAAGGACTACTTTAACTGCATCCCATAATTTAAAAATATATTTTTTTTTCCTTTCCATTCTGTTCAAGATATTTTCAGTTTCACTTGAGATTTTTCTTTTGTTTATTTAGAAGTATGTTGTTTAATTTCCATGTATTTTGAGATTTCCCAGATTTTTTCTTTGGTTGATTTCTGACATGATTCCATGACTGGGGAAATCATCTGTATGACTACATTCCTTTTGAATTTATTGAGGTTCATTTAATAATATAACATATAGTCTTTCCTGGGGAATGGCCCATTTGAGCTTGAAAATTGTTTATGTCACCACTGTTCATGGAATGATATATCTATACATCATTTAGGTCAAGTTGGTTGACAGTGTTGTTCAAGTGCTCTTATTGATGATTTTCTGTCTAATTTTTCTATCAATTTCTGAGGGAAGGATATTAACATTTTAAACTATATTTGTTGAATTGTCTATTTCTCCTTTCAGTTATGTCAGGTTTTGTTCATGTATTTTGGGCATCTGTTGTAAAATGCTTCTACATGTATAACTGTTGTACCTTCCTGATGTATTCAGCATTTTATCTTTATGAAACATTCTTCTTTGTCTCTAAGAATATTTATTTTCTTAAAGTCTATTTTGTCTGATGTTAATATAGCCTTTCCAACTCTATCATGGTTACCATTTGCAGAATATACAAATTTCCATTCTTTTCTTTCAAATTATTTGCCTTTTTGAATCTAAAAGTTGCCTCTTGGAGTCAGCATATAGTTAGTTCTTGCTTTGCTTATCTGGTCTGACAATCATTGCTTATGTATCTGAATATATATATATATATCAGCTTTATCTAGATATAATTCACATACCATACAATTCACCCCTTTAAAGTGTATCAATAAATGTTCTTTTATTTCCTTCACAGAGTTGTGCAACCATCACCATAATCAATTGTAGAACATTTTCATCACCCCTGAAAAGCCCTGTATACATTAGCAGTCATTCCTCATGTCCCTCAACACCCTCCAGTCCTAAGAAACCTCAAATCTACTTTCCATTCCTATAGATTTGTGTATATGGACAAGTCATATAAATAGAATTACAGTACATGGTCTTTTGTGACTGACTTCTTTCACTTAGCATACTATTTTCAAAGTTCATCCATGTTGTAGCATTTATCGGTATGGCATTTACTTTTATGACTGAATAATATTCCTTGTGCGAAATTATATTTATTCATTCATCAGATGATAGACATTTGGGTTGTTTCCACTTTTTCACTATTAAGTATAATGCTGCCATGAACACTGCTGAACATTTTCTGCATGACGTATATTTTCAGTTCATTTGGGTTTATACCTAGGTGAGGAATTGCTGGGTCATATGGAAACCATATGATTAAAATTTTGAGAAACTACTAGACTGTTTTTCAAGATGGCTGCATCATTTTACATTCCTGCTAGCAATGTATGAGGATTTCAGTTTGTTCACATCCTCTCCGACACCTGTTATAAGAGCAATAAGACTTTTTGATTATAGCTGTTCTAGTGGATGCAAAGTGGTATCTCATTTTGCATTTTATTTACATTTCCCTGATGGCTAATGACCATGTTTTCATGTGCTTATTGAACATTTATACGTATTCTTTGGAGAAACATCTATTCAAATTTTCTGTCCATTTTAAAAAACTGCATTTTCTGGATTTTGTTGTTGCTGTTTTTGTTGTTTACTGTTGATTTGTAAGGGTTCTTTATTTATTATGGACACAAGTCCCTTAGCAGACATAAAGTTTGCAAATATTTTCTCCCATCTGTGAAGTTTTGTTTGTTTGTTTATTTTTTACTTTTTTGATGTTGTCTTTTGAAGCATAAAATTTTCATTTTGATGAGATTCAAAGTATCTGTTTTTCTTTTGTCTCTTGAGCTTTTTATGTCACATCTAAGAATGCTTTACTTAACCCAAGGTCATGGAAATTTACTCCTATATTTTCTTCTAAGAGTTTTATTGTTTTACCTCTTACATTTAGTTCTATAATCCATTTGGAGTTAATCTTTGTGTATAGTGTAAGGAATGGGTCCAACTTCACTTTTTGCATGAGTTGTTCCAGCACCATTTGTTGAAAAGATTATTCTTTCTTCATTGAATTGTCTTGGCACCCTTGTCAAAAATTAAATGACCATAAATGTATGGGTTTATTTCTGGGCTCTCAATTCTATTCCATTGATCTATGTGTTAGTCTTATGTCAGTACCATGACTGAAAATTTGAGTGCACTTGTCAACCCACACATAGGTTGATAAGCAGAGTACAGGGCCTTGTGGATTTTGAGGTATTTTTGTTTGTTTGTTTTTTAATATAAATTTAGTCATTTATTTTTGGCTGCGTGGTGTCTTCATTGCTGCACGTGGACTTTCTCTAGTGGCGAGCGGGGGCTACTCTTTGTTGCAGTGCGCGGGCTTCTCGTTGCAGTGGCTTCTTTTGTTGTGGAGCATGGGATCTAGGCATGCAGGCTTCAGTAGTTGTGGGGCACAGGCTTAGTTGCTCCACGGCATGTGGGATCTTCCTGGGGAGGGCTTGAACCCGTGTCCCCTGCATTGGCAGGCAGATTCTTAACCACTCTGCCACCAGGGAAGTCCCGATTTTGCAGTGTTTAAGCATAACTTCTGTCCAATTCATTGGCTAACCACAAAGCTAAGCTACTCTAAATACCATGTAAGTGGAATCATATAGTATTTGTCCTTTTGTGACTGGCTTATTTCATTTAGCATAATGCCTTCAAGGCTCATCCTTAGCAAGTGTTAGACTTTTCTTCCTTTTTGAGGCTGAATAATATTCCATTGTATGTATAAACATTGAGTGTTTATCCATCCATCCATCAATGGACAATTGGGTTGATTCTGCATTTTGGTTATTGTGAATAAAACTGCTGTAAACATGAGTGTACAAACATCTGTTTGTGTCCCTACTATCAAATCTTTTAAATATATACCCAGAAGTGCAATTTCTGGATCATGTGTTAATTCCATTTTTAATTTTAAGGGAAAACTTTGTTTTCCATAGTGGCTATACAATTTTACATGCCCACCAGTAGTGAACAAGTGTTCAAGTTTCTCTGCATCCTCACCAACATGTGTTACTTTTTTTGAATAGTAGCTACACTGATGAGTGTGAAGTTGTGTCTCATTGTTCTTTTGAGTCTCATTTCCCTAATGATTATTGATAGTGAGCATCTTTTCTTGTGCTACTTAGCCATTTGGATATAGTCTTTGGAGAAATGTCTGTTCAAGTCCTTTGCCCTTTTAAAAATTGTGTCGTTTGTTTTTTAGTTGTTGAGTTGTAGGAGTTCTCTATATACTCTGGATTCAGCCATTATTTCTTAAGATAACTTTTTTCTTTCCCTTCTTCTCTCCTTCTGGGCCTTAAATTACATGTATTTTAAAAATCTCTTCATATTATTTTATAGGTCACTGAGGTGCTATTCATTTTTTTCAGCCTGTAATTCATTTAGGTTAGTTTCTCTTATTATGTCCTCAAGTTCACTGATCTTTTCTTCTGAAGTCTCTAATCTATTCTTAATCCCATTTTCATTAAAAATTTTGTGTTTTCACCTCTAGAAGTTCCATTTTCTTTATTTATATCTTCCATTTCTTTCCTCACTATGTTCATATTTTTCTCTGCTTCTTGAGCATATTTATAGTAGCTATTTTTAACTCCTTGTCTGCTATTATCATCATCTTTGTCATTTCTATGTCTGTTTCCATTGGACTGATTGTTCTCATTGTCATGAGTCAATTTTTCCAGCCTCTTTGCATGCCTAGTAATTTTTATTGAATTCTAGACATTATTATGTTGTTGAGTATCTGGGTTTTTTTCTAAAGAATATTTAGATTCTGTTGGGTCTTATAGTTAAGTTAGTTGTGTAACAGCATGGTCAATTTGAGGTTTGTTTCAAGCCTTAATTAGGGTAGGTTTAGGATAGGATTTACCCTAGGGTTAGTGTTTACCTATTCCTATTTCTATTTATCCAGTCCTATTTCTAAGGTATGACCTTTTCTGGAGACTCAGTTAAGTGTGCTGATGTTCAGTGAGGTCTCTCCATTCTGACTGGTAAGCACTTGAATGTCTCCCAGACCTGTGTAAGCTCCAGGAACTGCTCAGTTGACAATTACTCAGTAGTTCTTTGCCCAGCTTTATAAATGTCCACCCTACACCTGTGCACTTAGTATTCGGCAACAGATGTAATCTACGCAGGTTTCTGGAGCTCTTTCTCTACATAGTTCCCTCTGCTTTGGTAGTCTGCCACACAAATTCCAGTTGCTTCAGACTTTCTGAATTTGATCTCTGTCTCCTCAACTCAGTGAGACCACCATGCACTTCTGGGCTTCCCCCTATCTGCACTTTGTTCCAGAAAAGGCCTTCAGGCAGATAGTTGGAGATTTTTAGTAAGACTCACTTCATTTGTTTCCCTTGCCTTGGGGGTCCCAGCCCTGCACTGCCTGTTTGCTGATGTCTGAAGACACATATTTCATGTATTTTGTCCAATTTTCTAGTTGCTTATAATTGCAGGGTAAGTATGCAATTTGCGTAGTACTCTGTTATGAGGTCATGTATGTTTTCAATTTCTAAAAACTCTCTTTCGTTTTTTGACTATGCTTTTATATATAAGCCTCCTACTTTATGGACAATTAAATATCCTGATATGAGTCATCCTGGGAATGTTAATGAGAATAGTATTCATGTTTTTCCTGTTTCTCGAATTAACGGTATTTCATTGAGGGAAATTTCCCCTGCCATCTCAACTTGGACACTATTTTTGGGTCATCCATCATTTTCAAATAGCCAGTGAGTTTTAATTGACTGATAATATTTATAATAAAAGTCAAGATTAATTAGATTTGGTACCCTGTGGGGTTCCTCAGCAAGCATGTAGGTGGGAGGTGGGGAGAGACATACCACAACCATTCATTCATCGGGTGACGCTGGTTCTTCTTTTTTTTTTTGCTGTACGCGGGCCTCTCACTGTTGTGGCCTCTCCCATTGCAGAGCAGAGACTCTGGACGCGCAGGCTCAGCGGCCATGGCTCACGGGCCCAGACACTCCACGGCATGTGGGATCTTCCCGGACTGGGGCACGAACCAGTGTCCACTGCATTGGCAGGCGGACTCTCAACCACTGTGCCACCAGGGAAGCCCACGCTGGTTCTTCTTATGAAAGGATCACAAAGATGTCTCCCACATATGAACTCTTTTAACCTTTGCATAATTCTCACAACTATTGTAATTATTATTCCAATTTTACAGTTGAGGAAACTGAAGTTCAGAGAGGTTCAGTAACTTGCCAATGTCACAGAACTAGTAAGTGAAGCAACCATGATTGGAACCCAGGCAGTCTGTCCAACCTATACACTGTGCTCTCCCCCATTTGCTTCATAGCTTCCAGAAATTTCATATATCTGAACTATCGATGGAATTGTTTCCTGTTTTTCAATACAGGTACAGAATTTTCTAGTTTAAAACTTTTCTTTGACGTTTCATATGGCTTTTTTAATCTCAAAACTATAGCCCACAATATTTTTTCCACATTATAAACTATTTAAGTTAAATTCTTCTTTAAGTTAAAGTCCTCAGTGGAAACACTGAGACAAAGGCATAGACATTTTTGAAGGACTTCATACTTTGTCTAATAAAATTTTCATAAAATTTATCAAGATATTTCCATCAAGCAGTGCATAAGAATGCCAGCTACTCCATGGAATGTAGTTTTTAACTGGTGTCTTTGGAAGACCCAAAGTTTCCAAGATGTCTAATGGTGGAATTTGAGGCACAGTGACATATGGGCAGAGGAGATATTTTTGGGAGCAGTCCCTTCCCTGTACCTCCCAAATCCCTTACAGACCCCCCTTCCTCCTCAGGCGGCCCCTCCTGCACATGTTGGGGGCAGGGCCCGGGCTGGGTGCACCTCGGCCAGGATCCTGCTGATCTATGTTCTTGCCTGACACTCAGCAGCTGTCGCAGAGGCGTGGGCTGCAGGCGCTGTTCCCCATGGGCCGTGTGCAGGCTGCAGGCCGGGGATCCTTTCCCGCCTAATCCAAGGGGCACTGGCGGTGGGGAGGGAGACAGCTGGGTGTAACTGATCTGCAAAGGAATGGAATGGTGCAGGCCTCCCAGTGCTGGGCTGGGCCGTCTGCAGGCTGCCCTCCCCAGCTGCCAAGCCTTTAACCCTTCCCTCTCTTACTTCTCTCTCCCCTCCATCCTGGGAATTGATGTCACCTAGCTCAGCCAAGTCCAGGGAATGTCCCTGGTTGGACCTGAACACCTTGCAGAGGACCCAGCCTTGTGACAGTTACTTCTGGGGAGGCTAGAGCAGGAGTAAGAGGCTCGGGTCCTGTCTCAGAAGGAGACAAATCTTGTGGAAGGCCCAGCAGGTGATTCAGACAGTGGAGACCATGAGGTCAGAGCAGTGAGGCCCGGCCTGGATTGGAGCTCAGGGAAGACTCCCTGGAGGATGCAATGAAAGGAGCACTGGGTTTGGAGTCTGGTGCTTCCTCCACTGTTGCTCACTTTGCAGTGAGTGCTTGGGTAGGTCACTGTCTCTCTAGGATCTATTTTCTGCTCCTGAAAATGTGGAATTTGAAGATGATCTTTAAGGTTCTGCCCATAGTGGTAATAGCAGCTCCACTCATTAAACGTCTACTATAGGCCAGGTGCTTTCTCGATAAACATTCTCACCATCACTTTGCCAGATTCTCCCATTTTAGTGACGAGGAAACTGAGATTTGGAGAGAATAAATCACACAGCTGTTCAGAGACAGAGCCTGAGCCCATAATCCAGGCTCTTCACTGCATCCTGCTCCATCTTCAGCTCCAGCAATCTGGAAATGATGGTCAGGTTCAGTAGAATGGAGGCTGGATACACAGTGGTCTGGGGCCCAGCAGAGGCAAAGGCTTAGAAGTGAGCCCCAGAGCCCCTGCATGAAGGGTAGGCTGGGGCTGGGTTGGACTCTTGGCCTCTTCTTTTCTCCTGTCCTGGGCACAGCTGGCTCAGCCAGGCAGCCTCACACACAGCCACAGCCTCTGCAGTTGTCCAGCCCGTTCCCATCCATGATCTCATTTGACCCTCATGCCAACCCTAAGATGCAGAACCTGTCACCCCTCTTCACAATGAGGGACTGAAGCTTGAAATTTGCCAATGTTCCTGTAAATGGTAACTAGCTGAAGAGAGACTAGAGCCCTCTTTCCACTGTCCCCTCTGGCTTAATGGAGGAAAAGGGGCCAGAATCCTAGCTACCAGGCACCCAGCAATCCCCTTCATGCTACTGCTCCTCCTGGGTGGAAGAGGAAAGTATGAGTGTGGGCTCTGGAGTTAAGCAAGCTTGGGCTCAAGTCCTGACTCCCTCACGCTCTAGCTGTGCAGTTGCTTAACTTCTCTGAGCCTTAGTTTCCTCCTGGGTTGTCAGTGAGATGTGGGTGAATAATAAGTGAATGCTGAAGCCTGGCCTGCATCCTGCTTCCCTGAGCACAGCATAGACACAGGCTGGCATGGGACACCCCAGAGAGGCAGAATGTAGGGCTGGGGGTGGAGGGCGGTGCTAACGGCCAAAGAGAAGGATTCTGTGGGCTGGGGTTTTGCGGTGAGGGTGGGAGCCGGGGCTGGTCTAAAGGGTAGGCAAGAACTGCCTAGGGAGAGGGAGGAAAAGGACATTCCAGGTGAGGCACAGGCCATAGGCCATGCAGAGGCAGGAACAGACGCGGTGCAGGAGGAACAGGGACTGAGTTTGGGTTTGAGCTGCCTGGGATGACACTGGCCCAGAGGGAGGTGGGGCTTCATGGTGAGTGAGGGCTGAGCAGCAAGCCTAGAGAATGCTCGGCTCTGGAGAACAAGTTCTCCAGGGGTGCAGGGGCTGGACCAGTTACCCTCCATGTTGCCCACCCATCTTCCCCCGCAACCCCACCCCAGTCCCTGGGTTGCCAGGACCTCTGGGCAAAGGGCCGGGTTGGGGTACAGTTCCAGCTTGGGAAGGACAGCTGTGCAGGCTTCCTGCCTGCTGCACGGGATTAACTGGCACTGCCACGGTATGTGGGGGGCACCTGGCCCCCCACTCTGCCCACCCCATACCCTTTAACTGCTTGCTGCCCGGACCCCCTCGCTTTCACGTTTAAAGACATGTTAAAAAAATTTTTTTTTAATTAAAAAAATAAAGGCATGTTCATTCTCAGTTTTCAGTGCCCTGTGTTAGACACTGGGGAGACAGAGATAAATAGAGATCTAGGGCAGGGTCTATCCAGCCAGAGGCACCTTTATCCATCACTGGCCCTCCTCATGCCAGCCATGCAATCTCTGAGATCCTTGATCTCTCTCCTAGCAAAACCCTACTGCTCTCTCCACTGGCTCCTTCCAGGACATATGGTCAAGTCACTGCCTTCCTCAAACCAGCAAACAAACAAACCTTCCCTTGACCTCATGCCCTATCTCTCTTCTGTTTTCTCAGCCAAACTCCTTAGCGTTGTCCACACTATCTCTGCTTCCTCACCGAGAAGACATTGTCCACCAGAACCATCTCCTCTTCTTCCCAGGCACACAGCTGGACTACATTTCCCAGCCTCCCTTGCAGTTAGGTGTGGCCATGTACATGAGTTCTGGCCAGTGGGATGCACGTGGAAGAGAGCCGGCCACTTTCAGTCCTGCTCCCCCAAACCTTCAGTGCATGCTTCCTGCACTTCCCCGGGGCTGGCTTGCTGCAGAGGAGCATGGCACTTTTGGAAGGCTCGTGCTGAAGATGGTGGACCCTCCAGACAGAGGAGCCAGGGTGTCTGAATCATTTTGGATGCAAGGTTCCAGCTACCCAGGAACACCATAAAAAAAAAAAAAAGAAAGAAAGAAAGAAAGAATTTCGTCCCCCCGCTCCTCCATCATCCCATGTTGGGCAACCCAAGAAATCAGGGAAGAGGGGGACTGGAACTCTGAAAAGAAGATTGGAAGGAGGAGACACTCTGCTTTGAGGAGATTTCCTGGGGCAGGACATGGCCAGTGAACTTACACAGGCAGCGTTTAACCTTCACCTTGAAGTTGTTCCTGTTTGATTCAGTACTGTGGTTGCCATCTGCCTTCCCCAAACCACCACGACAAGTGCGTGACACTCCAAGGCCTGTGGGGTCAGAGCCTTGGGGAGATGTAAAAGGCAGGGCCACACATGGACAAACAGACCCCAGAGACCTAGGCCTGGAGGAGAAGGCTGAAGCCAGCGCGGGGCAGGTGCTGACACAGCGACGGGAGTGGTGAAGAAAGGGTTAAGGGGTCTGTGAGCAGGATTGGCTCTCCTTTAAGTGAGGGCAGTAAAATCAGCATGTCGCCTCCAATTTGCTCCGGCCTGACCTTGAACGTGAATCATTCCATCACAATGTCCTTATTGATTTCCACAGGAAGAGGATTAAGCCCAGAAAATCAGGGCGGGAACTTGAGCCTGAAGCACGGAAAATGGGATAGTTCTGGGGCTCAGAACCCCTCGTGTTGGCAAATACGTCACAGGGGGCTGCAGACTGGGCAGCCGCCCAGCTCGGCTACCAGCTTTCTGAGCGGCTGGGTCCTAGGCTTCTGTTTCCTTACCTGTCTGGTGTGTGGCCTCCAGGGTTCCCTCAAGCTTTAAGTCATGTGCATAGAGTGGATAGGAAACAAAGGATGGGGATGATGCTATAGATATGCCTTGAGTCTATTCTGGGGTGGTTACTTCATCCTTCTGTACACAACGACAGATTTTGGGACCCTCAGAACCAAATAGGCTGTTCTAAGACCAATGCTGCCATTGAACCAGCTGGCCCAAACAGCCAGGAAGGGCCTCCTCAGTCCTGAAAACCCTTCAGTGTAATGAGAGGGATATAATGGGTGTGTGTGTGTATGTGTGTGTGTGTGTGTGTGTGTGTGTGTGTGTGTGTCCCCACATAGAAGCATAAAGGAAGCAGGTCATTCTATGGGAACTGATCCACAATTTCCTTTCTTCATTTAACATATCCTGGAGAGCCCACTGTATCAGTTTACAAAAGGGCTATATAATATTCTACAATGTGGCTGTACCAGGTTATTTAATCATTCCCTACTGATAGGCATTTAAAGTTGTTACCAATATATATATATATTTTTTTAATATTTATTTATTTGGTTGCGCCGGGTCTTAGTTGCGGCAGGCAGACTCCATAGCTGTGGCATGCATGTGGGACCTAGTTCCCTGACCAGGGATCAAAGCCGGGTCCCTTGCATTGGGAGCATGGAGTCTTAACCACTGTGCCACCAGGGAAGTCACACCAATATTTTTTAACTTAAGACAATGCTGCAATAAACATCCTGGCACATGTCTCTTCGTACGAATTATTTCTTTAGATGCTCTATTAGTTTCCTGTTGCTGTAACAAATTACCACAAAATTCAGCCTCAGCTTCTGTCATCACATTTCCCCTCTCTGATGCTGATCCTCCTGCCTCACTCTTACAAATACTCCTGTGATTATATTGGGCCCACCTGGATAATCCAGGATCATCTCCCCACCACAAGATCCTGAACCTAATCACATCTGCAAAGTCCCTTTTACCATGTAAGGGACATATTCAGAGGTGCCTGGTACTAATCTGTGGACATTTTTGGAGGTCTGTATTTCAGCCTACCACAGCTGTCTAGAAATAGGATGGCTTAGTCAAAGGGTGTATATATTTTTAATGTAAATCAACTCTGTATCAATGAACACTCATATCAACACTATGGGTACTGGCTTTTTTTTTTTTTTTTTTTTTTTTTTTTGCAGTATGCGGGCCTCTCGCTGTTGTGGCCTCTCCCATTGCAGAGCCCAGGCTCCAGACGTGCAGGCTCAGCGGCCATGGCTCACGGGCCCAGCCACTCCGCAGCATGTGGGATCTTCCCGGACCAGGGCACGAACCCGTGTCCCCTGCATCGGCAGGCGGACTCTCAACCACTGCGCCACCAGGGAAGCCCTGGGTACTGGCTTTTTGAGGGCAATTGGGCAACACTGATTTAGGTTTAAAATCCTCATCCTCTCCTATTTTCCCTCAGTGCAGAGCAGGGTAGCATGCTGGTTGGTGATTTGCTTCTTGTTACTCTTTCACTAGTGCCTTAGCCCAAAAGAGTTGGTTCCCCAGGAGGAAGCTAGGGGAAAAGGACTGGGAGTTTTAGCCAAAGGGTTGGTGTGTGAGGTTGACTTCCAGGAGAAGCAGGCAGGAGGGGGTTCCTGGGTGGGGGTTGGAAACCTACAAACACTGTGATTCCAGCAGTTGGTGTGATCATCAGAATCTATGGCCACCTGTGAGTATATAGTGAGGGTGGAACAGGAAGCCTGGAAACTGCTGCCAACTGGAGCCACGAGGGCCAAGTCAGCAAAGCTGGGTCACCAGTTATAGATAGGCTATGAAGAGCAGGCCTCTGAAAGTCTGAGGCCACCCTTCCAACTAAGGCTGCAGGAAGATGTTTAGGCTGAGACTGCCTGGCTTGAGCTGGTGCCCTCTGCCTGTTTACACAACAGCTAACAAGGAGTGGTCCTGTTCAAAGTCTGCCTGCTTATACATGAATGTAAACAGATGGGAGTAGTAGTGAGGTGAGGGCTGAACAGCCAGGAACACTGTGGTTCCAGCAATGACTAAAGAGCCACCTTTGTCTTAATCTAAACATCTTGCTGTATGATAGAATTAGTATTTTAAATCAGGTTGGTTTTAAAGGCTGGTTTAAAGTCATGTTCTGTTGAACTCAGGGTTCAAAACTCTCTCTGAAAGCTGTTGATATGTGACTTAGGGAGTGTGTTGTGCTGAGAAAATGACTGATTACAAACCTTTAATTATCATCAGTGATGGAGAAGCTTTGCCCCACCCCACCTCTGGCTATAACGATAGGAAATTAAGAAGTATAAAGTATGCATTTAAGGCTATAAATGTCCCTCTAAGTACTTCTTTAGCTGCATCTCACAAGTTTAATGTGTTGTAATTTCATAATCATGAGGATCATAATACTGTTTAATTTCTACTCTGACTTATTCTTTGATCCACTGCTTATCTTAAGAGGCTGTAAAGCTTTCTTTTCTTAAGAGGCTGTAAAGCTTTCTTTTCATTAGGAAAAGTCCCAGGGCTCATGTTAGCAGACAGATATAACATGAGGGGAGACACATATTTGTGAAATAAAAACTAAACTTTCCAAGTGTTAGCTTCACAGGAAATGCTCTACCCCTCCAGGCTGAGTGGAGCCCTTGCATCCAAACATTGAACCAGGCCCTAGTAGTCTCCCCCTCTTATTGGCTGGTGCTTCCTCAGGCTGCCCCTCTCCTATTCCTTCTCAAATGGTTCAACCCAGGAAAGCATTCTCCCATTTGCCTCTTAGTTGTGCCAACAGTACTTTAAAGTTGAAGCGTCACTAACAACCCGATCCCTAGATTCTCCCTAACCTTAGCACAGTCAACAGTAGCTGCAAAGCTTACCGAGCTCTATGAGAGAATAGGGAAATAAAGACAGAAATGTTGAGAGGCCAACATGAAGCGTACTCTCAGGGCCTGACCCGTCCACATCTTGTGTGAGAGGCATCTGTCCCTGGCCCCACAGAGCTCAGACCACTCCTCAGGCCCCTCACCTGGGTGCCAGTTTTCCAGCTCCCAAAGTCCTCTTCCTTCTCCCCACCCCTCCTCTAGGAGCCAGCCTCCTATCAGTTCAATTCAAACCAGCAGATGCCCGTGGAGGACCTGCTCTGAGTGGCGCACAGTGCTGGGCACGGGTGGGGCAAGAGAAGTCAGGGTGACCTCCACGGACATAAAATAGGATTTCGTCTTCACAGCTGAAATTCCTTCAGATTCAAAGCAAACCTGACACCTTCAGAGATGCTCAGAGGTCTGATGTCTTCCTGTGGTTTATTGGATATATAAACAGAACACAGATACAGGAACAAAGAGGCTGCAAGAACAGCTGGGGGCCATCCTGGAACAGGGCCCCAACCCCAATCGTAGGGGTACCGGGGCAGCCACATGTCTCCAGACATACAGGGCAGTGCTGGCGTCTGAACAACCTCATGTTCATGCCCTTTGGACCCAGCAGCACAAAGTGGTATGTAGGGTCAGAGGGCTACAGGGTGGGGTGTGGAGGGGGCCCTAGGCTGGCTTTAGGAAGGACACACTGGTTCAGAGACAAGGCTCTGAGAAATGCTCAGAGGCGGCTGCACACGCACAGGGCCTGCATTTTCCACTGACTGTTGCTCTCCTGCTGGACAATCCCATGAAGTAGAAAGCTGGGAACTGGCTGAGCCACAGAACTCACACTCGGGCCCCTCCAGAGACCAGCTCTGCTATGTTCTTGGAGAAGAGGCACATTGTAAAGCCAGGGTCTGCCCTTGCAAGCTGAAGGTATCATTAAACACCCTAGGGCCCTCAGAGGGGGGGGGCTGTCCAGCCACATGGGGATGAGTTGGACCCTCACTGAGGAGGGTCCAGCACAACTCATCCACCACACCTCACCAGAGCCAGCCCACCGGCCAGGGAGGCCGGTTTTGAGGGATGGGAGTAGGTGGGTATGGAGCAGCCGTGGCCCTGCTCTTCTAAATCCTTTCCTGAATTGCAAGGTCAATAACAGAATACCAGGGCATCCCTCTTGGGGCTACAGGGGGCTTGAAGCTCACTGAGTCTACTCCCCAGTCTCCGGAACTGACCTCACAGACATTGGCGAGAGCACGTCGCCTGGGAACCCACCCTCTTTGCTTCTGGGAAGTCCTCCTGGGCAGCGATACACAGACCTAGATGTTTCAATTTAAGCCCCCTTTCCTTTTACTGAGTCTGTGGTTCTTCCGTGGTCAAAAGGGTCGAGAAAGAGCATGGGCCACCACATCTGGCCCCTCCACTGGGTCTTGGGTCCAGCCCTGGTCCCGGCTTCTCAGGAAAACTCTTACCCCCTCTACCAAAGCACTGCAGCCAGAGTCCCAGATGTGCAGGGGCTGATGCCCCTGACTGAGGGCCCTTCCCAGACCTCAAGCCAGGGACAGAGCTGAGTTCCCTGAGCCCCAGGCTGTGGCACTCTCCCATATGTGGAGGAGGGGGAGCCCAGAGAGGGAGCCAGGATGGGCCGGTGTGGCCCGTCCAGTCACTCTCTGTGTCTCTGCCCGCCATTCCATGCTCAGCATGTACCAGCTCTCCACACCTTTAGTGCCCCCCGTCCACCCTACACTGGGTCAGCTGGAAGCAAAAAGTGGTCCAGCCCGCCCCAGCCCGCAGGCCTCAGGACCACTGGCAGGCACAGTCCGTGGGCTCCTGCACTACGTAGGGCACCCAGGTGGCGTTGGCGGCACAGAAGAGCTGCACAGAACGCCGCTGCAGGCCCACCTCGCGGCAGCACTTGCAGAAGCGGGCGAAGATGTTGATGTTGTAGTTGTAGATGCTGGCGGACGGACACCTCCCATCGCAGGACACTAGGTTCACCTGGAGACGGGCAGGCCAGTGAGGCAGCCTGTGTGGCTTCCATCCCCCAGAGCCCCCCATCCCCATCTTCGGCTGCACCCCGCCCACCCCCCCGCCTTGCGGGGGCCACGCACAGGGGTGCTGCTCCTGCAGTCATTCTTGCGGATGGTCATGCGAATCGTCACCTTCTTGCAGGAGCGTCCGTCCTCTTTACCTGGGGGGACAGGGTGGGTGAGGAAGCTGCGGCCGAGAAGTGCTCCCGGGGCAGCAGGCTGGGCCAGACTGGGGCAGTTAGTGTCATGCTGGAGGGTCCCTCTACCAGAGTTAGTGCCCATGCATTAGAGCCCCTCCCTTTTAGCTCAGTGCCCTGGAAGGAGGTGGAGGTGACAAGGCAGGGGAGATGGGTGAGACAGGGAAGGATGCCAGGGACGGCCTGGGGACTCTGGGCTAGGGAAGACGAGGATTTGGGGACGAGGCAAGCTGCCTGCCCACCCCAGCCCCAAAGCCTGTCTCTAATCCACTGGCGACCCTGGATGTCTCCTCTCCCCGCTCTGAGCTTCAGCTCAAGCATTAAGATCCCGCAATTGCCTGAGTGAATGGAAACCCCAGTCCCTAGCACGGTGCTCGCACATAGCAGGATCACTCGGTTTCCACAGCTATCAAACAGGACAGGGCCGGGAGTCACCCACCTCACACGGCTGTTACAGAGATGGAACCTGATAAGCACACAGTTTCTTCTGCCTGGACCATGCCTCCCAAAGACAGCCAATCACATGGCTCACTTACACCCTCCCCTGCTCAACTACTGCCTCACCAAGGCCTCTCCTGATCTTCTTCTTGAAACTACAACATCCTGCCTCCACCCAGCCTCCCTCCCTGACCCCTCCCTTCCTTATTTCTATCCAGGGCACTGTCACCTTCCTGAGAGACACCCTTGCAATGATGCTCTTGACATGTAAGCTTTAGGGTCTTCCTTTGCACAGCCTCCTTCCACAATTTGTTGTGAGTTCTCTTGTTCTAAATAAATCTTCACTTTCCTGCCTCGGTATGGATTTGTAAGTTTGTGTTCTTATTCTTAATGAAGCCCCCCCCACCACCAATTGCATAAATTTCAGCGCCCATAAAACCAGATGCATCCATCTTACTGTAATTTCACTTGCTCTTCTGTCTCTCCTATTAGAACGTCAGCTCTATGGGGCTGTGTCATTTATGCTGGGTCTACAGTGCCTAGAACAGGGCCTGACGTATTGGTGCTAAATAAATATTTGCCAGATGCATAGACTCCCTCTGTGACACCGGGGTGCCTGTGGGAAATGGGGTGGAATCCCCTCTTCTGGCCTCTGGGTTTCACCAAGTAGGTTTCTGACCACACCGGCTGGAGGTCTCCTGGCCAGAGCTAAGTTCACTTTTTCCTCCCTCTCTGCTCCCAGGAGACAGGAGAACTGAGAACTGTCCTGGCCATGGCCTCAGGGTCCTGGACTGAGACCAGCTGAGTAACCAGCAGTAGCAAAGCAGTGGTTGCATTGGGCACTGGGCACCAAGAGAGCGGGCACTGCTGAAGCATTCCCATGCAAGCCCAGGGGTGCAGCGTGCTACCCAGCATGCACTGCTGGCCCTACAGCCTTTGCCAGAGGCAAGGAGCAGGGGCACCACACTCCCCTCCCCCACCCCCAGAGCTCAGGGCCACCTAGCAGAAGGGACATTGGCAGAAATAGCAACGCGGCTACACGCCTCCAGTCCCGCGGGCTTCCGAGAGGAGTACCTGGGTGGCAGTGGACACTAACCCGTGGAGGAGAGGCGGGGCTAACGGGGACCACAGGAAACAGGGTCCCCGGGGAACCTGGGGAGAGGGACACGGGTCACAGGGAGCACACGGGACATTCAGGGAACATTGAGGTGTGGGTCAGAGATCAGCCAATGAGGCACTGAGCCCAGTTTCCTTGGAACATGTGAAGTGAACATAACAGGGTCCAAAATTCTCCAAGGAAAGGCTGAGGGCCCTGGGGGATGGGAGGCATGCGGGCAAAGGTCCTAAGGCTGATTGGAACATGACGCACATGCAGTTGGGGCTGCGGGTTCCAGGGGCCAGGGGTGAGGACAGACGCACAGAGCTCTCACTCAGACTCAGTCTGGGAGCCCATGGGTCTGAAGCCACCTCCATGACACGGCTCCTGACCACAGGGAGAATTCATGTGGGGGCATCGCGGCTGGAGGTCATGGCAGGCCACGGCAGGAGGTGGCAGAGCAGCTGGTCAGTTACTGACCTCCTGGACCCAACATCCCAATGTCCCGTCTCCAACAGGAGCAGAGGCCTTTTGTCGGGATAGGGATGTGAGCATGGCCCCTGCCCACCTGCAGATCTGTGTCTGTGCCGTGAGCCCCATGGCGGGGGTGTTATCCCTTCAACTACTCACCCCTGAAGAGCCACCACTGGAGGCGCCAGGCCAGGAACCTGGCCCTCTGAGCCCCAACATGACACCTTGTCCCCCCCACCAGAGCCCCTCACCCTTGGCCTCCGCCATGCTCACTCACATGTCCTGCAGCATCCTTCCAAGGAAGGTACCACCGAGCCCCCAGCCTAGAGGGAGAGGAGGAGAGGTGGGTAGGAGACCACATACTAGGCCAGGAGCCAAGAATCCCAGCAAGAGGCAAAAAGACTGCTAGAGTCTAGACTCCTTTCCTCCCATGATGCTCCAGGGCAGGAGTTCCAGGCCCCATTGTCCATCAGGCCCTGGCCAGAGGGGGAAGGGGCCCCTGAGCTGGCCACTGAGAGCCACAGGGGCTAACGCAATTGGTTGGGACACTGGCACTGAGGCTGGAGGCTGGGTAAAGATGGTGCAGGGCGCCAGGGCCTCCTGTTTTTCCAGTGGCAGCTCTCCTTATGCACCACTCCCCCACCCAGTACTGTCGTCCGCCTTAGTGTTTCCTGCACAGAGGGTCAGGGAGGGAAGGGGTTAGGGACTGACCCACTTGGGTCAGTGGCCTGGGCTCTATCTCAGCCCTGGATAAGCTACCCCTTTGCTCTGGACTTAGTTTTCCCATCTCTAAAGTGGGGCAATGATTTCTGATAGCCCTCCTCCTCTACTGTGAAATTGATAAAATGATGGATGTGACAGTTCTTTGTAAATAAGTGTGTGTGTTTGTATGTGTGTGTGAGCGTGGGTCTAAGTATATGTGTGTGGTTTTGTGAGCACATACATGTGTGTACATGTGTGATTTTGCATGTGTGTGTCTGTGTGGAGAGAATGCTTGGATGTGTGTAATTGTTTTCTAAGTGAGACCAGAAATCTTTAAATGCCCAATATTAACGTCAAGAACTCTAATAATTCAACAATAACCCCAAACCCTCCAGGAAATCATTTTCCTTGAGGCGTGCCCATAGTGACAGCTGTCCATGCTAGTACTGGACCCCTGTTAGCCCATCGCAGGACTGAACTGTGCGTCTGCGTGGTGTGTGCGTGCAAGCGTGCCTTGGCGTGTGACAGTGCGTGGTATGTGTACTGGCTTGCCGAGGTGTTAACGTCCCTGTGGAGTGTGTGGTGCCTGTGAGCAGCTGACTGCCCGTGTTGGTGTGTATGTGAGTGTGCCTAGAACATGCGACAGTGTATGTCTGCGTGCATCTGGGCATGGCCCTGTGAGGTGTGAGGATGTGGTGTGATGCGTGAGGATGTGGTGCGATGTGGTCAGAGCAAAGATACACGGAAAGATGTGGAGTTGGGGTGGCAGGGCAGGTCCAGGCTCCAAGGGAGCCCTCCTTCCACAGCCCCCCACACCACAAGACACTCCTGCCCCTACCCACCACCACCACTAAGACAGCTGCTGCGCCTGGCTTTAGGCCATGCTGCGCGGGAGGCGGCCAGCACTGACCTTGGCACACTCGGTCTCATTGAGTGGTGGGCAGGTGATGGGCGAGCGGACGAGCACGGCGCCCAGGGGCGTGCTGCTGCAGTGGTGGCGGGTGCAGTCTGCGATCCAGGATGCCCCGGGCTAGAGGGCACAGAGGTAGCCAATGGGGACCTGTGGCCGATGGCCCTAGTGAACTGATAGGGCACAGCTCTGAAGACAGGTGCAGCCCAGGACCTGGCACTGCCCAGGACCCCATCTGTTCCCAGCCCTGGGCCCTGGTCCTAGGTGTCCCCTCCCGGGATGCGCAGTTAAGGGGCTGCATACCAAGAACAGGGAGGTGGTGTCATTGGGGAAAGTGAAGAGGCAGGACACGTTCCTGCAGGAGCCGCAGCAGGTCGCCAGGTCCCTCGGGTGCTCATACTCCTGGTTCTGCAGGACAGGGAGAGTCGTGACGGGCCTCAGCCACATACCCACCTCCACCCTCCTGCCTCTCCCACTGTCTGCTTGTCCCTGAGCCCAGAACCCAGAGAAAGGCCCCCTGTAGATGCTCAGAAAGGAAATTCCCAGCCTCCTTGCATCTCAGGCAGGAAGGTCATCCTTATATCTACCCTGAGCCTCAGGGTAGATATAAGGGTAGACAGCAGGTCCTAAACCCAGCCCCAGTGGACAAAGAGATGGCCTTGCTGGTAATTAAGGATGGCAGTTTTGATTCCAGATAGACTTTAGTTTGAGTCCCAGTTCCTGTGGCAATTTTGACAAATGGCTGGACTTCCCTAAACCTCAGTTTTCTCATCTGAAAAATGGGAATAATTCCAATCCCTTTTATTCAACTCATACTTATTTAGCCCTTAACAGAAGCCAGTCACTGCCCTCAGTACTGGGCACGTATCAATAGAAGCACTCAGCAAACGGCAGCAGTACAAACCAAGAGGATAGGGACCGCACCAGGCATAAGTAGGTGCTCAATAAATGTGAGCTTTCTCTGTCAAATGCTCACCCTTGCCAGGCCTTCACTCTTGCTGTTCCCCTCCTGGCCTCAGCACTTTCCACAGAGGTCTCAGAGGTCTCCCCAACGCCCACTCTCTAGACTCATCCGAAGAGCTTGGTGGAGCTTGAAGGGTCCCTCTGATTCCCAGAGCACCAAGGGTCTGCAGGCCAGCTCCCCATGGCCCCCCACAGCCCGTCCTGCGCCGCTGCCCCCTACCGCCTCGCAGTGGACGTCACACAGCACGGAGGTGGTATTGATCTGGTAGAAGCCGGTAAGAGGGTCGAGCACGGTGGTGCAGCGGGATGTGTGGCACACGCCTTCTGCCGAGACCTCCACCACCGTCTGGCCCAGCTGCATCACCCCCAGCTCGCGGCTCAGACACACGGGGGCATTCACTGGATGGGCAAGCAGGCGGCGACAGTCACCAAGAGCCCAGCGCCCACACTGGCCCCAGGCCGGCTGGCGCCCCCCTGGCTCACTCAGCTTGCCCCACCTCCCCGGCTCCCCCTCCCCACTCACCGCACTCGTATTTGGTGCAGCCACACACGTTCTCCGCGCTCTGCATGAACGCCTCGTCCAGCTGGGACATCTCCCACTGGGTGGGCAGAGGCCGTTAGCACCCCAGGTGAGGAGACCCAGCCCCACCGGCGGGAGCAGCCTGCCACCTGGGGCCCTCTCTTGTCAGTGGTCTCCTTGCAGTGGGCGGGAGTCGGCGGCGGGGAGGGGCTGGCAGGCCTGTTAGCCAGGGGGGCCCTTGGCACCCTGTGAGCTCAGTCACCCTCCCTCGAGGATGTCCATGTGGCTCCCGAGCCTCCCCGCGTGTCCTCTCCCGGGCCTCAGGACTCCCCTGTCATTCTGAGCACCCACTGGCCACATCAGCGAGGGCCCCCTGCATGGCTGCCGGCCCTGCCCGGCTCATACGCTTCCCTTCCTTCTCACCAGTTAAAAGGAGAAGAGGATGGGATAGGGGACAAAATGAGAGAAAATGTGGGCTAGGTGGGAAAGAGGGAAGGCTTATAATCCAAAAAATCATGTAGAAAACATAACTTTAAGCATAACTTTCCATTTCTTGAAGTATTTTCACTTCTCTCAGTGGCCATGCAGCCTGGTGGTTAAGGGCACGTTCTCTGGAGTCAGATACCCTGGTTGCAACCCTGGCTCTGTGATTTACTAGCTACATGACCTTAACCTTAGTTTTCTTGTTTGTATAATTGAGATAATCATAGACGCAATCTCATTGGGCTGTCGTGAGAATTAATATGATAATAGACATAAAAGGCCTAGGAAAGTTCCTGGCATATAGTTAGCTCTAGGTAAACATTAGCTACCGTCATGAGTATCACCATCACCATCATCCCTGCCATCCCCAGCAGCAGCAGCATCTTCTTCACCACCACCACCACCATCCCCACCATCACCATTACATCATCACCAGCATCATCATTCCCACCATCCCCACCACCCGCACCACCCCCACCAGCATCATCACCAGCATCATCACCAGCATCCCCACCAGCATCCCCACCAGCATCCCCACCAGCATCATCACCAGCATCACCACCAGCATCAGCATCAGCGTCATCATAGTACTTAATCCTCACCACAACTCTGAAGCATGATCAGGCCCACTTTACAAGCGAGGGCACTGTGCCCAGACAGCAGAGCTTGGGATGAGAATGCTGACTTGCAATTCAAGGCTCATTGCACTAGATTAAAGGAATAGGGTCTCCAAGAGAAGGGAAAGAGAAGGAAAGAAAAAGGGGGAGGCAGACCAGGGGGGGTGGGGAGGAGCAGGGTCTTCATACCAGATGGCACCGGGGCACTGGGATTGTGTCGCAGTCACACTCTGAAAAACAGGAGGGGACAGGACCCACCTCACCAGAGGTGTCCAGGTGGGAGCCCCCCTGAGCCTCCCAGACCCCTCACTGCAGGTGCAGCTCCTCCTCTAGCTGCCCTCCATCCCGCATAGGGGCTGCAGCTCCCCTGGTTGGGCAGGTGGGGCGTGATGGGTCCAAATGCCGAGCTCCACATAGAATGTGCAGGGAGGATAAACAGGTAGATGGATCAATACCAGGTTCCCTTCCGTCACCTGGGCTTCATCCTTCCCTGTGCTCCGGAGCACATACTAGAGCAGAATGGGGCCTCTCCAGGAAGGAACAAGGCAAGGGTGGAATTTGTGACCATCTGCATTTCCTAAATATATATATGCTCAGCCAGCTGAGCTCTACTCCAAGCCTTCACCCGCGAGCAGGTCCAGTTCTAAGCTGTGAGGGAGCTGATTGCCGAGGCACCGCTGACTAACGTAAGGGCTCCAGCAGTTCTAGCTTCAGGAGGAGGAGAAGTCAAGGTCCCAGTGGCTGTGAAACACACTTGGGAGTCACCTATTCATGCAGCAAATAGTTTTAGGTGCCTATATGCCGAGATTTTTCTCTGTTCCGGGGACAAAGCCATGGATAAAACAGACTAAAATTCCTGCCCTCGTGAAGTTTACATTCTAGTGAGGCCCTGAAAAAGCAAGCTGAGAAACAGAGTTTCTCAACTTCTTTTCGAAAAACATCTTTTTAAAAAGATTTTTTTGATGTGGACCATTTTTAAAGTCTTTATTGAATTTGTTACAATATTGCTTCTGTTTTATGTTTTGGTTTTTTGGCCCCGAGGCATGTGGGATCTTAGCTCCCCGACCAGGGACTGAACCTGCACCACCTGCATTGGAAGGCGAAGTCCTCCTAACCATTGGACTGCCAGGGAGGTCCCTGAAAAACATTTTTATACAAAGCTCGCAGGTGTTCATTACTGATCACTGCCACTCCCTGCCTGCTTCTCAAAAGGATTTGAGGCGAATTTGAACAAAATCATATTTACTATCAGATGGTTGCAATAAAGACTTTTTAAGGTGGAGAAGTTCCTTTTTGGAACAGGAAGTTGTTTTTTTCCTTCTTTTGTCCTGGGGAGGCAAAGAATGTTCAGCACTCAGGGAGCGGGTGCAGCGGGAGGGTCATTTTGGCGGCTTCCCTCTGGTGACTCTGGAGGGGTCGAATCTGAGCCGAGTGGACAGTGGTGGCCCGGCTCCCCCTCCCCCCAGGGGCCTGGAGGGGTGTCCCTGTGCGGGGACTTACCACAGGACTTGTAGGGGCAGCAGCGGTCTGGGCTCCACACCTCCACCAGGACAGTGCCCATGACACACTGTATGTGGGGACAGCGGAAGCTCTCACACACTGCATGGGCAGGGAGGCAGGGGACACGTCAGCCACAGACACCTTGGAGCTGGAATCCTCAGAAACACTCTGGCTAAGGAGGGGTACCTCCTAGCTCCTCCGAGGTCCCCCCAATGTCCTCAGACACCCTCTGAGGTCCAGAGGAGAAGACTGGGCTACTGAAGTCTCCCCGTAGAACTATATCGGGAGGCCCTCGTTCTGCCCTGGGAGGCACTAGCGACCTGACAGTGTCAGAACCTTAAATTCACTCAGCTGGGCCTCCCTCCCTTGGATGCTGTGTCGCCCTGAGAGAAGTGGTCAGAGGGGAGCCGGTGCCCAGGTGAAGCTCCGCTGATGGGACAGTTTCTCTCTAAGAAGAACACGGCTTCTCCTGCGCTGTGGAGACGTCACCCTCTTGTAGCCCACCTGGAGCCTGCTCTGCTACAGCAGATGCTACACTCTAGGGCTCACACTTCCCTTCTTCCTGCTCTCCAGCCAGTCCCCTCTTAGTTTAGGATTCCTCGGCCATTCTCATTTATTGAGAGACCAAGGCAAGGAGCAAGGAATCCCTGGACACACCTTTTTGGTGGAGAGGGGAGGTGCCAGGGTCAACGCTGAAGGTGAAAGATTGTAAAACTTATTTGATTTACAAAAAAAAATTACTGGCACAGGTAAGGAGTATTAATCAGTGTTTCAAAAACATAAGAGGTAGAGGGAGAAGGACATTTGTATAATGTCCAAATAACCGGTTACTTTCTGGTTGAAAGAGGAAATTTGTAAATGTAAGATGGACAGATCAGACAGCTACCACCCTAATCCAGGGCCAACGTGAACCTCGGTTAGAGTGGCTCAACCACAGAGCACGCGTCTCCTGGTGTGATGTCCTATGAAGCTCGAGGACAGTGTAGCCAAAGATTTTTAATTTGAAGCCACCAAGTCTTGGATCTAATTTCCAGTTTACAGGAAGCACAGTGGACAGAAGAGCAAGGTAAATAGTTCCAAGAGGAAGAAACGAGATAAATCCAGAACATGAGACCTTCTGCAGGACCATAGCCCAAACTCTATAATTTAGTATCATACAGAAGAAAGAACATGTGCTAGATTAAAAGACATTTAAGAGACATAATGTTAATGTGTGGATCTGGATGGAATCCTGGATTGAACAGACCAGAAAAACCATGGACTGGCATGCTATGACTTGAAAATGTATCAACATGAAAGGTAAACATCATTAACTGAAAATACCTGGCTAAAAAAGAGCATGTACAGTATGACCTCATTTTGGTAAAACAGACTTACCTAAAGGGGGAGAATATCTAGAAGGATCTGTACTGAATTGGAGGATACTGACAATGAAATGGCTGGGAGGTAGGAAAATAGTGTTTTCATTTTCTTGTATTTACTTGGATTCTGTACTTTCTACAAGGCTTTGGTAGTGCTTTTGTAAGAAAAGTATAATGAAGACTGGGACAAGGTAATAATATCGATGGCCTCTGTTTATTGAGCACCTACTGTATGCCAAGCACTGTTATATTAAGGTACTAGGTACACAGCACACACTTTACATATATTATCTCTAAGCTTCACAACAGCCCCTCGAGGTACATACTATTATCACCATTACACAAATGAGGAACCTTGGCTCAGAGAGGTTGTACACTGCCCCAGGCCACACAGCTAGTAAATGGCTGGGGCTCAAAACGCTGACTGACTCCATATGCCTGTACTCACTCCACGTTGCCGGAGTACTTTATGAGGAGAGATGAGGAGAGAGGCTGGAGAGGAAGGACACTGATCCTCCCCTCAGATGAGCTTTGTAAACACTTTATGACAAGCGGCCTCTGAGCCCCCAGGTGGAGCTACTTGGTCGGGTATGGCCAAGCCCTTTGGGGAACTCTCAGTGGGAGCCTACATTGTTTCAAAGTTGGTTCTTGACATTGAACCAGTCGGGGTTGCCCTTGGGGTATCCTGGAGGAGGCCCCGCCCTACACTGCTCTGTGCCAGTGCAGTCTACCTGACATCTTTCCTACAGTCGGTAGGGAAAGGAATTTTTGTAAATTAAGTCATATTGAAATTTAAACATTTTGTTAATTTTCATCCATTAGGTTTGCTTAAAGTCCGTGATGCTGGCTGTACTATGCTTATTAGGCACAATTAAGGTACAGTACACTGTGCACAGTATACAGTACTATGTTAAGGTACATCCTACATACAGGTGTTACGTCCTGTAAAAATATCAGAAAGGGCTCACTTTTATTCATCATTGCAAAATAAAAGAGCTTCAGAGGTTTTAAAATACAGCCTCGTGCAGCTACTATGGTAACAGTGGCGAAAGGGACCCCGAGGCAGGGGCCTTGGGTCAGTCAGTGAATGAGGACTGTGGATCCAGGCCGGGAGAATGAGAGTAGACTAAGCATTTGTCCCTCAACCCAGGCCTCCCCCTGGCCCCTGGGAGCCTCCATGGAGGGAGCAGGGACTTTCCTTAGGAAGCCTCAGAGCCACCTATGTGACAGCCTGTACCCCTGCCATCCAGCTCCCAGGGCCAGGCCCAGCTTCCTTGGGTGGGGCCTCCTTCCATTGCTTCCCCAGAGCTCGCGACCTGGGGGCTCCCTGTTGCCCCCTGTTGAACTCCCATTGGTCCTAGGGTGAGGACTCTGTGAAGGTCCCTGGAGCCCCTTCCAGCCCTGGCCCCCACATCCAGCAGGACTCACCACACTGGTACAGAGGGCAGCAGAGCTCCGTGGTGTTCCTGTCCACGGTGAGCACCTCCCCTTCCTGACACTCGGGGATGGGATCTGGACAGTCGCCACAGACTGAGGGGAGAGAAGGGCACCGCTGTCAAAGGACGTACCTCTCCTGGGGAACATGGTACAGAGCAGGTTGCTGGGGGAGGCACCTAAACCCCAGGTGTGACAGGAGCCAGACTCATAGCATTACCGAACCAAACTTGGGTCTGCTCACCTGTGTGCAGTACCGCCAATCTCCTGACACTGGCATGGGATGAAGGAAAGGGCAGCGCTTATTGCAGGCGCCGAGCAAGGAATTTGGGTCTTTTGAGCATTAGCCACCTGTTCTCCTTGCTTGGCACCTGCAATAAACGCTGCACTTTCCTTCATCCCATCCCAGTGTCAGTAGATTGGCTGTACTGCATGCAGATGAGAGGACGCAAGTTTGGTTCGGTAACACTAGCAATGTTCCACAGTCCTGTGTGACCTGTCCTGGAGGCAGAACCTGGAAGTTCTCTCTCACAACCACCTAAACTCTTACACTGAACAAGCACCAATTTTCTTGTGCTCAGTAATGTATGGGGTGAAGCGGTGGTGGTTTCCTCTTCTTCCTACACTTCCTTTTGGACAGAGGTCTCACCCTTCTCCCCATGCCCACTTCACCAGAAGATCCCCACCCTTTCCTCCCAGCCACCCAGGGAAGCAGGGGTGAGGAAGGAGGTGGCTGTGATCCAGGCATGCATGTTAACGTCTGATGGCATATCGACCCACCACAGAAGTAGAAGATGCAGCACGAATCCCCCAGGCGGCCCGCAATCAGGGTCTGGTCCTGGCGACAGCTGGGGACCAGCTCTGCCTCACATAGGTCTGGGTCACACTCTGGGGAAAAGACAGAATTTTGGCACTGGGAGCAGACCCTGCATGGCCACACCTGGACCCCCACCCTAGCTCTGCTTTAATCTCCAGCCAGAACCCAGTCCCCAGAGCTGTCCTTGCTCCCCTCGCCCGGCTGCAGGGCTTCCCTGCCCCTGGGTGGTAGGTATCCTCCCCTATCCCCCACGCTGGGACCTCTCACCACAGCTGTAGCTGGGGCAGCAGGAGTCCTCCTGGAAGTGGGTGAGGAGTCGGTGGCCTGGGCTGCAGGTGGGGGCGAGGCCCTCACACAGAGTCTGGTTACACACTGGCCCAGGGGCCACAGGGACTGTCACCTGGAGGCTGGGACTCCCTCAGCCTCCAGCAATGCCCAGCCCCTGGACACCTGGCCCCCAGTACTTCCCCTAGCCTCCAGGACCCATGTTCTTGGAGGGGGCCTCTGAGGGTCACGCAGGGTCCAGGACTGAGACAGAAGAGCAATCAGAGTTAACATTCATTGAGCTGGGCCATATGCCCACTGCTGTTCTACTAGATCAGTATCAACTTCTGTCATTCTCATAACGACCCAGAAGGTGGGTACAATTATCAGCCTCATGTTACGGAATTGACCGAGGCACGGAGGATGTTAAATGATCTCCTGAGGTCACAAGGCTGCAAGGTGGTGGCGGGAGCATCCACCAGGCTGCCTGGCTCCAGAGCCCGTGCCTTTAAGCCGTGCCCCACGCTGACTCATAGGGCACAGCTCCCCTACCCCACCGCAGGTCCTCCACTCCCCCCAACACACCCCCATAAGACATTTTCATTTCTCCAGGTCTTATCCTATCCATCAAGGTTAAGAGGCAGAGCTGGAGCCTTTTAACCATCTTACAGTTGAGGTCTAGGGAAGTGCAGGGTGGGACTCACCGCAAACAGTCCCCAGGCAGCAGGGATCCTCGGTGGGCAGGAGCAGAGCCACCTCCCCGAAGCGCGGGCAGATTTCAGGGCGGGGCTCTGGGCAGCCTGGTCCCACTGGGACGATGGTGTCCGGAGCTTGGCACTGGTGCTGAGAGCAGCCACTGAGGGAGCTGTTCCAGGTCTCCCCCAGGGCCCGCGGCACCCCCGTGCTGTCCGTGCAGGCTGCGGTGGGCATGGCGGGGTGCAGGGGACTGAGGAAGGTGGGGAGACCCAGACTGTCCCAGGCCAGACCCTCCCTGGGAAACTGACCACCCCCAGAGTAGACCTGGAGGGATGCAGGGGGCCTCAGCCATGGGTAGCAGGAGGGTGAAGGAGACCCTAGGTTGAGGAGAGGGCCCTGCCCAGGGAGGGCAGGAACCTACCGCACTTCTCCTCGGGGATGCAGAACCCCGAGCGGCGCCGGTGCAAGATAGTGCCCTCAGAGCAGACACAGGCCTCGCCCAGCACCTGGCACTGCTCTGGGTCCAGCGGGCCCAGCAACCCATCCTGGCACGTCTCAGGGGGCTCACAGGCTGCCACACATGCCTGGTATGTGGAGTCGCTGGGGCACAGGAAGGCTGCAGGGGCACAGCAGCAGGCACCAGCCTGAGCTCAGACCCCAGGCAGAGTGAGGAGGGGGCTCAGAGCATCATCTGTGCCTCAGCAGAGAGTGCAAAGGGTTTTAGTGTCATTGCCTCCTTCCTCTAGATCAGGACCCAGCAAAGCACAGCCCACAGCCCAAATCCAGCCTGCTGCCTGTTTCTGCAAATAAAGTTTTATTGAAACACAGCCACACCCATTCATTTACCTCTTGTATCTGGCTGCTTTTGTAGTACAAGAGCAGAGCTGAGTAATTGTGACAGAGACCATATGGTCCCAAAAGCCTCAAATATTTACTATCTGGTCCTTTACAGAAAACATTTGCCAACCCCTTGCTATAGATCAGTGTTTCCAAACTTTTTTTTTTTTTTTTTTTTTTTTTTTTTTGGGGTACGCGGGCCTCTCACTGGTGTGGCCTCTCCCACTGCGGAGCACAGGCTCCGGACGCGCAGGCTCAGTGGCCATGGCTCATGGGCCTAGCCGCTCCGCAGCATGTGGGATCTTCCTGGACCGGGGCACGAACCCGTGTCCCCTGCATCAGCAGGTGGACTCTCAACCACTGCGCCACCAGGGAAGCCCTCCAAACTTTCTTGATTGTAAAAACTGGATCTCACGTTGTGGTCCAATATACACGTGCATGTAAACAGCGCTCCTCAAGCCACTATAAAAGAATCACTGAGAGCTTTTGCAACACCATGGCTGGGATCCCACCTCAGACCAACTGAATTAGCATTTCTGATTGTGGGGTCCAAGCATGAGTACTTTTTGAAGTTCCCTGGGTGATTTCAAAGGATAGCTGGGATTGAGAATCACTGATATATTGAAACAAAAAACCTTTTCACAAGACAACACTTAATCATTCTAGGTGCAGAACATACGAGTATTTTTTATTCTATTGCATTTTAAAAATGCTGATGCTGACACCCAGATCAGTGGGTATGCTGATTTCATACCCACTGAGTTGGGATTTACAGTTTGAAAAACACTACTCTAGATGATTTTGTCTTTTCATCTTCTATCTGTCTTATTATAGGTGTGGCCTTCCTTTGAGCTGTTTCCAGCCTTTCTGGATGTGTTCACATTTATAAATCAAAATACTCTGGGCTGGTCCACCCCTGCCTACCCGACTAGTGCAAACCTAATGGGGGTGGGGAGGAATGACGCTCACGTCCATCCTCAACAGAGGAGAGGAGAGACGAAAAGAGAAACATAACTAAAAGTTAAGAGAAAGGAACTAATATTTACTGGATAGTAATGTGTGATGGGCCTCTGTGCGGCACTCTGTACACATTATCTCATGTCATCTTCAAAACGACCCTCAAAAAAGTGCTATGACCGCCCCCATTTTACAGAGGAGACTCGAAGAAACTAAATAATCAACATAAAACATGTATTTGATGTATTTATATAAAGTATAATAAAAGTTAAAATTTTTAATTTGTTAGTATGTTTATAGATTTATTTAGAAAATATTTATAAATTTATTAATTAATATCCATTAGTGAGTGAATGACTAATTAAATCTGGGAAAGCCTAGACCTGGACTCAGGTCTGTGAGCCCTTCTCCCAATCTAACAGGGGTGAGGGGTGACAGTTACAGCAGCCATGGAGGAGACCCCCCCTTCCCCTCTCCTCCCCCTCCCCCTCCCCCTCCTCCCCCTCCCCCTCCCCTCTCCTCCCCCTCCCCCTCTCCACCCCTGCAACTCACGGCAGTAGTCGGAGCGTCGCCACTTGATGCACACGTGGAACTTGTGGCACATGGCCACGTACACGGTCAGTGCCACGCAGGGCTGCTGCAAGTACTTGGTGTCCCGGATCCACAGCTCACAGAATGACTCCGGGGTGACCTGGGCCGTGCATCAGATGGTGCTGCCTACCCACATCCCCCATATCTCAGGGCTCAGCTCCTCCCAGCCCGGCCCAGGGACAACACGGACTTTGGCAGGCTCCCAATCTGTCCCAAGATCAACACCTCTAGGGAGCTTGCCCCCTGCAGGTAGATGCTGCCATTCTCAGCCCAGGAGGTCCCCCCATGCTGGACCCAGGTGACACCTACAAAGCTGTGGCAGACGCTGAATGTGTGGTTGGACACCATGCGAAGGCAGGGAGAGCAGTCGGCCGTGGCACAGCTGTCTGGGCGGAAGCGGGTCTGGCCCACCGAGGTCAGGGAGCTGGGCACCTGCCAGCTGTCCAGAAAGGGAGCAGGGTCCTCGGCCTCACCCATCACAGAGCCATCCTCCAGGGTGAGGTCATTGGCTGCGTCCCCATCACAGATACCTGAAAGGGGCAGAATTACCCCAGTGGCCATAATAATCACCACTCCCAGGTCCCCAGCTGTCACACTGAATATTCCTCACAATAATTCTTTGAGACTGGTATCACTGTTATCCCCATTTTATAGATGAGAGAAATAAGGTACAGAGAAGCTAAGAAATGCACTGTGTAAGAAACTGTCTTTGTTTAGGAAATACACACCAAAGTATCTAAGGATAAAGGAACACAATGTCTCAAACATACTTTCAAATGGTTCAGAAAAAATGCATTTATGTAAAAGGCATATGCATAGAAAAGTGAATATATAAAAAGGCATATATACGTATATAAATGCATATATACATGCATATGTATATATATAATATATACATATATATATATATACATGGAGAGAGAGAGAAAGAGAAGCAAACAGGCAAACCGTGAACACTTGGTAAATCTGGGTCAAAAGTACACAGGAGTTCCTTATACTATTTTTGCAACTTTTAAGTTTAACGTTATATCAAAATTAAAAGTTACTCCAAAAAATCTGCTTTAGCAGAGATTGCTAGCTAATTATAACACCTGTTTCCTCTTCTTCCTAGGCGGTCCACTAGCCTATTTCTCCCAGGCTCTCCTGTGGTTGGTGAGACCATGTGGTAAGTCCCCACCAATGGAACGTGAGTGAAGGTGATGGGCACCACTTCCAGGTTGGATCCGTAAAACCTGCCCAGCTCTTTCCCCTTCTGGGCAGTTGGAAGCTTGTGTTGAAAATGGCAGAGCCACAGGATGGAAGGAATCTCCATTTGGGAACTTAACGTGTGCAAGGAATAAACTTCTATTGTGTTAAGGCACTGAGACGGGGGCAGGGCTGAAGTTTACCTGTCACAGCTTCTAACATGACCTTAACCTCCAGCTTCATCTCTCACACTCTAGGCTCCAAACACACACTTCCCTGCCCTTGACTTTGCTTATGCTGCTCCTTCTGTCTGAAACACTTTCTCAGAAGTCCTTCCTTCACGGGCCCCTCAGATGCACCGTCCATGACTGTCCCAATTCTGTGTAACAGGTTCAGTTTGCAGGTCTGGGTTGCTCTCTGAGTGCAAAGATTCATTTTCCCTTATAGTCTCACTCTCTCAATATTCCCCCAAGTTGCCTAGCAGGTGCCCAAGATACCAATGTTAGTCTGGATAAAATAGAAGTAAATTCGCTGACTTCTGCTCTGACACCTCCAGGCACCAATTTCGTGAATATAAAGCATGAGTTACTACAAAATCCTCAGATTTTTATCAACAGTCCCAATGGTCAGATTTTTGGTCTTGGCATTGAGTCACTGAAGGGTGTCACAAAGGCATCCTAGGGAGGAGCTGGCCACCAGAGGCTGACCACAGCACTCTGCATCAGGCACAAATAGTAGAAGGAAGAAATGGTGAGAAAGGGATAGCAGAGGAGGTGGGGATGGTGGTGGTTGTGTGTGTGTGTGTGTGTGTAAGGAGAGATGTTTGTGCCAGTAGGAATGGAAGCTTCATAAGACATTTTGTCTTTTTTGCCTACTGTTCTGTCCCTAGTGACTGGGACATAGTAAATACGTGTTTATGTGTTGCACAAATGAAAGAATGAGCAGGGAGCAGGCTCACACGTGTTAGCTCATGTGTAGAAGGCATTTTGAACACAGAGGCATGAGTGTGAATGAATAAAATGGGTGCAGATTTACGGACGGAGGGCATGCAAGTATGTGTGTGTAAGTATTCCTATGTCATCCATCCTCATAATCACAACAGTTTGTCATGGAGCACCTTATGGGGGCCCACATCCTTCTGCACCTGCAAGGAGCAGCAGTCCACACTTAGACTCCTCCTGTACCCCTTGTTCTTATCAAAATACATCCAGGCCCTTAAGGCATGCTCTCTGCAACCATGCTGCGGTCTGAAGAGCACTAGTTCTGTGTTGTGGCAGCTCTGCTGTGTGATCTTAGGCAAGCCACTTAACCTCTCTGAGCCTCCTTTCTTCTTTAGTTCGATGGCCATCCCTCAGGGCTATTGTGTGGATGACCTGGAATAAGTGAGATCAGAGTGTAGAAGTGTTTTGTGAAGTGCCCAGGCATATGCAGACAGGGAAGATTATCTGGTGTTAGGAAGCGATCAGGGAAGCTGACAATCTCGGCTGAAGTGACAACTGGCCAAAGCCAGAGCCCTGCGCCATCTCCCTGCTGGCAGCTTCAGCCCTAGAACACAAGACATTAGGTCTCTGCCCTGGCAGCTCTGCTGGTCCCACCTCTGGCCCAGCACTCTGTCCCAGCTTTCCCTGTTCCAGGGGAACCTGTGTCTGGGGGCAGAGGTGGATCCAGGAAGCATCCCCCTCCCCCCCAGCTGGGTCCCACCTCACCGCAGAGTCCACGGCCCTGGGGTTTGCTGGCTTTGCTGGCCTCCAGGATCATGAGTCCTGAGCTGTGGAGCCACTGGATCTGGATGTGTGATGGTGTCCGGATCACATACATGTGGCCTGTGTCCTCAATTGTGAACCCGTACCTGCTCACAGGGGGCCACACAGGCTGCAAGTCCACAAACACCTTGTGGGGGAGGGTGTTCAATGTGAGCACAGCTTGTCTGCCTGTCCATCCGTCCCTCCCTCCCTCCATCCATCCATTTATCCAACTAGCAGTTATTAAGCATCTGCTACATGGCAGGCTCTGTTTCAGGCACACGCACCCAAGACACAGTCCAAGGTGGCATGGAAAAGTTCTAGAAACATGTTATGAGCACAAAACAATGAAACAAGAAATGCAACAGCTGGAGGCAGGTGACATCTACGTGCCCAAATAATCCTGAGCCCTTCTAATCACTCTCTTTTTTTCTGATTCTGCTCAGATCATTTCTTCTGGGAGACTGACCCTAAAACCCCAGCCGCTGGGTTGGGTACCCCTTTCTCTGGGGTCTCCCCAGCTCTGTGCTGTCCTTTAAGACAGATTTGTTCCCTCATCAAGGCCCTCCATGGGCTGTGAGTCTCTTAAGGGCAGAAACTGTGTCTCACTCACCTTTGAATCCCCAGCACCTGCCTTTGGGCCTGACATGAATTGGGGGCTCAAGCAACGTTTGTTAAATATGCAACACTTTAAACTCAAAGCTACAACCCCTGCTACTTACAGACAAGGTTAAATGTGTATGTATTATTAGTTTTACTATGTGGAAATGGGAGATGAAAATATGAGGATTTTTAAATATTTATAATGACTTTCTACCCTCCCATCCAAGAATCACTGTTTTATTAATCACTTTGCAAATTACCCAGTGCATAAACTACTGTGTTGAATAGAGGAAGCCCTAGCCCAGTAGTCGGAAAACTTTGACCTTGGGCAAGTCCCTGGCTCTCTCAATCTAGCCTTCTGAGCTGTACAGACAGGGCCATGGGCTCCACAATGCTGGAGCACCTGGGATGAAACCCAGGGAGTTTTATGCTTAAGCCTCCATCTCATGGAAAAGCCACTGCCCTAAGCCTTGTTCCTGGGAGTCTCACAAGGTGTGGCCCTTGTGTTCAATGTTCAAGAGCAGATTCTAGTAACAGGGCTGCAGGTCTGAGCTCAGGAATAGGTGGGGAGCGCCGACACTTTGGGACCTGAGGAAGAGATGAGTCAGCCCTACTCACCCTCCCCCTGGGAAGAGCTGAGGCAGAGCCTTCGGGGTGGGTACCCCACAGAGGGTGGGCTGTGGCTGGGCACCAGCCTCCTTGACAGAGGTGGGCCTGATGTGAAGCCGATGCAGCTTAGTGTGTTCACATGGCCTTATATTTTTGTAAAAATTGCAGAAGTGAGATATTTTAACCACAATCATTTAAGGCTACTGTCTCTTGCCATTTAACTTCTTTTCGGTCGCAATATTCCTCCTGGTACACTTCCTCCCCTGACATTAAGAGTGGCCACAAATATTCTAATTAAAATCACCTCCAAATATACCTCATTTTGCATTATTTTTCTTTTAGAGGATCCCTCCCTTCCCTTACTCCCAGTTGTGAATAAGCCTCAAAGCCCCTCCTCCCCCGATGCCCCGCCCCTCGCCTGACTGCTGCCCTTCCCTGGGGGCTTGCTCTTTGATGCACTCACCTTCCGGTTGAAGCGGTCAATGGTGACCTGATGGGTCAGGTGAGTCACATTCAGCATCACCAGGCAGAATGGCGGCCAGTTCAGGTGCCCCTGCAGAGAGAACCCAGCCCTCATCTACCTGGAGCCCTGCTGCCACCTCCTCCTGGGGAGCAACTCTTCCCCCCCAACCCAACCTTGCCTCATTATGCTAGGGGCACCCACTGGGGTTGTGCAGATGGTGCACAGAGTCCCACGGAACATTCTGCTTCCACCTGACCTCCTGCAAGCCCCCCAGAAAGCTGCCTCCTTTCACCTGGCTCATGGGAGCATCCTAGTAGGCGGTTCCCTGCAGCCAGCACCCTTGACCACAGGCCATATCCTAGGGGTGGCACCCCAGCTCCTCTGCATTTCAGTGCCTCTCACAGGGGCCTAGGCAGCTGGGAACGGTGCAGGCCCCAGGAAGGGCCAGGAGGTGGCGCTCCACTCACTCTTTCCCCAGGCGCTGGTTCCAGAAGAGCCCCATGACTGAGACAGACGGAGCTGCTGCAGGGGCCTCTTCATCTGTCCTCGCCTCTGATAACCCTCAAAACCCAACTCACTGCTCAATCTCCCCTCCAAACCTAGTCAGGTCCCAAGGCCCCAGCAGGAAGGGAAGCCGGGGACAGTCACCAGGTTGGCACTTTTGCAGTCGAGGACGTGAACAGTGACCATTTCATCGGGGCTCTGGCTGAGGATGTAGATGGCCTCCTTGAACAGGGCTACATAGCTCCCGTCGAAGGTGACAAAGCTCAGATCAGGGAAGATTGAGCACCGGCCTGGGGAGGGCAGGGACGAGAAGAATAAACAGATGCCCCTGGGGCCAAGGCCACCCAGGAACATGAGGCCTTCTCCTGGGTGATCCAGAGGCCTTGGGGGGCTGGACGGTCACACAGAGATCAGAGGTCACGAGGGTAGGAAATCTGCCAGGTCAGAGGTCCCACAGGGGGTTCATGTCAGGGTTACCCTGAGGCTGGAAAGCACACAGGAGAGGGGCAGAGATTGTGCCGGGTTCAGGGTACGAGAAAGACATGGGAGGCGCCCGCGGACCCCACGACTCACAGGCACACTCCCAGAAGGGGCAGCAGCGGTCACCGCCCACCCTCACTGCGAGGCCCAGGACCCCACAGCTAGGAGGCGCAGTGCCCTGGGGACAGTGCTGGGACTGGTTCACTCGGATCAGTTGACCCTCCAGGCAGATGTGGCGGACGCAGTCCTCCTCGGCGATTGGCTGGGGCACAGGGTGGAGGAACAGCCTGAGCGATCCCCTTGGGACCACGGTCACTCATTCCCCTGCCCCACCTACCCCCAAGCCGTGAGGGCACAGATCCTTACCCCATAGGTTCTGGCAGGTAGGGGACCCTGAGGTACAACGACAAGGGAATGGTGCCTTCATCCTCCCTCCACCCACCCAACACACCACTGGGGGCCTAGGGCTGGGCTAAAAGCGAGACTGGGGTCAGGGGACTGAGTCCCAGAGAGTCTGCACATCCACCTGGCCCTGCAGAGAGTTCTAGGTACATAGCAGGTCCGCTAGCTCAGACTCGTAGAAACCCAAGCACACGCATGCACACACAGTTTATCTCTTTTCTTACAAACGCACAGACATATACCACCTTGCGACACCACACATCACATGCACAAGAACACACACACAGACAGATAAGCATTCACATGGAGTCCCATACACGTAAACACAAACGAGTTCACACACAGTCCCATATGGGTACACACATACATGCAATGCACACAACAGCACACCATGCTGTCACACCAAGCCGTCCAATGGGCCCCTGGGTCCCAGGTGGGGCATGGAGGGATCTGCTATGGCATCAGAGGCCCAGAGGAGCTTGGAGAATTTGCAGGCTCCAGGAGCTTGGGGCAGGGGTCAGGATGGTGACTAAACGGCCATCTGGCAGCCTGGAAGCTGGCTAAGGAGACGCCGCCGCCGACCTTGGGGATGTGAGAGCACGATGGTGTCCAAGCCCCGGGGCACAGGAGGAGGGAAGGCATGGAGGGTTCACATACAGGGGCAGAACCCAGACAAGTCACTCACGACACAGATTTCAGGTGTCCTGGCTTCAGTGGTGGTGGCCAAGGACACGGCCGGACCTGCCGAGATGCTCTGGGCTGGAGCCGAGCGCCCAGACTGCTCGGTGGTGGCCTCTCCCTCCGGCTCTGCTTGGGGCTGAGGTCCTGCCGAGGTGCCATGCACCTCAGCCAGCTGGGGGAGCAGAACCAGCGAGCTCTCTCGGGAGGCCGTCCTGGCTGAGACTCTGCTCAGCGGGTAGGACGTGGGCACCAGTGGTACTGTGCCAGCCCAGGGGCCCTCAGCCTCCGTCACCAAGGTAGCAGCAGTGTGGGCCACAGCAGGCGTGAGCTCTGTGGGGCCCCCCTGGGCAGAGCCATATATCCAGGTGGGCTGAGACACTTGCTCGGACAGGATGGCCATCTTCTCCGTGGTGCTCTTCCGTGGGCCAGCAGATACTGTGGAGGCCGCCCCGCCAGCCAGAGCCACAGCCACGACCCCAGAGGCTGGCAGCGTGGCCCCCAGAAGCAGGTCTGGAGCTGTGCCTGGTGCCTGAGGGACCACATGACTGGGCGGGTGCACCTGGGCCAGGACAGCCTGGGTGAGAGGCAGTGCGGGGCTGAGTGTCCGAGCAGGCAGAGTCGTGGCCACGGCGGGAGATGCGGCCTGTTGCTGCAGTGGAGGGGGGATGGCAGAGACGCTGGGGCCGGGCGTGGCCACTGGGGCGGACGTGCCCACCTTGGCCAGGGGCAGGCTGGTGTCGGGAGGCAGACCAGAGAGGAGCTGGGGCTGCCGAGTTGACTCCAGAGATGCAAAGGGTGTGGCCCCCAGCCCACGAGCGACTGTGGACAGGCTGGCGGCAGTTGCAGGCCCCGAGGGCAGAGCGGGAGGCCTGGCGGCTGCGGTGGCATCCAAAGCGGGGTGGGGCAGGGCCGTGGGGAATGGGCTTGGCAGTGGGGATGCTGGTGGGCCCGTGGCCTGGCTGGGCCCAGGTTGAACCTTCTCTGTGGATGGCGCTGTCTCCACCATCTCAGTCACCAGGGGACTGGCAGGAATCTGTTCTGCGGCTGTTCTAGACTCAGCTGGGGGGCTGCTGGGACTGGAAATGCTCTGGGACTGTACGGGACGGGGGATCCCTGTCCCCGTCACGACCTCCGTTATTGATGGTGTCGGCAAAGCCTCGTGGGATCCTGAGGAAGTGGGAGGCCTGGAGGTCACTTCAGGGGAAGCCACAGGCCTGGAGGAGGGACTTGCGGGCAACTCCAGGCTCGGGGAGGGCTGGAGGGGTGTCGTCTTAACAGGCAAGGAGCCAAGGCCTAGGACCGTCACGGCTTTGGTCACGAGAGGGAAGCGAGGTGCAGGGGGTGACAGGGAGGAGACTGTGATGTTGACGCTTCCCGCAAAGATCACAGTCACCCTGGTCGTCTCCATGGCACCCGCCCCCATGCCTGATGTGGGCATCTGCTGTGAAAGGGGAAGGGATGAGGGCTCTGGGACACGAGGGGTGGCCAGGTGGCTGGCGGTCACTCCCGTGCTGGCTGGGGCCTCTGTGGGGTGCTCAGGGACGTTGGATGCAGTGACCCCCGGTGGCTGCTTCTGAGTGGTCTGGGTGGGGCCTGGAGACAGAGCTGGCCCCTCAGTGGCTGCCACGGGTGGGTTCAGGGCCGTGGTGAGCGGGATAGCTGGTGTGGGTGCTGGCCTGTGGGATGGGGCCCCGGGAGCTTCCTGTGGAAACTGCAGCTCCTCGTCACTGGGGGTGGGCAGCTCTTGACCGGGAGGCAGGGTCTCGTTGCCAAAGGCCTCCGTGGGAACCAAAACCATAGGCTCCACACCTGGGGCAGACCAGAGAAGAGGCTCAGCCAGTGGGGCGACTGCTGCCGCAGGGGTCATCACTGGGCAGGGCTGTGATGTGGGGCTCCTGGGCTGGCACCCTTGGTGAGGGGGGTAGGCAGCTTCTGACAGCTGGTCAGGGACTCTGTCACGTGGTGTTAGATGGCCCAGAGAAGTCAGCAGGTCTGGACCCTGTCCCACACCTCAAACCCTGAGCCCAGAGCCCAGAGACCTCAGGTCTAAGTCTGGCCGCATTCTCAACACGTGACCCAAGCCAGTCCCTTCCCCACATGGGCCTCATTTTTTCTGTGAACTGGGGGGAATGGACCAGATGAGGTCCCTGCCTGCTCTAGAGTGCTCTCCTTCCAGAGGCCCCTGTGCTGACCCTGTTTCACCAGGGACCCGGGGGGTTTACAGGTCCAAAGAGGGATGAGAAGTCCAGGCCACTCACAGTCCTCCAAGTAGACGCATCTCTGTGTGACTTGATCCAGGACCCTGGGGGTGGGGCACACAGGCACACAGCCTTCCACCCTGAGGACAGAGCAGGGGGCCAGTCAGCGGTCTGGAGCACCAGGAGGGCCACCGCCTTTCACCTGGACGGAGCACAGACCTCATCCTTTCTCATGACACACGTGTGTGTGTGTGCATCTCATGTACATGGAGACATGGAGACAGCATGTACAGGAGCACACATACCCAAACACGCATGCCGCACACTCCTGCCCTCAGACTGAGAGGAAAACACGAACAAAGTCTGGTTATGTGCGCACTTGTGCCCACACTCACAACAGGCACACGTGTCTCCATTTAGGCGCATTCTCACGTTCCTCCTCCACACCTGCAGGACTCAAAGCCATCCACGTGGATACACATACGTCCACACGGTCCGCCAAAACATCAGTGTACCTTCTGCACACACGCCCAGCTGCACCAACACCCAGATGCATGCAGCTCATACGCGTGCACACACACCCAGCTGCACCAACACCCGTACATGCAGCTCATACGCGTGCACATACACACAGCTGTGTACAGCTGTGCACCCACAGCTACCCTTTGTACACCCACAAGGCTCAGCTATACACACGTGTGCACAAATTGACATTCACATATGCCCACATCAGGCAGGTTCACTCTGGTTCACACACATCCCCATACCCAGTACACAAAACATACCTACACAAGTACACGTGAATACACACACACCACAGTACATGCTCATGCCTAAACCCACAGACTGCATATAAACCCATTCACTCAGGTATACACTGAGGTACACACCTTGAATCCATGCCACCTCACCTGGGCACATCCTGGCAGCTGGCTGCCCGTGGGTCCTGGCAGGTTTGGAAGCAGGGGCTGGCACAGGCATCGTAGTGCCACTCACAGGTGGGGTAGGGAGCCCCTGAGCGCTTGGCATCTGGAAAGGTGCCCCAACCCAAGACAGTGAGACTGAGCCCCAGCTCCTGATCAGGTGCCAGGGCACAGAGGTAATCCCACCTCAGCCCATGCCCACCCTGCTCCGTGGAAGAGATAAATGGACTCGTGCAAGAAAAGTGAAGACTGAAATGAGATGAAATGAAACAAAACAAAATCAAATCAGATCAAATCCAACCTGAGGGGAAACCATATTCCTGAGAGTTGAGGCCGGTGGCTGGGGGATCTTTGGGTCGGGACTCTGGGAACTTGGTGGAGGGGCTGAGGACCGGGGGTGGGGTGGGACTATGGAATGGGCAGTTGGAGTTGGGCTTTCAGAGGCGGCCAAAGAAGAGGCTGGGACCCCTGATCTTTCCATAAGGCTGCCTTGTCACCCTGACCTTCTGGGACCTTGGTGGCCAGGCTTGCCCCCTTGTTGGTAGCTAACAATAATAATAACAAAAACAGCCAACTCTTAACACCAAGCACTACACTCAACATTTCACAAGTATTTACTCATTAATCCTCACAATAATTCTATGAAGTAGCACTATTATTATCCCCATTTTACAGAAGAGGAAACTGAGCACAGAAGATGCCGGGAATATTAAACTTTCCCAAAGGAGATTTCCTCAAAAAAGGCCTTGTGGCCAGTGCCTTGACAAGTGAAGGATCCTCAGGGAAAGTCTGGAGCCCGTGGGGGGCTTCGAGGCAGACAAGACCCCAGACCATGCTGGCACGAGTGATCAGTCTCTGAAACCATGGCCTGAGCTGGGAGGAGGGAGCAGCAGGCTGGAGGGAGCAATCCCACCCGGGCAGCCCCATCCTGACGAAGCCCCATCCCCAGTCCCCAAACTGCTGCTGACTGTGAAGAAGCCTGCTTTTATAAGATCCTTGAGACCAGAACTAGGAACTTACATCTGGGGAGCACCTGCTATGAGCCAGGCCCAGAGCAAAGCCCGGGAGATACAGTCAATCCTCACAACAACCTTCTGAGGCAAATATCCCCATTGCACAGATGAAGAAACAGGGTCAAGGAGAGGGGGGCTGGGGCTCCTCCAAGTGCCAAGGACCGGGATCAGGACTCTCTGCCTTCAGAGCCTGGGTGTCTTCCAGCAAGGGACACAAGTCCTGCCATCATAGCCAGTGATGAATCTGTCCTGGGTGGGGTTCACTGGTGGACTTGATAGGTGACCACTGAATGTGAGAGTGAGCTGGCCCAGCCCTGGGCTGGGAGCAGTGGGAGATGATAAATGAAAGGCTGACTGGGGACATATTTACACATGTGTACCTGTAAATGGATCCATTCATACAGCACGGGTGCCCTCACAGGCACAAACATACATGTGCACGTGCAGGACAGAGAGGCCAGCCTGGAGCAGTAAGGAAACTGTGATCACTGTCTCCAGGGTTTAGGCAGAGGACTACTTTTGGGGCTCACCCACCTGGCAGGGAGATGGCAAAGCCCTGGAGCCCACTGGTCTCAGCTGGAAAGGGCACGAAGCTGCCCCATCACCGCCCAGGTTCTTGGGCCTCTCGTGGGAGCCAGGGGGGCTGTGGCCTCCTCAGGCTGTGCCCCAGGGGGCAGTCTTTGAGCTCACAGGGCAGGCATGCGCCCCGATCAGCAAGAAACCTGAGCCTGCGGGCTGTCAAGCTGCGGCCACAATGATCAGTCTTCTCGCTTCCACAAAGGCCGCCCTATTTTTAGACCTTGTAAATGGCCTGTGGGAGTAGGCAGGACCCAGGAAGCTGGCTGGGCCCCAAGTCACAATGCCCAAGGCTCCCTAGGCCACCAACAAGGAGGCCGGGCCCCCTCCCATCTCAGGGGTGGCACCCATGTGGCTTCCCTGTGTCAGGAGAGTGAGGATCTCGTCTCTTGGAGGCAACTGGAAGGATGAGGTGGGAGGGGAGCTGAGTCAGGGGCGGAGGAGCTGAGGGCGATGCAGGGTGGACACCTACCCAGAAGGCGGAACAGCGTGCCCCGGCGGAAGGCCTCCGTGTGCTCGTACAGCCGGAGGGCCAGCACTGGGCCCAACACGTAAAGGAAGGCCCCAGGCTCCGCCAGGGACTCGAGGGCCACCAGGCCCGCACGCCACGAGTGCAGCGAGAAAGAGGCATGGTGGTGGAAGGCATCGCTGGCCTGCCACTTGGCCAGCTCCAGAGACCCGTTGGCCATGACGTGGAGGAAGAAGTTGGGTCTGTCCGCTGCCTCCAAGGATATCACATCTGGGTCTGCCAAGAGCCACGAGGGTGAGGTCAGCAGAGAGAGGTCTGGATGCGGGGAGGGGGCAGACACCCAGGCACCGTCTGCAGTCTCAGCGACTCAGGACTGGGTCCTGCTCCTCCCAGCCTGCCCGCCTCCCCTCAGCCCACCCACCTCTGCCTGCTGGCTGCCCCTCGGCACATACCACCTCTACCCGAGGGAGGGAAGGTTGGGGGTTAAAGCCCCAACTGCAGAGCCTTGGGGAGGTGACTGAACTATCCCCTCCTCCCTCCCTCCCTCTCTCCTTCCTTCCATTCCCTCCTTCCTTTCTTCCTCCTTCTTTCTCTCTCTCCACCTTCCCTCCCTCCTGCAAACATCTCTGAGGCCCCTCCGTGTACCATGTGCTAGTCTAGATGCTAGGGATACAGCAGTGAGTAGGACAGACAGAAACGGCTGTCCTGGTGGAGTTCTGTTCTATGGGACATACTAGACAAGCTGGGGTTTGCTGATTTGTCAGTTTTCTTGATCCCACTCCTCACAGAATCCCAGAGGGTCAGAGCTGGGGGACCCGAGGCTGAGCCCAACCCACGGCAGGGAAACTGCCCCAGAGGTGGGAAGGGGCCTGCCCAGAGGCCTAAGAGCTGGGCTCCACTGTCCTCTCTCCTGTCTCCACACTGCTGGGTGGATCTCCCCTGCCCCCCACCACAGGGCCCTGCAGGGTCAGGGTCCAAATGCACAAGCAGGTGTCCGGAGTCCCGGCCCGCCATGGCTGGCTGTGCTGTGGGCAAGTGAATTCACGCCTCCAGGCTGTGAGGGACAAACGGTGTGTGAAAGGCCCAGCACAGGGCCTGGTGTGTCTCCCCCTCCCCCCATCACCCCTCCACCTCGTGGCCCCAGGAGATACTGCACAGAGTTCCTGTTAGACCTCCCTGGGCAGCTGTGAGAAGAAATGAGGTAACTGGGGGAAGAATGAATTCTTCACGTCAACAACAACTGCTATTGATCAGGACTTAACTCTGTGCCGGGCACAGTGATGAGCAAGCTCTCTACCCGCTGCTTGTAGTAAATTCCAAGAGAGCCCTGTGAGGTGGCGAATTCATTCATTCAGCAGCTAACACTACTGAGGCCCCCACCAGGGGCCAGGCACTGTTCCAGGCACTGGGGACACAATAGGGGACAAAAGGACAAAACCCCTGTCCTCACGGAGCTGACATTCAAGTAGCGAGTGGTGGGTGGGGAGTAAACATAATGAACAAGCAAATTCTATAACACGTTAGAAGGTGATGACATTGTCATCCCCATTTTACAGATGAGGGCGGTGAGGCCTAGCGTCACATTGATGGTGGAAAAAGGAGGCAGGATTGGAGCCCAGGCTCTTAACCACTGTGCAGTCAGCCCCAGGGATGGGATCCAGGAGTGGCCATGGGGCAGCCCAGGCGGGGAGAGTGCTGAGTCCCTCGCTGGGTGACCTCAGGCAACTCACTTCCCCTCTCTGGGTCTCGGCTTTCTTGTTTGTGAAGACTGGAGTTGGCCTAAATCAAGGTTCTCAACCATTTGTCCTGAAGTCCTCCTAATGGGGGAGAGGCTGAATGCCAGACCTAGAGGTACAGCTGTTCCTCGGTACACCCGCCCTGGTACCAAAATCCAAGGATGCTCAAGTCCTTTACATGAAATGGCCCAGTACAGTCATCCAACCGTGTTCGAGGTTTCCATCTGAAATTCCACCCGCGACTGGCTGAATTCGTAGATGTGGAACCGTGGATACAGAGGACTGACTGTACAAAGTCTTGTGTTTTACCTTAAATAATCAAATGATTTTTCACCTTCCATTTTCTAAATTTTATTTCTCTTTTAATATCTCTGTCTGGGAGGAGCCTGCCAAAAGTGACAGCCTGGTTGCTGTCACTTGCTAGTGATGTCCCCTTGGGTAAGTTACCTAACCTCTCGGGGCCTCAGTTCTCACATCTGTAAATTGGGAAAATAATAGCACCTACCTCCTAAGATTGTTGTGAGGGTTAAATGACTTATTATATATGAAGCACTTAGAACAGTGCCTAGCACACAGCAGGTGTACAGAAGAGTGAGATATTATTTATAATAAATCAGTAACCTCCTCCAAAAATCTTTAAGTAAAATTGATACTCCAGGGAGATGCACCAGGTTGTGGCTTGTGTCCCTTTAGTACATCCTATAGGACATCAAGACCATGAGAGTGAGAGGCTCAGGCCTAAATGACTGCTGAAACTTCCTCTCTGTGACATCTTCTGCTCTCCATTTCTTCCCATCACAATCTTACGCATCCTTCAAGGCCAAATTCAAGGGACACCTCCCCCACGTAGCCACCCCAAATCTTACCTGGAAGGTATGTTCTCTTCTGCTGTCCAGTACTCTGGGCACAGCACAGGGAAGGAACACAGGATGGGGTGGGAGTGGGAGCCTGGGTCCTCACTGGGCCCTGCCCCCAGCTGCCCAGGAGACCCAGGTCTGAGATGGAGGCTGGCCTTCACAGCCTCTGGGCATCCCATCCACAGTGACATTCTCCAGGCCCAGGCTTCTCTAGGGTTTGCTTAACATGCCATAAAACCACTGGAAAATCAACACCCCCTCTAGACTAGACCTTACTTACTGGGCTAAAATACTGAATGGAGAACAGAAAATTCCCACTAAGCAGATGGTCCATTACATCTGGAAGGTTATAAGACATCCTTCCTTCTTCAAGCAGGACCACACAGATCTGGGGGTCAGGAATGTCTAGGGAGGAAGTGTTCCCTTTTGGGGCAGTGGGGATGCTCCTGGCCCTCCTGTGGCCTAGTCCCTGGCTCCTCACTCCCAGGTTACCTCGTGCAGTGACGTGATTCCTCCTGGCACCCCCTACTGTACCCCCGGCTCACCCCACCATGGACATCCCCTTAGCTGTGCCTGGGGTGTCCCTCCCCTCCTTAAAGCCCTTCCCTGGCTCCCCACTGCCCTCAGGATAAAGATCCACTTCCTGAGCTTGGCTTACAAGTCCCTTCCTGGCTCCTTTCAACCCTTCAAGGGACAACGCTTATTCTAAGAAGCCTCTGCTGACTCCCCAGGACTGAGTTAGGGGCTCCTCCTTCCCACAGGCACTGTAACTGCCTTTGACGTGTCTGTCCCCTGGATGGGACTGCGGACTTCTGGTGGGCAGGGGTCGTGTCTCTGATGCCACTGATTCCCCAGTGCCCAGCTTGGTGCCTGGCATGGGAACAGGGCTCAATGAAAGGGAGGGGGGCAAGGAGAGAAGAAGGGGAGGAGGAGGGGAGGAAGAGAGAGAAAGACAGGACGATCCTCGTAACTAGATAAACCACAGACCTGAGAATCTGAGAACTTAAATTCTCAGGCTGGAATGAACTGAGATGTGTGTTGGTTCAAGATTCCGGTCGATGCTGGGATTGGCTTCACGGACCATCCCTGTGATTAGGGAGATACTGACTAGATGGGACCAACAGGATTTGCGGGGAGAAACCCTGATCAGTGATCACAGTGACCACACACTGGGACACACACAAATGGCCACAGAAGAGGAGGCTTCCTAGCACTGGTGAACTGAGGCCTTGGCTGGCCCAGCGCCCAACACAAACACCACCGGCGGTCACTCCCCACCGGGCAAGGTCCTGCCACCCCTCAGGCACTACTGAACTCTGAAGAGAAGATGGTGCCCACTACAGCTAAGCCCTTTAGGTCTGCTGGCAGTCAGACCCAGGAGGCTGGCTGGTTCCAGGTGTGCCTCAGTCTGTGTAACCCACCAGATCAGGACTCAGGACCATAACCTGAGCAAATCAAGAGCCCACTCCTCCATTCACAAGAGAAGGTCCCACTGGAGTTAATATATCAGCCAGCTCCCCTCTGGTATTTACAGTCTATCTAGTCTTAAAAATAGAGAGGAGAAGTGGGGAGGGGGGTAGGAAGAGGGAGAATAAGAAGGAAATTTAGGGGGAGGGATGGGAAGTCATCGTTATTGCCACCTAGCTTTTCTGGAATACAGCTGCTGTGTGAAGCAAGGTCCAAAGGGACATCTGGACCTTGGCCTCTCTGGTTTTTTCAAGAAGAAGACAGAAGGTGTTTCTTGAAAGAGGCTAAGAGGCTGACCCAGAACCCTGTCTCAACTGGGAAAGGGGTGCCTGTTGGAGCCCCACATTTCTCCAGCTACTATAGCTGGCTTAGGGTCGTAGCATCCTCCCCTCCTCCAGCACCTGCTTCCCTCCACCAAGTGCTGGAGTGGGGCCAGAGGGTGGGCCTTACCGTGGGCCTTGGCCTTGTAGAGGGCAGCTGTCAGCAGGAAGTCCACAATGTCCCCCGGCGCCACATCCTCTGCTCTCACTAGGACTATGGCACTGCCTGCCACCTTCATGGCCACCAGGGCACCTCTGGCTGCCAAGCTGGCCAGCTGGTAGGGGCCCTTACCTAGTGCTGGAGAGAGGGGGCCCGGTCATAAGCCCTGCCACCCTGGGACTGTGCCCACCCCCCATCACTACCTACCCAGCCCTGCCAGAAGCGGGAGGAGAGAGGATGCTAAAGAGCTCCTCTTGGTCACGTCCCTCACCCCCGGCCCCGGGGACCTTGATTCCCATGAAAGGGAAGGGACGGGAGCCCCAGGCTGCCAGCCCCTGATGGGAACTGACCCTCTGCACAGCACCTAGATCACTTCACAGGAAGCCTGGAAACAAGGCCACCCCTGGGGGGCATCTGGGCCCCCCAAACGTCTCTCCATGGGCCTTTCCCCCTGCCTCAGACTCTACCATTCCAGCTGCTGCGCTATTCAGAGTCGCCTCTGGGAGAAGATGCCAGACCTGGTCTCTCCCCACCTGAGGTCTGAAGGGTAAAGGCCAGGAAGCCTTGGGCTCAGCATTCGTGTTTATCTATTTATTTCAAACATGTGTCACCTCTGTGTCTCTTGGGTTCCTGCGGTGGTCGGTTGTCAGTAAGCTGGACAGGGGCATGGGTTTCCTAGACCACTGCAACAGCCTCATAACTGACCTCTCAGCCTCTGGTGTGGCCCGCCCTCCAGTCACCCTCCTAGCCACACTCCCTTCGGCGACTCCTCAGTGGCTCTCCCTTTGTCCTCAGGATAGACTCCAAGAGCCCAGCTTGATTCAGGGGCCTTTCACGCCCCAACCCCGGCCACCGCCACACTGAATTTCTCTCGCTCTTCCTTGTAAGAGCTGTGCTGTGTCCCACCTCCTGTCTCACTCGCGCTGTCCCACCCACTCAGCGCAGTCCCCCCCACACACCCCGTTCTGTGCCCGGGGCCAACGCCTCCTCAATCTCTGGGGCCCAGCTCAAATGTCACCTTCGTGGTGAAGCTCTCCCGGCACCCTCTCCCACCGCATGCAAGCGTCCTCCCTCCCCTGTGCTCCAGCGGTCTCGGAGCATGGCTAATGCCGATCACAGCTCTTATGAGGAGGGTCTCGATCGGGGGTCCACGTCTGTCTTCCCTACCAGACAGGACAAAGGCAGTGCTGTGCTGGCTTAACAATCAGCTCTCACAAAATGAACAAGCAAACAAAACCCCATTTGGTAATGTTTGCTGATTTCCGTGAATAAATACTCCCACCAGTGGTCAACTTCAAACTACCGACTGAATGTGGAGAGAAGAACACGCAGTGGGTTCTAGAAAGCCAGGGTGGGCCGGCTCCAGAGCACCACTGGGACAGGTCTCATTAACTGGTGAATCCCCAGCGCCCGGCAAAGGCCTGGACCAAAGAAAATGTTGGTAGAAGAGCAGAGTAAGAATGGGTAGGAGGGTGGGTGGGCGGGTGCAGGATGCTAGAAACAGCTTGTCCTTTGCCAGTTACTGCCACTCAAAATGCCACAGAAGGGAGAAAACTCTGCTCAGAGCTGTCTTGCTGAAATGTCTTGCCTGGTGTCAGACAGACCCCGCCTGTGCAGGGACTGCAATCCTCCCATTGCAGATTCCTGCCGTCAGGGGTTAAAGGTTTGGGCCAGCAGGAGCCCCTTGAGGCTAGCATGTTGGTGGGACTGCAGGCACTGTGAATGACCATGTTGTACCCTGGTCCAGCCCTCATCTCACGGATCCCCTAAGTGGCATCCTTGTCTCTCTAGTCAGTCCCCCCACTATTTCACCCACTATACTCTCGCCAGAGGACGTTTCTCAAACCAAATCTGATAATGCAGTTATGTGAGGACGGAGCCTTGGGCCTTTACCTGTACAGGCCTGCTCCTGGCAGGATGGTGCCTGGAAGTGGGGGCAGAGGGGACCTCAGAAGTCAAAGGTGAATGGCACCAGGGACTTGATGAGTATCTAATTCTGCCAACCTGGCCCCACCGCACAAAGATCAGTGCTGAAAACTACTCCTGGGCAGCCCTCCAATCCCACCCAACCCCAGTGATTAAACTGACTCATGGATTCTAACACTGGTCATTAACCTCCCTGGGGTCTTTAGTCATGACCTGGTTAATGCAGAAGTTGGAGCATAATCTGGTGCTCTGCAACACTGGCTAAACTTAAAGATGAATCTGACAGGCTGTGCCAGACTGTAAGTTTCGCCCCAGCAAAGGAAGAGCAGTTTGCATTTGCCTTTGCCAACTCAAAACTTCAGGAAACCCAAGACAATGTCCTGTGGGCCTGATGAGCTAGATTATGAAAGCTATGGGGCAGCACGTTGGTGCAAATGGGGTTTTCACTTCCTGGTGAAGCTGCCCTGCATGAGCACATCCCCGGGAAGCTAGCCTGGCCTGGGCTCTGGACAGAGGCTGCAGGAGCTGCTGGAGGCAGAGTTCCGGGGCATCCCTGGGCCCTGCACTATCAGGGCTCTGTCTCCATGACTGCTCCTCCAGGGCCAGCAGGGCCTCAGGATGGCTGCTACTGTTGTGGCCCCAGGGCAGGGATGGCAGTGCCCCAGCTTTCAAGGCTCCACCTGGGGAGGATGAGCTTACCTTTGTTAAAGAAGTCACAGTCATATGCTGAAAGAGAGAGAACAGAGACTTCTTGAGAAGCCTGGAACAGATGCGCAGGGCCAAAGCCCCATCCCAGCTCTCTCTCCTTCCCCAAGGGCTGGACCTGGCCTGTCTCCCAAACGCCAAGATTCAGACATGATCATTAGATCCAGATATCTTAAGGTGCAGGAAATACAATGGCTCCCTCTCTGTGCCCCTAACACAAAGCTCAAAGCCTGGCCCAGAGTAGGCATTCGGCATGTACCAAATGAATGAATGAATGAATGAATGCTGGGACAGAAGAGTATGTTTTGTGTGACCTCAAAGGGCAAGAATTGAACCAAGGAACGGAAGCTCCAATCGGAAATGTTGTGGAAGGTCCTGGAGGAATGCAAGCACAAGATAGAAGTCGGTCTTTCAACAGCTTTGAGTAGGAAGGGACCCAGGGCCTCCAGAATCCAAGCCTTTTTCAGGCCCCTGGGTGCAGTCTCCATCAGGTTTTGATAAGCTCCTCCAAGTATGTGCTCCATACGCCCCCTAGTGGCGCAGCACAGCACCACAGCTTGTTCCCCTGGCACGTAGGCCACGGATTCCTGAGCCCGCTGGGATAAGCTGGGGATTTTGCAGGGGGCACCTGAAGCCAGAAGCAAGACCATGAGAAGCCAGTTGACCGAGCAGATCTGGGACAAAGGCTGAGGAGGGGTCTCCCTCACTCACAGGCATGGTCTGAAGACAGCCACCAACTCCACCCCACACCCCAAAGCCCCATGATGAACACTATTCCTTTGCATTTGTCATTGCCCTCTGGAAACAGCACCAGGAATCAGTAGACTGACCCACCATGTGGCTATGGGTAAGTATGTGCTTTTCCTCACTTGTGGACTCAGAAGATTGAACTCGAAAATTAAAAGATCTCCAAGTACCTGGTTTCAAGTGTGTACCAGGTTAATGGGAGGTCGCCCAGAGAAGTCGTCAAAAGCCAGCTCTCTAGAGACCCGCAGACCTGGACTGAAATCCCATCTCTCTCACTCATCAGCTGTGCATACTGAGACAAGTTTCTCAAGCTCTCTGAAATTTAGTGCCCTCCTCTGTAGGATGGGGACTACCACTACCATCTGCCCCACAGACTTGTGAGGCCTGGACTGGGGTAAGGCAAGTGCTCACCTCAGGTGCAAAATTTAGGGGGACCTCAAAAATCTCAGTAATCAGGATATGTAATATTTTAATACAACTTTTTAATTGCAAAATTAATGCAAAATATCCATGATGGACAAAATATCAAAATTTTAAAATAGACAAGATCAGTGACAGCACCCTTGCTGAGCCATACTGGAGCCTGAGGCAAAAGGAAAAATCAATAATATTGAGGCTGTCATTACTTAAAATTGTGATATTTTGTTCATCAGAGATGTTTCTGCATTAGTTTTGATTTTTTTTTTTTAATATTGCCTTAAAATATTGCCTTGGGGCTTCCCTGGTGGCACAGTGGTTGAGAGTCTGCCTGCCGATGCAGGGGACACAGGTTCGTGCCCCAGTCCGGGAGGATCCCATGTGCCGTGGAGCGGCTGGGCCCGTGAGCCATGGCCGCTGAGCCTGCGCGTCCGGAGCCTGTGCTCCACAATGGGAGAGGCCACAACAGTGAGAGGCCCACGTACCGCAAAAAAAAAAAAAAAAAAAAAAAAAAAAAAAATTGCCTTTTTTGGTACCCTCTTAAATCTTGTGCTCCACGAACTGGCCTCACTTGCTTCACCCTAGGCCTGAATATTAAGTGAGTTAATGCACAGAAGGCACAGGGCCTGGCACACAGTAGATTCTCAGTAAACGTGTGTTCCCTTCTCCTTCCTGAAGGATTTTTATCAGAGAAGTAGAAGGAGAAGCAGACTGCATGAGGACCCAAGGCTTCTGTGGCAGAAGAGGCTCATGGTAAAATGGGCAAAGAAAAAGGAGGGCAAAGAAAAAGGAAGCCAAAGGCAGATTCTGCTCCATCTTCTTCCTGAGGTCATCCTGCCTGGACCTCTCGTGCCAGCACCCACGTCTCCACGAAAAATGACAGCAACCTCGGCTCTGGCACAAGCACTGTGCCAAGTGCTTTACCTGCATTTTCTCATGTAAATCTATCTCACAGCTCCCTGCAAGGAAGGTACAGTTCTCTTAACCCTCAATTACTAGTCAGAGTCTAAGGAACATGCCCCAGGTCACCCTGCTTGGTGGAACTGGAGTCTGAACCCAGACAGTGTGGCCCCAGCACCTGTATAATAACCACTGCACCACAAAGTGAGGCGTCTTGCACCAGGAAGATGTTTGGTATGCAGAAACAAATAATAATCAATTAATTAATCATTTAAATTTCTATGCATGTTATTTCATCTTTTTAATATTTATTTTTGTATCTGTTTTGTGACATACATTTACACTACTAATAGTACATATATACGTACATGCATCTATGTGTATGTGTGTGTGTGTGTGTGTGTGTATATATATATATATATATATATATATACACACATGTTGTGTGTGCTCAAAATGTTTTCACTTGATAGGAGTGTACAACCAAAAGCATTTGCAGACCACCAGTGCTCCAGAAAAACTGCTATCTTGTGGTGCCTCTGATGGACCCCATGAGTCTCTCCTGACAAAGGGCTTTCACATTCACTATCTCGTTTGACCCTCACAATAAACCTGGTGGGACACATCTATTCCTATTTTTCAGATGAGAAAATGGAGCCCCAGAGAGGTTGGGGGACTTGTTTGAGGTCACACAGCTTGCAAATGGCAGCTCTGGGTCTGGAACCCAGGGCTCCTGACTCCTCTGGTAAAGTGGTTAAGAGCATGGGTTTGCAGCCAGACCACATGCAATGGAGATGAGCCCTGGCTCCTCCACCAACCTGTGTGACCCTGAGCATGTTACTTAATCTCTCTCTTTCTAGCCCATTTCTCCAACTGTAAAACAAGAATAAACAGTCCTACTTCACAGGGTAGTTATAAGAATTCAATGAACGATGAGCACAAGCCAGAGTGATGGGACCCCACAGGCCTGCCCACAGAAGGGGCCCACTCTCCCCCTCAGATGACTGGTCTGGACACTCACGGCAAAGGTGCGGGGTCCTCCAATCGACGGCCACCCCATGCTGGCAGCACTGGTGGGCATAGGCAGACACGCTGGCACAGAAGCACTCACAGTCACCGCCCCGGCTGCACCCACATGTGTCTGTCAGGCAGTTTGAGTAAAACCAAGTGACATCGACCTAGAGGAGGTCAGAAGTCAGATGTCAGAGGACAGACCCTGAATGTCAGCCCTTCAGCTTCTGGGCTGATGCCACTCAGCCTCAGGGAGCAGCATGAACATGAAGGGACCACAGGATGGGGCGAGCTGCCCATGTGGGGTGAGGACAGAAAGGCAGGCAGCTGAGAGGGAAACGTTAACTCCGTGACCCAGGTAGACCCTGCTTTTGAGAACTAAGCTTTCTCCTTCCTCAGGCCTAGGCTATTGGATCCAAGGGCTTAGGGTGTGGCTGAGAAACAGACGTGGGGCGTGAACCCCCAGCCAGGGCCAGAGACAGCCAAAGCCCATCTGACGGCAGCCTTCGAGGCCCTGGAGGGGGCCATGCAGAGCTGAGCACCAGCTCTCCTCTGTCTCCACTGAGGGCTGATGCCACAGCATGAGGGGTCTGTGTTCACCAGTCAGAAGAACTTCCTGATTGGGAGGAAGAGCCAGATTGAGATAGGCTTGAAAAGGGCACAGAAGCTGTTTGACTGTGTCTGTCCCAGGGAAACAGGGCAGACTCATCCGAGCAGACCAGAGGCAAGGGAATGGCAGAGGTGAATCTTTCCTCTAGACCTGAGGTGTCTCTCCAAGGCATGGAGGGTCTGAGAGCAGAAGGGATTCCAGGGAGGTGGGAAGGGGGCCCAGGAGTAGCCAAGCCTGGAGTCCACTCACCACAGGGTGGCAGGTCTCAAACACCTCGCTGAGCAGGATGCTGCACTCCTTTTTGGCAAAGGGTTCTCGGAGAGGATTCAGGACACATGTGTCTCGGGGATCGAGGGTGTCTGGGCACTGAGGGGGCAAAGGCAGCGCTGTTGATCTCCCTACCCCTCAAATGCCTGTTGCCTGATGTGGTGGAGACTCTTAGAGTGGCTCCCTTGATCCCGGCCTCCTGTGTTCACATCCTTGTATAATCCCCTGCCCTTGAATGTGGGAGGGACCAAACTGACAAGTCGACAAAAGACAGCAAAGGTGACACATGGATGTGGTTATGTGCCAGTGACTGCATTGTCATGTTACATAAGAGTGCAGAGCCCATCTGGCTGGAGTCTTTCCCTTGCTGGCTGTGAATGGCACGTGGCAGGAATGGTGGGTGGCCTCTAGGAGCTGAGGGTCGTCCTGGGCCAACAGCTCACAAAAAAACTAAAGCTCTCAGTTCTGTGACTACAAGGAATGGCTGTCAACACCACATGAGTGGTCAGCGAAACAGATCCCTCTCCAGTCGAACCTTCAGATGAGAGCCCAGCCCTGGCTGACACCTTGGCTGCAGCCTGTGATACTGTATGCAGAGAACCGAATCAAGCTGTGCCCTGACTCCTGACCCACAGAAACTGTGAGATAATACATGTGTGTGGTTGGATACTGCTAAGTCTGCAGTTATGATGTTACACAGCCATAGAAAACAAATACAGATTTCCCTGATGTCTGCTGAACCTCCTCCCCCGGCCTACATTGTCACTAGAGCCCCCCAGGGTATGCCTAAGCGGATTATTGAGAGAGAAATGACAGTGAAGGGTGAGAGGAGGGAAGCAATAAAGGTGAGTCACCCACTCAGCTTCTCTAAAATGGAATGGGTTAGAGCATACTTTTCTGAGGCTGTGAGAACAGCCTTGCCCCACCTCAGGATTACATTTAGCTCCAGGCCATGACTAACTGCTCCCCTGACACCAGTCTACATAGGCTTATCTCCACCTACTCCCCAACAGAGAACTAGGAACCTAAGATCACTCGGTCCAGGAAAGGCAAATATCTAACACTCATATCACCACTCTCTAATGCAGCACCCATGGCAGACATAACTAATCACTCACAGTTCTTCCAGCTGAGCCTGACACAAGTGTTGGTATTTCTCAACATAGCTGCCCAGGCAGCCTCATCTGACTGATCAGATTTGTCACATGAAGTGAAATCTATCCATTATCCCTCTCCCAGCCCCTTCACTTCACAGAGGACCACAGAGAAGATGGGACTTACTCAAGGTCACCCAGCAAGTCACTGGATGATCTAACACAAGAACCCCAAATAATAAAACAAACAAAAGAAAAACAAAATAAAATAACTTTTTAAGTAAAAGAATAAGACAAGAACCCAGATCTCCTGCTGTCAGCTCAGTGATGTTTCCCCCCATCACTCACAGCTTGGCAGCCTCAGACATCTCCCAAACTTCAGAGACATCCCCTATCATTTCTGCCTCTGCTAATATTGTCCTCCCTCTCTCTGATACATTCCTCCATCCAAATATGGTCTATCTTTTAAGTACCACACTAGTGCCACCACCTTCAGGAAGCCTTCTCTAATTGCCCCAACCCATGCGGGTCTCTCTTGGTCTCTCCTGTGTGCCAGACCTATCGCCAGGCACCGGGGCACAGAGATGGGTAAGATGGTAATGCTTCAACAAGACTCATCTTCCCTACTAGGTGGTCATCTCTCCTAGGACAGAGACTTTGTCTCCTTCCCAGCCTCAGCCCTCCTACCAGGGCTTGGTCTGGGGTCTGATGTGTGAGATGGGATGGTGCATGTCCTCAGGCCACAGGACAGAGTCCAGGGCTGAGGATGCTGGGTCAGAAGCTGAGAGAGAGGTTGCAGGAGCAGCCTTGCACCAATGTCCCTCTCCCCTGACCTGTGACCAGGGTCCATTTGGGTGAGAGGAGTGAGCCAGCTTGGAGAGGTTTTACCTCAACTGTAGCCCAACTGCCACCAAACTCCTGGGGGTTAGTTAACTCTAACTTCTCTGGGGTCCTCATCTCATTGATGGTCTTTAAGTCAAAGTTCCCACAGAGTCCTGTCAGCTGGCCCTGAAAGAAGAGAGAATGGTCAGTCTCAGGCATTCCGAGGGTGAGCCACAGGCAGAGGGGTCGCTCTGAGCCTAGGAGTCTTTCGTAGGCCCAGAAGCAACTACTGGGGTCACAGTGTTCAGAGAGAGAAGAGTCAGAGGAGAAGGGGCCCAGAGTCGGGCGGGGCAGATAGGACAGCAGGCATGAGGCTCCTGGCTCTTTGGCGAGGGTACAGCTCATGCAAGGACACCCAGTGGGCTGGCTTGGCTCTAGGAAGGAGCACAGGGCCCGTGAGGGTCACTGATCACATGACTACCTGCCACTGTGGCCCCGCCTGAATGTGCACCGTGGTTCTCTGGTCCCATAAGAGGGTGATGTGTTCCCGTGGGAAATGCACCAGCGTGAAAAACCCTGCTCGCCACGTGTGGACCTCCTGCTTCTCATCCAGGAAGCTCTCCGGACTCTAGGGGGACAGAGGTGGCCATTCCTGAGGCCAGAGTGTCCCCCAACACCTGGGTCAGCTGGGCCTGGCTACAAGTCACTGCCCAGCCCCAGGAGTTCACCAATTCCTCTGCCTCCCTCATGCCCTGACATTGACCTCTGGGCTCCTGGCCGTGGCCAAGGAATTCAATCTGGGCTGCGGACTCAGTGGCTCCAAGAGAAAGTGCTGTGGTAAGGAGACCAGTCCTTAGCCCTCTTCTGCCCTCTATTAACCAGCAAATTGTCCATACAACCTTCACCTGCACCAGGCCTTACGGGATTTCCTGAGTCGTCATCGAAGATGATGAGTGAGTTCCCAACGTTGATGGAAATAAATTTCCTGCAGATGATGCCAGAGCTGTAGCAGTTTACGTTTTCTACAATCACAGAGAAGCTGAAATCTGATGTGCTCTGAGGAGAAATAAGTTAGTGCAATAAACCAGGGAGAGAAGAGATTCTGATGAGAGGCATGGGGTAGGGGGACACAGACTCTGAAATAGTTTTCAACCCACTTCTACTTCATATGAGCTGTGACTCTGGGCAATTTACTTCAGTTCTCTGAAGCTCAGTTTTGTTTTGGATGCCTGGTGCAGTGTTTAGCATGTAGGGATTTTCCAAAAAGTGTCTGATGAATGAATGAGTGAATATATAATAGGGATGACTGGTGTTGACAGGGGTGTAGGGGAAGGGGCACCGTCTTACACACACTGATGATGGTAATGTAAGCCTTTTTGGAGGGCAATTTGCAGGCACTGGACAACATTTCTAAATGTATAACTTTTATAGCAATTCTACTTCGAAGCGTCTAGAGACACATCCACAAGTATTCATTGAGCATTTAAATATTGACAACAACAGCAATGTCCATCAATGGCGAATTACAAAACAAACTAGAGTACACCTTTTCTGTGGAATTCTACAAAAAGAAGAAGAAAAATTTACTGACTCTATGAGATAATGTCCGAAATATACTCTTAAGTGATAAAACCAAATTGCGGGATTCTATTCATAGAAATTAAACAAAACGTGTGTGTGTGTGTGTGTGTGTGTGTGTGTGTGTCTGTCTTACGGAAAATGATCTTGTAGGATTCACACCTAGCTGTTATGAGTGCTTATTCAGCAGGGAATAGGAACAGAAGAGATGTGAAGAGGAATATTTGTTTTTAATATATGCTTCTATATTGTTTTAAATGTTAGTGAAGAGCATGCAAAACCTTTGAAATTTAAAAAATAAAACAAGGTCTATAATCTTTGTCTTGTGGAGTTATTGAAATTATGTGAAAGACCCCAGCACAGTGCCTGCCCCATAGATAGGACTTATTCCATAGAAGGTTTGTCATTATTATTATTATTATTACTGTTACTTTTACTATCATATAATGAGATGGACAGGCCCTTAGCAAAACCAAGGTCCCTGAATGTGTCTGAGGCACTCTCCCACCCACCCTGTTGGTACCCTTTTCTCCTTCTGGAGGGGATCCTGCCTGCACACCAACTCTCCAGTCAGATTTCTTGGTTTCAACCTGACCCCAATTCTGTCCCTGACTAGTTGTGTGGTCTCGGGTGAGATACCAACTTCCTTAAGCCCAAGTTACTCCAGCTATAACATGGGCTCAATAAACTCTGTCTTGCTGTAAGAGTTAAGTGAAACAATGCTTTAAAATGGCTTGGTAGACCACCAGGGATATAATAAAAGCCCAGAAAGCATTTGCTTTTACTATTACAGACAGAAAAACCACTGGCACCCAAGGGGGCAAGGTTATAATGGTGACAAGCAGGAGGACAGGCAGACTGGTGGGCTCTGTCCAGCCCCAATCTTGCGTCTCTAAATTGCCACACACCAGGGCTTAGATCCTCCCACCCACCTAATTATGTACCAGCTGCTCTGGGTCCCTGTAGAGCCAGCTGGTACACACCCAGGCACTAACCTTGACCAGGTGCACTTTGCACGCTCCCACGAAGTCAAATGGGAGCCCATCAAACGTGCGGTAATGCCGGTCGCCATAGGCGGTGCAGGTGGAGGCACAGGGGTGGAGGGCGCACTGGAACGAGCCGTGCTGGCACACACTGAAACACACGTGCCCAGACCCCTGACAGGGCATGCCCTGCCCCCACCCTGAATGTCCAAGATGGAACCACTGCCCATCGAGCGCCCACTGTGTGCCCCTGGGCCAGAGGTCAACAAACATCATTGACCTCCAACAGATGCCCAAAGGGTGGCAGGGTGGGTCCCCATTTTATGTAGGACACACTGGGGCTCAGAGAGGTTAAGCCAACAAATAACAGAGCCAAGACTGAATCCAGATCTATTTGACTCCAACGTCCACACTCTCTTTACCACTCCAATTGTTCATTCATTCACTCATTCACTCAACAAGTCATAAGCATCTACCATATCCCAGGCATTATTCTAGGAGTTTCAGATACATCAGTGAACAAAACAGCAAAAAACCTCTGCCCTTGTGAAGCTTATATTCTAGAGGAGGAAGCTATACACTAAATAAGTAAGCATGAGTAGGTAACAGAGTGGGTAAGAAGGTGGTGAGTGCTATGGGGGGGAAGAAGTAAGATAAAGGGGATTGGGGGGGCTTTCCTGGTGGCGCAGTGTTGAGAGTCCGCCTGTCGATGCAGGGGACATGGGTTCGTGCCCCGGTCCGGGAGGATCCCACATGCCGCGGAGCGGCTGGGCCCCGTGAGCCATGGCCGCTGAGCCTGCGCGTCCGGAGCCTGTGCTCCGCAACAGGAGAGGCCACAACAGTGAGACGCCCGCGTACCGCAAAAGAAAAAAAGAGAGGCAGGAGGAAAAATCAAGAGGGTGGGGAATCCCAGAGTCACATGAAGAAAGGTATGACGGTAGAGAATGATAACAAATGACTGACTGTGTCAAATGCTGCTAATAGGTCTAGGAAGATGTGGACCAAGTGATAAACACTGGATATAACACCATGGAGATTATCAGTGACCTTGGTAGGGATAGTTTTCGTGGAGTAGAAGGGAGAATGGGAGAAGAGGAATTGAAAGCAGCAAATATAGACAACTGTTTTGAGAAGTTCTGCAATAAAAAGGGAGCAGAGAGATGGAGCACACACTCATTAATGCAAGATGAATCCCGAAGTCTAGGAGACCTTCCTCAGCCTACAAGAGACGTAGGGTTCAGGGGAGCTGAGTGGCTGGAAAGGGCTCATACAGAACACACCCATCTCCGAAACACCAGACCAGGAATCAATACACCAAGCCTGACCTGAAGTTACTTTACACAGGGTCTTTTGCCCAGCCCAACCCCTTGGACAGTCACTGGAATCTGATGTGGGGCTAAGAAGGAATAGGTTCCAATGGGTGGGGACCCCCACTGGTATGAGCTGGCCAGACCTCTTTGAGGGGTCCTCGTCCTGTTTCCTTCCCCTCTTCATCCTAGCCCCACTAGTCTAGCTGATGTGCTTTGGCCATTTTCCAGAGAGCTGTAGGAGCCAGGGCTCAGGGGTCCCTGATGTGTCCCCTGACACCCTGGGGCAGTGGCAGGGCCACCTTGATCCTGCAGACACATCAGGGCTGGAGCGGCACTTGGACTCTCAGAGCCCTGGAAAGCCCAGGTCGGGCCCTCTGCAGGGGCACAAGGGCACAGGGGGAATGTCAGGGAGGCTCCACATGCCTCTTTGTGCCAGGAACACGAGGACATCTGGCAAAGGAGGCGGCAACAGAGGCCGCCCAGCCTGGAAGGCATGGGTTGAAAGGCCTCATTAGCTGTTCGGGTAGTTATAAGGCCTTTGCGGAGGGGCTGGGGGGGTGGTCATTGGGGAACCTCAAGATTTAGGTGGTTACAAGGTGGGAGAGATGCTCAGCTCTCCCAGAAGCAGAGGACAGGTGGAGAGTGGGAAAACAAGTTAATTAAAAAAAGAATCACCATAGACACTTCCAGGAGCCAAGCCTTTGGAAAGTGAATTAACATGAGTTAGGCACAGCAGCAGCGGGAGCCTGGGAGGATATTTAGGAAGTTGAGTCTCTACCCACTTCCATTCCCCGCTGCTTGGCCCAGGGCAGGCTCTACAGAACTGGCCTCAAGCCCATTTTCAAAGAATTCAATCCAGGTACACACACTCTCACGTATGCATACCTATATTAACAGATATACAGTGTGCAAATATATTCACATGTAAACTTACTCTCACATATAAGCACGTACATATTCACAGGAAATCACAAATGCACATTTTACATATTGTTCACTTACATGTAAATACAAATACGCACACCCAGTGCGTGCACATGTTCACACACTTTGCACATACGTGTCCCCACATACTAAATGGATGGAGAGGCACACAAATGTATATAAATATAGCTGTACACATACACAAATTCATAACTGTATGTGTTCACTAACACATTCAGGATTATGAATGCCCAGCTTTTCATATATGCACGTGCATATACACTCACATATGCAGTCTATGCATTTTGGACACGTGCCCACACTTGCACATACATATACATATGCAAACACATCCTCATGATTACAAATACACATCTACACACATTCATATACATGTTTGATCAAACTCACATTCGTGTAAATACTCACAAAAACACTCCCCAAAATTCTTTCTATGTGTACACTTGTATATATACACAAACCCCTCCATAGCACAGAAACACACAACATGAATATGAACATGGTTGAGGGGGGATGCTAGACTGTACTCATGATCGTGCGTCCCATATCCATCCTCACCCCCAGCAAAAAGCAGAGCCTGGATGGGGCCCTCACTTACCAGGAATGGCAGGGAGAAATGACCTGGTCCCCAGGGAAATACTCCTTCCCCTTCCAAGTGCATGGGCACTCCTCTGGCAGGAAACAGGCATCCCCGTGTCTGAGCAGGCTAAAAGGACACAGCAAGCAGGTGGTCAGGAGAGCACCCTTCCCATCTCTGTCACCTGTGGAGGACCCTGTATCCACACGGATGCCCCGGAGTGGCTCTCAGCATTTACCCTGGAAGAGAGGACCATGTACCCACCAGCATCCTGCCGCTGCCCAGTGGGGTTCAGAGGTACCTCGGTAACTGGAAAAACCAGAGACAGACTTGGCCCAGCTCAGAAGTCTCTGCCATACATCAGGAAGCAAGGCTCAGCTCTACCAGCCACATGCTGCCCCCCACCCGCCAGCCATGCTGGATGCCAGTTGTCCCGTAGGCACTAGATGTATACTAATGAACAGACCATGGACATGGGCATTGACCCTCCCTACCCAGGTGGCTCACAGAGTAACTAGTAGATTGCACTGAAAAGAAATGTTAAAGGGAATTTTTCAGGAAGATGGAAACTCAGATTCACATGGAATGAAGAGGTCCAAAAGTAGAAAATATGTTGGTAAATATTTTTTTAATTATTTTTAATTTCTTTAAGAGATAACTGAGCATTTAGAACAAGATTAATGTCAATGAATCGTGGGGCTTATAACACACGTAGAAGTAAAATGTATGACAATAATAGTACAAAGGACAAGAAGGAAGTAAATGAAAGCAGACTGTTACAAGTATTCTACCTAAAGTGGTGAAACATTAATTCATGGTAGACTGTGATAAATGAAAGATACATACTGTAATCTCTAGAGAACCACAAAAATAAAAAATACCAGGATATATACTTGAAATGAAATAAAGGAGAAAAAAATAGAATACTAAAAAATACTTAACCCAAAAGAAGAAAAAACAAAGAAAGACAGGACAAACAGATAACAAATAACAAGATGGTAGTATTAAACTCAGTCCAATTACATTAAAGGCAAATGCATAAATCCTCTAATTACAAGGGAGAGACTGTAACACTGGTGAAAAAAGCAAGACCCAACTATATTTGGTTTACAAAAACCACAGTTGAAATATAAAGGCACAGATAAGCTAAAAGTAAAATGATGGGGAAAGATATCATGCAAACACTAGTCACAAGACAGAGTAGCCATATTAACATTAGACAAAGTAGACTTCAAGATAAGTAGTATTAACAGCAATAACGAGGGCTATTTCATAATAACAAAAGAGTCAATTTATCAAGAGAACATAAGAATCCTAAATGGGCATGCACCAAGTATGAGAGCTTCAAAAACAGAAGCAAAAACTCATAGAACTAAAAGGAGAAAAGAGACAAAAGCACAATTATAGTTGGAGATTTCAACGTTCTTCTCCATTACTGATAGACTAGGCGAAAAATCATCATAGATGGGCCTATAAATTTGACAACTTAGATGGAATGAAAGACAAAAACACCAAATATCTTTAAATAAATTCAATGACAAATGTGCAAAACTTTAGGTGAAAACTATGCAACACTGCTGAGAGAAATTAAAGAAGGCCCAGTAAATGGAGCAATAATGACATATTTGCAGATCAGAGGACTCACTAGTATGAAGATGTCAGTTCTCCCAAAGTGACCTATAGATTCAGCACAATCCCAATCAAAATCCCAGAGGCTGTTTTGTAGAAATTGACAAGCTGGTCCTAAATTTACATGGAAATTCAAAGACCTAAAAGTGCCAAAAAAACTTTGAAAAGGAACAAAGTCGGAACACTATCAATTTCTGATTTCAGGACTTACTATAAACCTTCAAAAATCAAGACAGTGTGATATTGGCCTAAAGATAGACAAATAGATCAATGGAACAGAATAAAGAGTCCTAGGAATAAAGACACAGAGGTAGAGAATGGACTTGAGGACATGGGGAGGGGGAAGGGTAAGCTGGGACAAAGTGAGAGAGTGGCATGGACATATATACACTACCAAATGTAAAATAGCTAGCTAGTGGGAAGCAGCACAGGGAGGTCAGCTCGGTGCTTCATGACCACCTAGAGGGGTGGGATAGGGAGGGTGGGAGGGAGATGCAACAGGGAGGAGATATAGGAATATATGTATATGTATAACTGATTCACTTTGTTATAAAGCAGAAACTAACAAACCATTGTAAAGCAATTATACTCCAATAAAGATGTTAAAAAAAAAAAGAATAAAGAGTCCTGAAATAGACTGACATTTATACAGTCAATTGATTTTTTTTAAGGTGCCAAAACAATTCAATAGGGAAAGTAAAGTCTTTTTTTAAATGCGGCTAGAACCACTGGATATCCATCAGAAAAAATAAAATGAAACAACTCCATTTTACAGCATATACAAAATACAATAATTTTAGATAGATTATAGATCCAAATGTAAAAGCAAAATTTATAAAGCTCCTAGAGGAAAACGTAGAGGAATATCTTTGGAACTGTGGCAAAGATTTCTTAGGACACAGAGAGCACTAATCATAAAGAAAAAAGTGATAAGGTAAACATCACCAATATTTTAACCTTCTGCTCATCAGAAGTTTTTAGACATATTAAGACACTGTAAGTAAATGGATAGGCAAACCACAGACTGGGAGAAAATATTTGCAATACAGATGTCTGACAAGGGACTTGCATCCAGAATCTATAACTTCTGCAATTCAATTTTTTTTTACAAGCAAAGTTATTTACTTATTCATTTAGGCTGCATCAGGTCTTAGTTGTGGCACGTGGGATCTTTAGTTGCAGCATGCGGACTTCTTAGCTGCGGCATACATGCGGGATCTAGTTCCCCAACCAGGGATCAAACCTGGGCCCCCTGAGTTGGAAGTGTGGAGTCTTAACCACTGGATCTCCAGGGAAGTCCCTACAACTCAATTTTTTAAAAAATCAGCTAAATAAAAAGTAGGCATAAGACTCAAATGGACACTTTACAAAGGAAGATATACAAATGGCCAAACAACACATGAAAAAGTACTCATCATTAGTCATTAGGGAAATACAAATTAAAACCATAATGCTATTCGGCTATGTTCTCACTAAAATAACAAAAATGAGAAAGACTGAAAACATCAAGTGGTAGTGAGGATGTGGTGCAGGCAGAACTCTCACGCAATGAGAAGGTGAAGTCGTACAAATGTTTTAGAAAGTAATCTGGCAATTTCTTACGTAGTTAAACATACATCTACCCTAGGACTCAATTCCATGCTGAAGTGTTCATCCAAGAGAAAGCGCCTTATTTAAAATAGCCCAAACTGTAAATAACCCAAATAAGCATCAACATTTGAGTGGATAAATTAACTATTGTATATTCATACAATGGAATACGACTGAGCAATAAAAAGAAACAAACTACTGGAAAATGCAACAACATGGATCAACCTCAAAGACATAAGCTAAGGAGAAGAAGCCAGACATCAAAGGGTAGATACTGCATGATTCTACTTTCATGAAGTTCTAGAACACGCAGAGACTATCTATGCCAAAATAAAGAACTATGGTGGAGGGATGGGGGAGGCACTAACTAGGAAAAAGCATAGGGCTCGAAGGAATTTTTTGAGGGGAAAGAAGTGTTCTCTATCTTGATGGAGGTGTGGGTTACAAGAGGGTATAAATTTATCAAAGCTTAGCAAACTGTATACTTATAATCTGTGTGTTTTACTGTATATAAATTATGCCTCACTTTTAAAAAATTAAAAGGAAATAGAGTGAGACACGAAACATTGATTGGAAGCTCCATATTTAAGGGGGGGGCATCATTTTTGTTGTGGAACTCCCAAAATGTCAGTTTCTAGAGTTTTTTTTCTCTTGGCCCAGCCAATTTGCAGGAGAAGAATCATCTTTCATTTCTGGCCTGGGAGGCAAAAACTTTGATGCCACCATCCTGGGAACCAAGCTGGGGAGGAAGGCTGGGTCCCAGCAGGCTTTAAGTCATCTCCCTATTTTCACTCTACATCTCATCCCTGCCTGTGTCCCTGAGATGAAAGCCTCTGACTTGACATTTCTAGAAACTCTTACCACCTTTCTCTGCCGGATGGGGTCAGGGAATCCGGGAGTTTAACTGCTCCTTACCCAGACTTGCACCTCATCCTCCTGTCTTGCTCCCACCACCCCTCTTTCTGAGATGCCTGGAGCCTCCTGTTCCTCAAGCCGTCAACACCATGTAGGCTGTTTCTCCTTGGCCTTCCTTCTCTACAAGCATCAGCTGTCATCCTCTGCTCTGCAAGGTCAGTTTCTACATAGCCACCCTCGTTCCTTCTTCAAAAACCATTGACCCATCTCATGCCACTGTCATCCCATCCCTGCTCCCTTTGTCCCTGGTGATTTATACTTTTTACTCCATTACCAACATTTCATCGCGATTGTCAGAGGAAGCAGGAAAATAATAAAAAAAGCATGTGCTTAATCCACAGTGCTCTACCTGAAGCCGCTTAACGTTTCTAAGCCTCCAGTTTTTCATGTGTGAAACGGGGATAACGACGCCTTCTTCCCAAGGTCATTACGAGAATTTAATTATAGACCTGGGCACACTGCCTAGCACTTAGTAGATACACAATAAATATTGGTTTCTTACCCTTCCTTTCTCCATAATTGCATCAGACACCAGTGATGGGCTGGCTCACTGCCTTCCATCTTCACCTCCAGGCCCTTCCCTGGCCCCCACCATCCACCCGGGGAGGGGACCCTTCCTGCCGCCTACCATCCACTGCTCCCTCCTGGCCTTTTGCAGACCTGCCTGCATCCCTAGCACCTTCTGTGTGCCCACCACAGACAGGAGCATGCAGAGAGAAGCTCTGGCCTCTGTCTTCAAGGTGCCCTCAATTTGTGGAGCACCCTCTCCTTAACTGTTAAGGGACCCTCTTGTTCCAGACCCCTCTCAGGGAGCATTTGCACATGCATGGGATCCAGGTGAAGGAAGACAATGCCATCACTCACATAGAGTGCTTATTCTGTGCCATTTTACAGGTGAGGAAACTGAGCCTCAGGGAAGTTAACTGACTCACCCAGTAAGTGGTGTAATCAGAACTCAGGCCTGACTCCAGAGGTCATGCTCCTAACCACTGGGCTACACTACTTAGTGACCCCAGAGCCCTTGGCTCAGCACCAACATGCAAAGGAACCTGGAGCAGCACAGACAGCCCCAGATCCCTGCAGTGGCCCAGGAGGATGACACACACCCAGAGAGTCTAAGAAACACCACGGGGAGGGGCACAGGGGCCAGAGGCCCAGAGGGCCCCAGGCAGGGGTTGTTAGGTATCACTGGGAGCCCTATTCCGGCTCCCAGGAGAATGTTCCACTATGGCAGGAAATGCCTGCCCTTCCTTTAAAAGTTGAGACTATAACAATTTCCCTTTGACAAGCCCCTGTGGAGTGTGTATAAGCTCCTCATAGGGCATTTGATACAACACGTGAGCCACTAGGGCAAATACCCCAAGAGGTGATGGGGGTTCAACACTAAGAAGGGGAAGAGGACGAGTTTCTCTGGAGCACTTACTGTGCCCAGCTCCTTGCAGCCGCTGTCTTCTTTAAATCTCACAAGAATCCTGCACCGTAGGTGTTACTGTCCTCAATTCACAGGTGAGCAAACTCAGGCTCATAAACATTAAGTGACCTGTCCGACATCACACAGCTAGTGACAAACATTAAGTCCTCTGGACCGTGGATGCTCTTGGCACAGCGCCAGGACCTGGATTGAACTTTGGGAGGCCAGAAGCAGAGGAAGAGGATTCAGGTACTGTCCTGCTCAGACTGGTCCTGCAAACAGCCAGCCGGGCCTCACAGACAAGAAAACTGTGGTCCAAGAGGTCATGTAACTTGTCAAAAGTCACCGAGCCCTTAGAAATCTTCACATCCTATCCTACCCTTTGGAGCCTGGGGACTGAAAAGGGAGCCCCAGTCTGGCTTCGGGATCTTCTGAGTTAAACTAATGCCTGATGTTGGACATTGCTTTAGAACCTTGCTACTCAAAGTGTGGCTCCTAGACCAGCAGCATCAGCAACCCCTGGGAGCTTGTTAGAAATGCAGAGTCTTGGGCCTAAGGTCCTGTGCGAGTTCTCCAAACCTCACAGGGCTCCCTTGTGGATGTCCTTGCCTGGGAAAGGGCAGGCTCATAAACCACATCATGACCTCTGTGTAGGGGACCAGACTCCAGGCCTCACAGAGCCAGCACGCTCTGGCCAAAGGGCAGGGTTTGCAGTAAGCAGAGTTGGGTTTGAGTCATGGATCTCTGGGCAGACCACTTCCCTGCACCCCACCCTTGACCTCAGTGTCTTCATCTGCAAAATGGGAATAATGATCCTCCCCTCCTTTCTCCCGAGGATGCTCTGAGATTGAAGGAGATCATTACAACAAGGTGTTTTATAAACAGCAAAACTCCAACTGACTATTCCCTCCCTTTCCCACCCTAGAAGCTCTGACCCCCTTCTCACGTCCTTTGGCTGCCAGGCCTGGGCTGGGACTCCCAGTTTAGCCCTGTTCTCCACACAGGCTGAGGACACAGCCCAGTGCTGCCAAGTCATGGGATGAGGTGCCCAACTGTCTTCTCAGCCTAGACCTGAAGCAAGACCAGCATCAGGAACGAGAACTGGCAGAGCGGGGTGCTGGGCCCCTGCAGCCACCTCGGCATGTAGAGCATCAATGAGGCAACCTACAAAACTCAGCTCATGCAGGTCACCCAGCTGTGATGGCAGCATCTCGGGCACCCAGGAGGGAGACTACTTCCACAGGGTGGGGCCTTTCTTTTTCAAGTATTACAGGGGCCTGAGCCCTCCACCTGGTCAGAATTTTGCAGGGATGAAGGTTGAGAGCTAAACACGGGTTTCCTCTCTCATAGTCTTCAGCCCATGAGGCCTCTAGGGTATGCCCGGCACCCACCCAGTGGTTGGCACCTCACTTAATCCTCCAACAATCTCTTGAGGTGGTAGAAAGTATTATTATTCCCATTTTACAGATGAAAAACTGAGCCTCAAAGGAGCTAGGCCCCTTCCTTGTCCAAGGCCACATGCTGGTGAGAAGCAGAGGCAGGTGGACCCCGCTCCGGCTTGGCTCCCCACCCTCCTGCTCTTTCTCAGATTCTCGCTAGTCATTATACTGTCACTGGCCAGCTGTGGGCTGATGCCTCCCTGCAAGGCTGTGTGAGGTTTTCCCTGCCCCTCACTCCACGCTATGGTCCCTGGTTCTGCCAGCCTTCGGGAGTGGTAACCCATTGCAACACAGATACATACCCTTGGGGACAGGCGCATCCTGAGAGGCAGGGGCCACGGGCTGGCACGCTCAGGCTCAGGTTCAGCAGCTGCTGCTCACACGTCCTCTCTCTGCTCAGCTCAGGGTCGGTGTGCAGGTCACTGCAGTTCACGAAGACCTGGCCTGCTGGACAGGCAGCAGCTGGAAGAGGAGAGGGTGGTGCTGGCAAGAGCCTGGACACTCAGCAGGATGCTTGGAACACCTGGGCCTGGGGTGGGTTCCTGGGCGGCAGCGGGGGCCAGGGAGACCTGGGGACCAACATCTGGAGGATGCAGGCAGAGATGGGGCTCTGATGCTTTCTCATGCCCTTGCTGCCCCTGAGGCATTCCTTGAGTTCCCAAGTGCACATCACAGTGGGTGGGAGGGGTATGTGCTGTCCCACAATAGGACAACCACCACCAGTACCAATTACTGGACGTGTCCTTTCAACCAGGTATTGTTCCAGGGCCCTCATGTGCATTTTCTTATTCAATCCTGCAACAACTCTGTGAGGTATTACTATCCCCTATTTTCCCATATAATGGAGAGAAGTCACTTCTGCGCTCAAAGGCATGATAAGGTGAGAGGAAGTGCCCCAGAGGGACCAGAAGAGGAGCCAGAAAGAGGATAGCCATGCAGTGTGGCAGGTGGCCAGGGGACTTTTAACAACATGGAAGTCAACTTCCCATTTACCTGTATTTCTGTGACATAAACCCACTCTCTCTCCCAGAGCCTTCAGTCGTGTCGGCCATTTACACTTACACCATGTGAGCGATCTTTTTTAGGAAAATCAATAAAGGGGGTCTGAGTTCTATGCCCACCCTGGGATGGAACAGAGAGAAAGGGGTAGCTACAGGAGATGAAATAAAAGTCCTAAAGGGCAGAAACCTGAAGCCAGAAACAACAAAAAGAAAAACACTCTCAGGGACATACACGAAACGTGGGGAGAACATAGGAATCTAGGTTATATACAAAAGAGGAAGTGAAGGTTCAGAGAGGTGAAGTGAGTTACCCAGGGCTGCACAGGTAGTGAGTGCTGGGCAGGATTTGAACCCAGGGCTACCTGAGTTTGGAGGCCCTGCTCTTTGCCACCTGCCATATGACTATTCTCTGATCTCCTCTGTGCCAATCTCCATACTTAGCGGCATCATCCACCCCAGGAGGTCCTCCCTGAAGGCTCCAGCCTCCTTGCCCTACCACCTCCAAGGCCCTCACAGGCTGATCCACCAGGGTGCCACCCTGATGCCCCCATCTCTACTGCCTGTGAGCGTCTCAAAGGCTCAGCCTCTCCTCCCCACTGCTGTGATCCCACATCCCGCACTGGACACAGAGTCAGCCTCAGTAGACACGTGATGGTTCAGACAGAGAAAATCCAGGACCCAGGGGAGGTCAAGGGACTGTCCAGATACCCCAGCTGGTTACCCCTGAGGGAGATGGAGTCTCAGTATCTTCTCGAGAAGCAGGAGGGACAGCCACTTGAGTGGGGCTGAGGTTGGGACAGGATTTCACAATGCCACCCTCCAAGTTGGAACCTTTCCCGAGAGGGCAAAGAACACAGAAGGCTCGCTGTGGCACAAGACCTGGGGTGGGGTGTCCCTGTCCTGGTCTGTCCTCGAGCTCTCCACAACCCCACTACCATGAAGGAGGCCCCACCCTCCCTGTCACCCTTACCTGGGGCTCTGCTACCACAGCTCATGACCCCATCTTTGCAGTGGCTGCAGAGAGAGAGAGAGGCACTGGGATCAGCCCACCCAGTCACTGCAGGGCCTGGAGACCTCGAGTTACTGCACTCAGGTTACTGCAGGATTCAGAAGGACATGCCCACTTCTGTCCCTGGCTCCCTGTGCAGAGGGGGAGGGTGGGTGTCGCTTCATGGAAAGTTTTGCACTGCTGAATTTTCTTTAGTCAGCAACTTCCATTTAAAGAGAGGATAATAGGACTTCCCTGGTGGTCCAGTGGTTAAGACTCCATGCTTCCACTGCAGGGGGCGCGGGTTCGATCCCTGGTCTGGGAAGTTCCCACATGCCCTGCGGCGCAGCCAGACTAAGATTAAAAATAATAATAATAGGGCTTCCCTGGTGGCGCAGTGGTTGAGAGTCTGCCTGCCGATGCAGGGAACACGGGTTCATGCCCCGGTCCGGGAAGATCCCACATGCCACGGAGTGGCTGGGCCCGTGAGCCATGGCCGCTGAGTCTGTGCGTCCGGAGCCTGTGCTCCGCAACGGGAGAGGCCCCAGCAGTGAGAGGCCCGCGTACCGCAAAAAAATTTTTTAAATAAAATTAAAAAATAACAATAATAAAGAGAAGATAATAGTGCTGCTGTCTAGGGAGCTCACCAGTGGCCTAGAGATGGGATGTCACTGTCTCCAGGGGGATAATCCATTCCTTGGAAGTGGCAGGAGCACTGGTTCCTGTACAAGCCGGGAACAGAGAAAGGTGGGCCAGCTCAGGAGCTGGGGCAGGAACAGCCAAGGACAGGGGCCCCACCCCTCAGCCAGCCAGGGGCATTCAGACCCAGCATCCGTTCTGATGGCTCAGTGCCTACACCACACAGGTTGTTAAAATACTGTGAACACCAGGCTAGGCCCTCCAAATACGTCATCTTTCTAGCATACGGCGGAGAACCTTATGCTACCGTCTCTGCAGCCTCCTCTCGTAGGTCATCTGAGGCCAAAGGCCGTGTTGCCTTCTCACATACCTCCCATGGCACCTGCCGGTTACGGCCAAGTGCAGGCCTTGAAGCAGAGCAGTCGAGGGCTGGAAGGGATGTCTGAACTCATCCAACCCCAGTGCTTCTCACCACCTTCTCCCTCTAAATCCTCCTCCATCCCATATAACCCTCAGAGGCTCCCTTCTCTGGCAATGCTCAAACTCAAGGGGTCGGGGCAGGGCACACATCTGGATCTCAAGGAAGGACTGTAGCTACAAAAGGTCTCTGAGTGAGTGAATCAAATATGCTCCCTAAAGGGGCTTCTCTCCAGCTCCCCCATTATTCAGTTGAATGTGATACCATTTTACAGATGGAGAAATAGGCCTGGAGGGGAACAAGGACCTTGGCAGTCAGCCCCAGGATCCTGTGAGGTGAGGTCACCACCTCCCACCTCCCCCGCAACTCTGCCCTCTAGCCACACCGAGAATGCCCACAGGCAGGTCTCAGGGCCTTCCCCTTGTGCCCCTCCGCCTACAGCACTCTTCACTCAAATCTCTGCTCAAATGTCACCTCATCAGAAAGGCCTTCCTCCCATGCTCACTTCATATGACATAACGGTAACCCCTCCCTGTCCCAGGACCCTCTGTTCTCACTCTGCTGTATTTGGCTTTATAGCTCTTGTCACCACCAGACCCATGAAGGATCTGTTTATTTGCTTATTATCTGTCTCACCACCCAGAATGTGAGCTCTGTGAGGGCAGGACTCTGTTTTGTTCGTTGCTGAACTCCCGGGGCCTAGAAATGTCTGGAACATACATGGTCAGTAAAGATTTGTGGAAGGAGAGGAGAGATGAGGGCAGAGACCCTGTTGGCTCTGCGGGGTTGTTCTGGGCTGGAGCAAAGAGCCAGAGCTGAGAAGAGAGGCCAGGGAAGGGGGAGGGGTGTCTAGAAGAGGAAGCCCACCCGACCACTGACCCAGCTTACCCTCCAAGCTCTGCCCCGAGATTGTGAGATGAAGTAGGGACATGAGAGGCCCAGTCAGGCACCCCAGTTTCATATGCTCTGGAGACCCCCAGCCTCATCACCACCTGACACAGAGCTCAAGCCAGCCTGCTCACCTGGGAACACAGAGGTCAGCCTGGGTGTCCAGATAGGTGTCTGGTGGGCAGGCACAGCCCTCCACACACTCGTCCCCGCTGAGGTCGCCGTCACCATCAACTCCACAGGCCTCAGGGCCGGCTAGGTCCTGGCAGGTTTGTCCACACGGAGCCACACAGGGGCTGTACTCCTTGGTAGCCTCACAGGACAGTGCTGTAGTGAGGAATGTAACTGTGCTTTGTTTCTCTCTTACTCACAACTGTGTGGGGTGGAGTCATCATCATAAAGAGGAGAACTGAGAACCAGAGAAGTTAAGACATTTGTCCAAGGTCACACAGCAGGTCAAGGTCACAGCTGAGATCTGAACCCAGCCTGCCTCCCACTACACCAGAATGGCAGAGCCACAGAGGTGGGTCCCACCTCCCAAGTTCAGCCTGGACCCTGCCATTGGTATTTCCTTTTCTCTGCAGGGCATTCCTCTTAGGTAGTGATACTGGGGAAGGAGTGGAAATCACTGCCCCCTGACAGCCCTGCACTCACCCACAGACACACAAGCACAGGTTTGTAAATACACACACACTTCTGCCTCTCTCGCTTCCATGGGTTATGAAGATCAATTGTGCTCCCTCCAGCAGCCTCTCGGGGCCCTTTGTCCAAGACTCAGCGTTGCCCTCTCCTCATCTGGACACCATCCCACTGCCCTGGGGTCTCCCACAGTCTGTCAGGGCCAGTAGAGCCACCTAGACTGCCAAGCCCAGTTGTTCTCACCCTGGCTGCGCATCAAAGCCACCTGGGAGCTTTTAAAAATGCTGACCCCTGCCCCTCACTGCCAGATACATTGTTTTAATTGATACTGGATATGGCTCAGACAGGTGCATTTTTTAAAAGTTCCCATGATGATTCTAATGTGGTCCTATCCAACCAGCTCTGGAGAAACTTTGACTCAGAGACGGGCAGGGCCTTGTCACACACACACAGAAAGTTACCTGCAGGGCTAGAATAAAACTCAGGTCTCCTGACTCCCAGTACAGTAAGCCCCCTACATACGAACCTTCGAGTTATGAACTTTCAAAGATGTGAACGTATTATAAACCTATTATAGTACAGTACTATACAGCCGATTGTGTTAGTTGGGTACCTTAGGCTAACTTTGTTTGACTTACGAACAAACTGAACTTACGAACATGCTGTAGGAACGGAACTCATTCATACATAGGAGACTTACTGTACTGTGCCTTTTCCATTTATTCAACAAACATTTGCTAAAAGCTTACTGAGAGTGAGGCCCTGTGCTGGGGCTGGGGGCACAGAGATGACCAAGACATGGAGAGGTATGTGGCCTGGGGTGGGAGTGGGGGTGGGTACGGGCCAGCCCAGGCCCATTGAGCCACGTGTGCACTCAAACCTGAGGGCCACACAGCCAGTGATCTTTAGAAAGTTCACTCTGGCTGCAGTGAGAAGAGGCTATAGGGACACATGTTAGGTAGCTGTGACTAGGGTGGTGGCAATGGCAGTGGTGAGAACTGGCTGAACTTGCAGTTGACCAGACTTACAGGACTTGGAGGTGGACTGGAGGTGACACGTGCCCAGGTGTCAGGCCTGGGTAATCCATGGATGGGGGCCCTCGGCAGAGGTGGAGAGCACAGGAGGAGAAGCAGTTTGGGAGGAAGGGGTGTTAGGCTGGAGGAGACTGTAGGACGTCCCAGGGGAGAGGTCAGGGGGGCAGGTGGACACTCAGATCTGGAGCTCTGGCTCCTCCAGCCGTCCTCACATGGGCACACAAGCATGGGGCGCTCACCACAGGCTGGCAGGTGGGCACGGAAGTCGACGGGGAGCCCATGGCGCTGGCACAGGCGGGCATAGTGGGCTAGCGTGGCACACAGGCAGGGCTGCCCACAGCGGCAAGTGTCCCGGCGGCACTGCTCAAAGTAGGGCACAGGGCTCAGGTACGTGGAGCAGGGCGCAAACAGCTCCCCAGTGAGCACGCTGCAGGACTGCAGGGCATAGGAGGCTGGAGACAGACAAACAGGCCGAGGGTCAGAGGTCTAGTTTGCCTGGTGCCCCAGGCCCCAGTCTCTCCCTCCCTCCTTCCCCACAGCTCAGGGGACTCTGTACACGGGAGTGTGTGTGTATGTGTGTGCGCATGCACAGGCACTCGTGCAATGCATTCCTCATGCCAGGCATGAATCCATATGCCAGAAGGAGTCGAGGGAGGGAACGAAACAGACAAAAGTCCCTGCCCTCATACAGCAGACATTCTGGTTGGAGACCATCACTAGACGACTTACATAGTAAATTAAAGGGGAAGAATCTAAGGAGAGAGAGAAAGCTAGGAAGGAGAATGGGGATTGCAAGTTGGGGCGGGAGGGGAACTGTGATTTTAAACCCAGTGGTCCGAAGCCCTCAGTGGAAAGATGTTTGACCAAAAACTCGAAAGAGGTGAGAGAGTGAGGCATGTGTTTATGAGGGAAAAACATTCCAGGTGAAGGGAACAGCAAGTGCAAAGACCTGGAGAGAAGGACCAGGCTGTGTAGGAAGAGAGCAAGGAGGCCAGTGCAGCTGGAGGAAGGGGGAGGGTGGGAGGTGGATGGGGGAGGAGGTGAGATAAGGGGGATGGGAGGAGAGCGTAGAGCCTGGTGGGGCCACTGTGAGACCTCGGACTTTTGCCCTGGGATGGGGGAGCTTGTACAAATGTGTGTGTAGGTGACAGGGATAGGACGTGAGGTTCCCTTCTGCCTGCCCCTCACCAGAAGGGAAGCCCAGTCCCCTCCCCGTACCTTCTCCTTTCTGATCACTCCTACCCGATGTGGTCAACATCCTCATGCCCAGCTTCCCATCTCATCTCTCTCAAACCAGTCACACCCATCCTCCCTCCCCTCCCCGATCACCTCACCGGCTTGCAGGTGCACATCACAGGGGTCCACCGGGGAGCCAGAGACCAGCGGGAAGCAGGCGGACAGTGTTTTCCAAGAATTGCCAAAGAGTTGTGGGGTGCTCTCAGGCACACCCACTGGGGACCTGCAGCCACGGCAGAGCCACATTCACACACTGGCCCACGTGCACCCAAGTGAACGTACAGCATACACCCAGGTAAGCATCCACCTGCCCATGTACACACATGCACACACACCCACGGAACACAAATATATGCCAGACACGCAAACAGCCAAGGGGATCTACACAGACACATTCAAGCACATACAATTACAAATGTGCGTGCACACACACACCCATCACGTTCAACAGGCTCCTGACGGGCTTGAGGCCACACACTGTCCCCCTCACCACCCACCCCAGTTCTTCATGTCAGAAAGAGATAAACAGGGACACCATCAACCAAACTTCACCACATCAAGACTTCCTCTTCCCTCCCCCAAGGGCAGTTCCCCCAAACTCCTTTGCCCTCCCTCTCTTTCCAGGTGGGAAATAGTCACATGAGGGGCAATAAAAGGGGGAAGGGGAGAAGCATGTTTCCTAGACAACACCAGTCTCCAAAGGTCACCGAACTGGGTGTAGACGGTAAAATGGAGAGAGATCATAGTGTCCACGAGGGGCAGGTTCTGCCTGGCGCCCACCACAGGCACGTTATTGCTCCGGAGCAGTGGGAACACTCAAGTTACACAGAGCAGTATTGCCACCCAGAGTTCACGGTTAGCAGCATGGCAAGCAGCCCACACTAAACAAGGTCTGCCCTCACCATTCTAACCAGCTGCGCTGACATCAGCTCCACCAGGCAAGGCAGAGTAGGGTGCTACATTTTAAAATGTACATGCATGGAAAAGCTCCCAGGTTTTTCCTGTTCTTGCTTTTCCAAACAAATTCTCATTTCTGTCTGAAGAAAGCCTCTCATGTTTCCTTCTGCATCACCCAACGCATGTAACTTGAAGGACTGGCCAGAACCTTCAGCCGTCAAGATCAACCCTTTGTTCTCCCTTCTGGAAGGTCAGACTCTCGTCCTCTCTCAAATTCCTCAACTGTGTCCATGCCTAGATAGACTTTTCTCTCAACTCTCTGTCGGTCCATGGGAAATACCCCTCCCCAGAACACGGGGAGGCTCACAGGATGCAAACCACAAGCACCAGGCAGGAAAGGTACGTGAGTTAAAATGGCCTGGTGGGATAGAAAGCAAGGGTTTGGGCATCATTGGTTTACTGGGGGCTCACACTCATCTAAAAGTGTTCACAACCAGTTAAAACAGACAAAACCGTGAGCCAGATCAAACTCAGCCTGAGGTCCACCCATATTAAGACCTCACTGTAAAACAGTATTTCTCAAGGTATCTCTCTAGACCTCACAGACTAGAATCACAGAGGTGCTTATTAAAAATTAGATTCCCGGGCAGTATCCTAAATCAGATTCTTGAGGAGTGGGGCCCAGGAATCAGCATTTTAACAAGCTCCCGGGATGATTCTTTGGCGCAAGAAAGACTGTGAACCACTGCTTTAAAGAAACATACTTAAATTTAAATGTAGAGGACTAAATAATCAATGGTGCACGTTGGGAACACTGAGAACCCACGGCAGCCCGGGAGAAACGTTCCTAGGCAGCGCCAGCCCGCCCGCACACACTCTTAAGGGGCCTGCCTCCCCCTCTCCTTCCAGTTCCGGGTCAGGGCACGTACAGGAAGTCGTCCTGCGTGTTGCCGTTGAAGGTGCCGCAGAGGCCCACAGTGTCTTCTACCCATCGCTGGTCCACCTGCAGGTATAGCCGCGGTCCTTCGCGGTCATAGAGCACCCGCACACCCACGTTGGTCCTCACGCGCAGGAACACGGACGAGAGCCTCCGGATTTCAAAGGCGTCTGGGCACAGAACCGGAGCGGGGATGTAGGAGGTTCAGACAGTATCACCCCATCCACCGCCACCACCTGCATGGCCCACGCTGACCCCCATACCCAGCCCAGTCTTCACACACAGTGAGGCTCTGCCTGGGGGTTGGTTTGGGGAGCCTTGAGAAAATCCTATTCAATGATTAAGTCAGGACCCAGGAATAACCTACCATGGCAGCTCCCGCTGAGAAATTTCTTCTAGCATCGAGTGCCAATTAAAGCTTTGCCTCCCTAAGTCGTGTGTTTCCTTTTCTAGCAAAGGAGAATTCTGTTAACTACCCTTTTTTTTTCCCACAGTGACTACCAGGAAGCTCACAATATGATTTCTGATTCAATTGTAGCAATTTTAAGTTTTAGATTCAGTTGTAGTGAATTTTACACATTTTGTGGCTTGCCTTTTTTTCGGGGGGCAGGGCTCTTTACACTCTTGCATCTCCCCTCTTCTCAATCTTGAGCCCTTATCCTTTTTTCTTTTTTAATTTTTTTCTGGTGCCATTTTATTTCTTAATAGTTTTGCCATTTTTGTTAGATGTGCTTCCTACGAGCTATCACAAATACCTTGTGAAATCAGAAAGGATAATAATTAATAGATAGTGAGAGTAGGGATGGAAGACAGCTCCATTAATATCCTAATGTTAGGAGAAGCCATCATACTGCCATGAAGCCCACTGTCATGTCGGGATGGGGACAAAGACAATTTTATAAGTCCAGAGTCCATGTTCCTGGGACCAAGGTGTCCCCCTGGCCTGATTCACCCAGTATTAGAATGTGAGCTGTTGCCCGTGTGGCAGTGCCTTTGGCCAGAAGAGCCTGGGCCGCCACCTTTCAGCTAGCTCTCATCCACCAGGGCCGTACCGTCTGTGTAGGGTGGGGTGACCTTGTACTGGTCAAACAGAAGGACATCCCCTGCTTGGGTCAGGGTCACCTGCCTCCGAGGGTCCTGATGCAGAATCACTGACACTGACTGGACACAGACTCCATCCTGGTTCTAGAGAGAAAGGAAGGCCAAAGGGGCAGAGTTAGTCTGTCTTGCCTGTTGGTCCCAACAGAGCCCTCCAAAGGCAGGGATTTCAGCACAGTCTGAGGCTAGGGGAAGCCTCCCCACAGTGACAGAGGCCCAAAGGACATTAGGGGTCCTCTAACCAAATGCTTTCATCTGGGGAATGGTAAGGCAGAGGCACAGACTGGAGAAGGTTAGTGGCAGAACTGGGAAAATACAAATAAAAATGATAGTCAACCCTCAGGCTATGACACAGAGCAGAGATGGACCCCAGATGACCCAGAGTCCAGCCCCAGAAACACTGGCCTCCCCACTTGACTGCAATCCAGGACTTTAATTTCATCCTTGTATGGGTGTTTATGTAGCTCTTTCTATGTGTCACATCTTGCAGAGTATCAAGCTCCACTCATAAGCAGGCAGGAAATGAGCTAATATTCTCTAGGCCTCAGGTTCTCATCTCTGAAATGGGTAGTACACATTGGGCCCATTCATACCTCCCTTCCACAGAAGATGGTCACACAGTCATACATGATGAAAATGATATAGTCCCTGCCCTCAAGAAGAATAGATATTCGTGTGGGATACAGACATTAAATAAGTAATTACAAAGTTGGTTAATTATTATTTTGATCAGTGCTGAAAAGAGGTGTAGGGTGCTAGGAAAGCATTTAGTGAGGGAACGAGACTTAGCCTGCAGAGATAGGAAAGGTCATCCTAGGGAATGATAATAGTAATGTAACAATAATCAATAACAATAATGTAACAATATGTAGTAATGTAACAATAATCATAACAATAATATAACAGTTATACTACAATATTATTATAACATAATAATAACAGCTAACTTTAGAGTTATGTTCAAGTACCATTCGGATATATTTTTAAACATATTTACGCACCTAATCATCATAGCAATCTTATTCAGTAAGTACTACTAACTACTCCATTATGCAGATCAGAAAACTGAGGCATGGGAAAAAAGCTCAAGAGCCATTTGAGCTGAGATCAGAAGGATGCATGGAAGCTGGCTGGGTAACGGAAGAAGGCAATGGGGAAGACATCTAGGCAGAAGGAACAACCTGTACAAAATCCCTGACAGGAAGGCTTTTACTGTATTCAAGGATGTAAAAGAAGACCAGAGGGGTCAGAGCCCACTGGGCAAAGTGGTTTAAGGTTCAAGAGGTAGGCAGAGGGCTTCCCTGGTGGCGCAGTGGTTGAGAATCTGCCTGCTAATGCAGGGAACACAGGTTCGAGCCCTGGTCTGGGAGGATCCCGCGTGCCGCGGAGCAGCTAGGCCCGTGAGCCACAACTACTGAGCCTGCGCGTCTGGAGCCTGTGCTCCGCAACAAGAGAGGCCGTGATAGTGAGAGGTCCACGCACCGCGATGAAGAGTGGCCCCCGCTTGCCACAACTAGAGAAAGCCCTCGCACAGAAACGAAGACGCAACACAGCAAAAATAAATAAATTAATTAAGAGTTAGGACTTCAACATATTCATTAAAAAAAAAAAAAAACGAGGTAGGCAGGGGCCAGCTTAGGCAGAGCTTTGTAATATTTTTGAACTTTATCCTAAGTTCAAAGACAGCCAGAGAAAGTGTAACAGGAAAGTAATACAATCGAGCATTGAAATGAACTGATCAGAGCTTGAAATTTTTCAGAAAGACATTGTACAACCAGTTATGACCTTTCTTTTAAGTTTCTGCCCAAGGGGACAATCCCTGAAACAGCTCAAAATCATCGTGCCTAAAACATCACCTTCTTTGTCAAACCCACTTATCCTCTGGTCCCCCCTGGACATGTCACTGGTGCAGGAAGAAAGCCTGCACCTTTAGTCAGTCTTAGGTTCAAATCCTGATGTCACTGAAAACCATAAGACCCTAAAGAACACACTTAACTTCTACAAACCTCTGTTCTCTCCTCTGCAAAATAGAGATACAACATGTGGTTGGTTCACCCTATTGGATACATATAAGAAAAGTGCATGAAATACTTTGGGGTTGCATTTATCAAAGCCACAGAACTTTACAGCACAAAGAGTGAACGCTAATGTGTGCAATCTAAAAAAATCATGTAGGAGGTCAGGGGATCCCAGAATGGAATGCAGACTGTGACAGAAGCATCTAATATATTACAAATATATGAAGCAACCTCACTAAAGGGGTTTTGGGGAAAGCTGTTGACCTAAGTTACTTTGGAAATAAATGGAGTTTGTAAGACTAAGAGCAAAAGGAATTGTGCCGAAGCACTGTACTCTACTTGATAAAGTTATTTCCCATGGAGATAAGGATAATAATTCTGATACTCCTACATGTATACTGGAATTGAACAGTTAGGTAAATGAATAGGTGAATAATGGAAGCCAGGTTTCTGACTGTTGGAGTGGGTGTTTAGAGATAAGCGAGGGGAGGAGGCTAGAATGATCCATATGGCAGTACCTTGGAGTTGGAACATGAGTATGAACTCCTGATTAGCACACATCATATGGTTATTTACAGAAATATTTATTGATATGTGTATATATGTTGGTTAGACAAGGATATGCATGGGTTATTCATATATTTCCTTTCTCTGTCAGCTGAAATGGCCTAAAAGAAATGATACCCCAGTAGCAATGAGCATACCTAGTGCGTGCCCAGGTCTTGGTTTCTGACACCATTCTCTAATAAAAGGAACCAAGAAAGCCTGGTAATATTTTTGCAGAAATGGCTGATTCTAGGACTGGGACAGGAAATATACAAGATGAGCCTGGTACATGTTGTAGGGCCGAAAGGTTAAGGAAGTACATACACACACACATAGTGATGGAGGTGTGTCAAAGGGACACAGGAGCCACGTGAAAGACTGCCCAATGGCCAAAGCTGAACAATCTGAGTAACAAAATTAAAAAGTATTGGATTATAAACCAAATTATAAAATAAGTATCCATGAGGGCTTCCCTGGTGGCGCAGTGGCTGAGAGTCCGCCTGCCGATGCAGGGGAGGCGGGTTCGTGCCCCGGTCCGGGAAGATCCCACATGCCGCGGAGCAGCTGGGCCCGTGAGCCATGGCCGCTGGGCCTGCGCATCCGGAGCCTGTGCTCCGCAACGGGAGAGGCCACAACAGTGAGAGGCCCGCGTACCGCAAATAAATAAATAAATAAAATAAAATAAAATAAATATCCATGAGCGCATGCTGATATAAGTGACTGAATAAATATATCAGAGAGAAAAAAACGAATCTGCAGAAAAACTTGCGTAAATTCTGTGGCTTCAAGGAGGGGAGCATAACTCCCCATTCTTCAAGTGTGGGCTGAACATAACGACTTTTCTTCCAAAGAGAAGAATAGTATGGAAAGGGGGAAAAAAGAGTAACTTCTCGGTGGCAAACACTACCTCAGCTAGATGATCAAGGTCCATATCAACAATAATAAACCACGTTGATAGTGCGTACCCTTGGTAAGATGTGATGAAAAGGACACCTTACCTCCAATCTTCCTCCCCAAAACCCACAACCCCACTCTAACCATGAGAAAAACATCATACAAATTCCAAAAGAGGGGCATTCTACAAAGTAAGTGACCAGTATTCCTCAAAACTTTCAAGGTCATCAAAAATGAAGTGTGAGAAACTATAACAGCCAAGAAGAGCCTAAGGAGATGTGATGACTAAATGTAATGTAGTATCCTAGAACAGAAAAATGACATTAGGTGAAAAACTAAGGAAATCTGAAAAAGCTATGGCTTTAGTTACTGATGTATCCATACTGGCTCATTATTTGTAATTAACGTAAGATGTTAATAATAGGTTGTGGACTTCCCTGGTGGCGCAGTGGTTGAGAGTCCGCCTGCCGATGCAGGGGACACAGGTTCGTGCCCCGGTCTGGGAAGATCCCACAAGCCGCAGAGTGGCTGGGCCCGTGAGCCATGGCCGCTGAGCCTGCGCGTCCGGAGCCTGTGCTCCGCAACAGGAGAGGCCACAACAGTGAGAGGCCCGCATACCACAAAAAAAAAAAAAAGAAAAAAAAATAGGTTGTGACAGGCTTTCTGGACAACACCCAGCCTTGGATCGGGCTCAGCTCTTCCTCCTGCTGGCTGTGGGTTGTCAGAAATGCCCCAAGCCTCTGTAAGCTTGTCTCATCATATTGAAAATAGGGAGAATACTAATAACTACCAAGTGGGGGTATTTTGAGCCTTAAACTAGATGCTGTATGCAGAAGTGATGGACGTTCCTAGCACTGTGCCAGTAGTTTTCATCATCCTCTCCGTCACTGCCCTCACCCCACCCCATTCTGTTCACCCAGACTGAAGTCACAGCTTCCTCTTTGACTTTTCCTGCTTCTCTCCCACATCCCCCCTAACTTTACCAGCCACAGTCAGCCAGTTGCCAAGTCCTTCTGCTTCTGTGTTAATGCATTCTAGAACATTCCAACCTCACTGCCTTTCTCATGTACTCTAATCCTCCTGGATTGCCCTTCCTCCCCATCCTCAAATATACATATTTTATTTCTGTTTGTCTTTCCAGGCCCACTTTTTAGGTCACTCAGCTCAAATGCCACCTCTGCCATGAGGCTTTCCCTCTTCCTTTCATCTACCCCACAGGGGTATTTCTTCCTTCACAGAACTCCCCTCTTACAGCACTGATGGTGTTGTATCTCATACTGAAGCAACCGACCTGAGGACGTGACGGACCTCCCACATCAGGCTGTGAGCTCCTGGCAGGTAAGACCAGGTCAGATTCATCTGTGTAACCCTCACCGTGCCCAGCCCAGGACTGGCCCAAAGCTGGCCCTCCATCAGTTCATCAGCATGGATGACGTCACAAGGGGGAGACCCGGCTCATGGTAAAAAAAACGTGCTATCAAGAGGCGCCATCCAGCACTGAAGCAGGTTACCTCAGGCTGAGGCTGGCCAGCCAGTCAGGGACACGTTAGAGAGAGGGCTGAGTAAGGGACCTCCCAAGGTCCCACAGCCCTCAGGTATTCTAAGACGCCAGACCTCCATAAGTGGGAAGGAGCCCAGCTGGGCTGTGTCTGTCTGCCTTGCCTTTTGCCACCCTCAGGATGTGATGAGAGTGACCCAACTTTTGAGGACAAGTATTCTCTTGACTCAGATAGCAGCCAAGGTCAGGGCCAGGCCATCCTCTGGCAGAAAAAGGGGTGGGGGCCACTGAGGCCTAAGAGGGAGAAAGCCCAGCCCTCCACCTAGTCCACAGCTCAGCATGGGTCCCCAGGGCCAGCGAGGGGCATGTCCAGCTGATGTCTGCTCACACTCAGGGCCCTCAGTGCTGGGGCTGCAGAAGCCAGCAGGGAGGAGGGACTGGGGGTGGCCCCGCCGGCTAGGGGTGTGAGCCCCTGCTCCTCTATGCTAGGAGGGGCTTCAGTGCCACCAGACCAGGACTGGTGAGGTTGGCTAGCACGGTCAGCTCAGGGACAGTGCAGTCACTACTGAGAGACAAACAAGCTCGCATCTACCCCAGACCTGCAGGTTGGCCTTTTGCTCAGTTATGTTCACAAGTGGTTGACACAGCTCAGGGCTCACCTCCTCTAGGAAGCCTTTCCTGATCCACCTCCTCCTCCCACCTGACATCTGGGTGAAACAATAACAGGGAAAAGTTCCTCCATGCAGATCTACTCTGTACTGTCCATGTTGTCACAGCTCCTGTAACATAGTAGGTTATGGGGGTCACTTGTCTGCCTCACGCACCAAACTGTAAGGTCCAGGAGGGCAGAGCCAGGTCTAATTCATCCCAGTCCCAAAGACTCAACACAGCTTCTGGAAGACATAGATGTTCAGTATATGCTGAATGAACGAATGAATAAATGAATAGAGATGCTGAAGGTACAATCCAAGGAAGCAGAGATTAAGTTGAATTAAACTTAAGTTGAATTAAATTTTAGAGATTTTTTTTTTACCATCACATCAAAAAGAATAAAATACCTAGGAATAAACCTACCTAAGGAGACAAAAGACCTGTATTCTAAAAGCTATAAGATGCTGATGAAAGAAATCAAAGATGACACAAACAGATTGAAAGATATACCATGTTCTTGGATTGGAAGAATCAATACTGTCAAAATGACTATACTACCCAAGGCAATCTACAGATTCAATGCAATCCCTATCAAATTACCAATGGCATTTTTCACAGAGCTAGAACAAAAAATTTTAAATTTGTATGGAAATGCAAAAGAACCCAAATAGCTAAAGCAATCCTGAGAAAGAAAAATGGAGCTAGGGATTTCCCTCGTGGTGCAGTGGTTAAGAATCCTCCTGCCAATGCAGGGGACACAGTTTCGAGCCCTGCTCCAGGAAGATCCCACATACCGCGGAGCAACTAAGCCCATGTGCCACAACTGCTGAGCCTGTGTGCCACAACTACTGAAGCCCGCGTGCCCAGAGCCCATGCTTCACAACAAGAGAAGCCACTGCAATGAGAAGCCCGCGCACCACAACAAAGAGTAGCCCCCACTCGCTACAACTAGAGAAAGCCCGTGTGCATCAATGAAGACCCAATACAGCCAAAAATTAATTAATTTAAAAAAAGAAAAACAGAGCTGGAGGAATCAGGCTCCCTGACTTCAGACTATACTACAAAGTTCCAGTAATCAAAACAGTATGGTACGGTGGACACTATAAAACTCTTAGAGGAAAACGTAGGCAGAACACTCTTTGACATAAATTTCAGCAATATATTTTTTGACCCACCTTCTGGAGTAATGAAAATAAAAACAAAAATAAACAAATGGGACTTAATTAAACTTAAAAGCTTTTGCACAGCAAAGGAAACCATAGACAAAATGAAAAGACAACCCACAGAATGGGAGAAAATATTTGCAAACAAATCGACGGACAAAGGATTAATCTCGAAAATATATAAACAGCTCATGCAGCTCTCTGTCAAAAAAAAAAACCCAATCAAAAAATGGGCAGGGCTTCCCTGGTTGCGCAGTGGTTGGGAGTCCGCCTGCCGATGCAGGGGACACGGGTTCATGCCCCCGTCTGGGAAGATCCCACATGCCGCGGAGCGGCTAGGCCCGTGAGCCATGGCCGCTGAGCCTGCGCGTCCGGAGCCTGTGCTCCGCAACGGGAGAGGCCACAACAGTGAGAGGCCCGCGTATCGCAAAAAATAAAAATAAAAAAAATTGGGCAGAAGATCTAAATAGACATTTCTCCAAAGAAGACATACAGATGGACAAAAAACACATGAAAAGGTGCTCAATATCACTAATTATCAGACAAATGCAAATCAAAACTACAATGAGGTATCACCTCACACCAGTCAAAATGGCCTTCATCAAAAAGTCCACAAACAGTAAATGCTGGAGTGGATGTGGAGAAAAGGGAACCCTCCTACACTGTTGGTGGGAATGTAAATTGGTACAACCACTATGGAGAACAGTATGGAGGTTCCTTAAAAAAACTAAAAATAGAACTACCATATGATCCAGGAATCCTACTCCTGGGCATATCCCTGGAGAAAACCATAATTTGAAAAGATACATGCACCCCAATGTTCACTGCAGCACTATTCACAACAGCCAAGACATGAAAGCAACCTAAGTGTCCATCAACAGAGGAATGGATAAAGAAGATGTGGTACATATATACAATGGAATATTACTCAGCCATAAAGAAGAACGAAATAATGCCATTTGCAGCAACACTGGATGGACCTAGAGATTATCATACTAGGTGAAGTAAGTCAGACAGAGAAAGACAAATATCATATGCTATCACTCATATGTAGAATCTAATTTTTTTAAATGATATAAATGAACTTATTTACAAAACAGCAACTGACTCACAGATTTTGAAAACTTATGGTTACCAAAGGGGAAATGTGGCGGGGGGCGGGGAGGGATAAATTAGGAGCTTGGGATTAACCTACACACACTATTATATATAAAATAGATAACCAACAAGTACCTACTGTACAGCACAGGGAACTCTACTCAACATTTTATAATAACCTATATGGGAAAATAATCTGAAAAAGAATGAATATATGTATATGTATACCTGAATCACTATGCTGTACACCTGAAAATGACACAACATTGTAAATCAGCTATATTCCAATAAAATTAAAAAAATAAAAAACAATGAGGCCCAGGACAGGGAAGTGACTCTCAGCTAGCAGATGTTCTGGAGCCAGAACCCAGTCTGCTGCCCCCTGGTTCTGCCCAGAAAGAATGGACAGCAGGATGAGTGGGCTGTGGAAGGACCTGAGGCCCTGCCCTAAATCCCCAGCCTCTCTAGGGGGCGGCAGCCAGGGGTGGCTGGCTGGTTCAGGTCTGGGGTCTCAGCCCTTACCAGGCCACATGGGGCATTCTGCAGTGTCACTGTGAAGGTGCCCGAGGAGCGGCTCTTGGCGAGGATGTACTGACACGTGGCAGGGAACGTGTAGCGGCGGCCATCAAAGGTCGTGAAGTGGATGTCGCCAGTCACTGAACACTCGGCTGAGGGGCAGAGAAAGGCAGCTAACCCAGGGGAGCTGCCCCACAGGGAGTGCCTTGCCCTGCAGCTCTGAGCATGAAGAGAAGACGGCACCCTGTCCTCGGGTATGAGGGCAGTGTCTGGAGCCCTGCCCGCCCCCCGCCCAGGCCTGTCTGAAGGTAGATGCAGCCCTGCCCCGAGCATCTCCCTCTGACAGGAGACCAGGCCCCGAGCATGGAGACCAGTCTCGGTCCAGGCCCCCCACGCTCAGGAAGGAGCCCATGAAAAACCCTCCCTAACAGGGGTGGAGCAAAACCCCTTAATCAGGCAAAGCAGCTCTGAGGAAATGAAGAGGGGCGTGCTGAGCCAACAGAACTGAGTGACCACCCCACGCCAGCAGCAGGCCTGGCCCCCAGCGCTTCCTTGCCCTAAAAGCTGTGGGACTGGTAGGGGGTAGGGTCCAAGATGGGGCCAGACATACCTGGGCAGACAGATGTGCTGCACAGCCACTTGCCCGCAGTGCATGTGCTGAAACACAGAGACCAGGGGGGCAGGGGCTCACCCCTCCAGGACTAGGATAGACGTCGGAGGGTTGCAGGGTCCGCAGAGCTCCTCCCCGCCCTCAGTTTTCCCAGCTCTAAAATGGGTGATGGAGATTCCACCCATAGAGTGGATATAATGAGATCTCCTGACTCAGAGATGCTGAGTGAGCGTTCCCATGTGGTCAGGCTCCCAGATCCTGGAGGGGCAGCCCTGAGAGAAAGCCCCAGAAGTCACCGCCTCCCCCTTCCCCTCTCCCCAACAGTGGACACAGACCAGGTGTTGCAGTCTTCTTTCACCACAGAACCAGTTGGGTACAGGGTCCCGTGGAACTCACAGGGACACTCAGCTGGTGCCACGCAGCCCCCATTCTCGAAGATCAGCCCTAGGGTGACAGCAAAGGTCCACTTAACTTGCCTCCATTCTTGTTCACAACCCTTTCGTGGCTCTCCAGGGCCTGTGAAAAACAGCACCTCATCCACACTCTTTCACCATCCAGCTCACTTTCAAACTTTCTCCTGCATAAATGATTAATCCCCTCTGAGCAAATAACCCCACTTCCAGACCTTTCTCAGAGAACAACCCACCCCAAACAAAATGCATACTGACTAGCTTCTCCTCCCCACCTCTCGAAAGCCTGTCACTGCATCTAGAACCAGCTTAGGTGCCACCTCCTCCAGGAAGCCTTCCCTGACATTCTCTCTTCTTGAAATGAATCCCTATATCTCTTCTTGTCTGAACCGCTGAGCTGGTCCTCACCAGATTATGCCTCAGACTAGAGTCATGTGTGTAAGTGTCTTATCACAGTAACCTGATTTTGATCCCTAAAGTCAATGACTGTATCTTTATATTTTTTATCCTAACCCCCAGCCTAGCCACGTGAGCTGCACACTATAGATGTGCTGCAAACGTGTACACCATGAAAACAGTATGTGGATGAATGTTTAAACAAATGCATGTGTGATAAATGAATAAATGAATGACTGAATGACTTGTCCTCATCTACACACCTTAAAAAGCTCAGTCCCAATGAAATTAAACACCCTGATGAACCTCTCAAGAGCCATAGTTCTGCCCCTACCCTCACCTCCCTTAAGCCATCCATTCATTCATTTATTCACTTATTGCTCGTTCCTTCATTCATTCTGCAAACAAGCATCCTCTGAGCCCTTGCTCCATGCCCATCCGTGTCAGGCCAGGAAGAGGCTGCCAGGCACCCACACCACCCCTCGCATACCGTCGGGGCAGTAGCAGCCATCCACACAGGTTATCTCGCTGTCCACGCAGGATGCCCGGGGCTGGCAGGAGGCGGGGCAGCAGGCGATGCACTCGTTGTAGATAAAGGCCTTCTCCTTGCAGTGCACCGCTTGCAAGGAAGGGAGCAGTATGGCCTGACAGCTCCCTTCTGGCCCCAGCTCTGCCAGGACCCACCCAGGACCCACCCCAAGCCCTGGGGAGGGGGGGTGGGAGGGCTTTGATTTTCCTGATTCCCCTAGTTCCAGTGGGAGCACCAGGTGACCAGGAAATTAGTGAGAGCCTGGGAGATGCCGAGAGCCACCCTCATCTCACTCGGTGGCCCCAGGCCAGTCCCTCTGTCTCTGAGTCTCAGTTTTCCCATCTATCACATGCAGATGCAACCTTAGGCCTTAACGCTCTGATAACTGTGGTTCTCAGCAGGACAGGACATTGAGCTGAGGCCTGGGAATGCCACCCACAGCCCCAGGACAGAACTTGTTGGAATCCCTCCCTGCCCACCACCAGGCTGCACCTACCGCATGGCCGGAGCTGGTTCCTCCACCCCTGCAGGGGCTGACCTGCCTGGGCACATGCCCGGGCATACTCTGCCAGCGCCCGGCACCAGGTGGCTTCATCACCCGCTGATCTGTGCAGGGAAACCGAGGGTCACACTGGAGTGAGATCCACCCTGTAGCCAGCCCGCCAGCACCCGATAGAGACCGCCAGGGCTCAGGGCACCCTTCCTCGCCATGCAGCTGGGAAAGGGAGCCAGGGAAGGCAGCTAGGTATACAGACCCCTAAGCTGGAGGCAGGAAACCTGGGCTCTAGTCTCAACATTGCCCCTGACTTACGTGACCCTGAGCGGGTCAGGCCCCATTTCTGGGCCTCAGCTGAATGGGGAAGGTCTGTCCTATGCAGATAAGAGTATCAGAGCTTTGGAAAGCATATCTGTTAGGGTCTGGGATCATCAAGCTCAGTGGCCCACCTGATGAACTCCCACCCCAGACTGGGAGAGGTCTCCCTTCAACCCAATACCCCCCACCCCCCCGGCTCCCCACTCACTGGCAGAGATCGCTGGTACAGCTGGCCGTGAAGGGCAGAGGGCTGACATAGGCATGGCAGGCATCAAAGGGGGGCCGCAGCAGTGCCTCACAGCGGTCATACACACCCTGGGGCAAGGGCCAGGAGCCAGAGCTGGGGGCTGGCAGGGCCAGGTAAAGCCCTCTGACTTTGCCAGTCCCATACAGCACCCCAACTTGAGCCCGAGGGAGAGAAAGGGCCGGGTAGAGAGCAGACAGAAGGGGCATGGGCACCAACAACCCTGGGCCCCTGCAGCCAATGACTTCCCAAGAAGCAGAAGGAAACCAACCTAAGCCAGACACTAGGGTGGGGGTAGAGGCTGGAGTGGGGGGCTCTCCCCAGGATCCAGACCTGCATGGTTCCCTGGCTCTGCTGCAGGCACGGAGGGCGAGGCAGGGAGGAGGTCGTGGGCCCTGGGGGCTGGTTGGGGGCCCGCTCCTGCCAGCTGTGCACAAATTCAGCCACATCTTCCGTCAGCTTCCCTGTAGGGGAGAACTAGCATGACCACAGGCGGGGAGCCCGAGGGGAGGCAGATGGAGCCCAAGAGATGCCAAGAGGAAGGCAAGGAGTTGTAGAACCCAGCCTCGAGCTCCCATCCCAACCTGCATTTCCCTACGGAGCCGTTCTCCTGAAAAATCCGTGTGGTAAGAATAGTCAAGAATGCTCAAGACCCTGTGAGTTCCCTGGAGTAGATCCCTGCTGCTCTAAACTCTGGAAAGCAACACCATGCAATCGAAGGAGAATGAACGCGTGAGCCTGAACAAGCTCCGTACCGCTCTGAGCCCGAGTCTCCCCACATGTGAAACAGGGCAAAGGGTCCCCTTGTGAACTGACTGCAAGGACTATATGAGACCATGTGGGTAAAGTGTTCAGTGTGTCGTGGCGGCTCAAAGGTGTCACTTCCCTCCTGGCCAGAGTCACCATGATGTGGCCTGAACCCTTCGCTTTAACTTCTTTTTTTTTTTTCGGTACGCGGGCCTCTCACTGTTGTGGCCTCTCCCGTAGCGGAGCACAGGCTCCGGACGCACAGGCTCAGCGGCCATGGCTCACGGGCCCAGCCGCTCCGCGGCATGTGGGATCCTCCCGGACCGGGGCACGAACCCGTGTCCCCTGCATCGGCAGGCGGACTCTCAACCACTGCGCCACCAGGGAAGCCCCACTTTAACTTCTTGCCACTCCTGCTGGAGCCTTTCTCTTCTGGGCTCCCTCTAGCCCCCTGTGCCCTGCTGCCACCCCAGCCCCCTCCATCCCCCACTCACCTTGCAGGGTCAGTGCCACCTAGCAAAGTGCCCATTAGAGCCCCACACAACCCTAGCAGACATTCTCATCATGGCTGTTTTACAGATGAGGAAACTGAGGTCCAGAGAGGTTAGAAGATGCCTGAGGCCACACACTTGGAAGGGGCCCCTGGCCTCCCAATGGATCTTTAGTGCCATGACCCCAGGGTTCGGTCTCAAGTCCCTTTCCACCCCTTCCAGCCTGACCTATCCTCCATCCCCACCAAAATCCCTTGGAGGCCACCTGCCCTGCACCTCACCATAGCTGGTCACCAGGTCGTCCTGGGGGTCGGCGTTGTTGTTCCCACACAGCCCATGGGTCCAGCCCAGGAGCTCTGGGCTCATCTTAATGTAGACAGCCGAGGTGCCATCCCAGGCCAACGTGAAGGCCGACTGATGCCGCACGAGGATATAGCCAGCAAGCCGCTGCAGGCGCATGCTCCCCATCACATGGGGCAGCTGGACCCTGCAGGGCAAAGCCAGAGCTTCAGGGCGTCCACACCACCTCCACGAGCCCAGTCCCTTCACCAGAGGACCCACCATCCCCTACCTGAAGGACCCACCATGTACACAGGACCTGCCTCACCCCACGGCCACTGGTACCACAGGGTGTGAGGTCCTTATTTTCCCTGCCCCTGACTTCTTGGGTGCCTGGAAGTCCACCATCAGAAAGGGGTTCTTTTGTTTTCAGAGTTTTAAAGTTGCTTTTTAAAATTGCAATCTTCTGGGACTTCCCTGGTGGTCCAGTGGGTAAGACTCCATGCTCCCAATGCAGGGGGCCCAGGTTCCATCCCTGGTCAGGGAACTAGATCCCACATGCATGCTGCAACTAAGAGTTCGTATGCCACAACTAAGAGCCCACGTACCGCAACTAAAGATCCTACATGCTGCAACTAAGATCCAGTGCAGCCAAAATAAATAAATAAATAAATATATATATATATATTTTTTTTAATAAAACAAAATTGCAATTTCCCTTGCTATCTGGAATCACAATGAGGGCAATCATGAGATTCTGAGCACTAATAGTGGTGGCTTTTTATACCAAAATTATTGATGTATCTTTTATTGACGGTGCTTCAATAAACAAAGTGCAGTTAGTAAAGTGAAAAAAAAAATAAAATAAAATTGCAATTTCCCTGGCAGGGATAAATCTTAGAGTGACTGAATTTGCCAGTTCCTTTCTCCTAGACAGGAGACGTGGTATAAACAGATATCTATTTTGCTTATATTTTTGGTGGGGAGCAAGAAAGGAGTAGGAAGAGAAAAAGAAAAAGGCAAGAGAGAAGACAAACAGGGAATGAAAGAAAAGATGCAGGGCTACAGCAATCTTGACACCTTCCCCATTTTACCGGCACAGGCTCGCCTAGCCAATCTGGAATTTGGCAACTTTCACCCGACTGGAAATTAGGAGGAAGACAAATGAAGGGTCTAACCAGCCAAAGCTGGTACCAAAAGATCCATGTACCAATGCTTCTTTCACAGGAGAAACCCCTGGGCCTTCACTTCTACACTCAGCCCCAGAAAGCTTGGTTACCCAGCGTCCAGGTCTGAAGCAGGAAATAAAAAAGGGGAGAAGGGTCAGTGCAGGAAGGTCCCCCTGACAACATGAAGTGGCAGTGGACAGCAAGGGAAGGAAAGGCCAGTGAAGAAGAAATGCAAGAAAGATTTCAGGGGGCTTCCCTGGTGGCGCAGTGGTTGAGAGTCCGCCTGCCGATGCAGGGGACACGGGTTCGTGCCCCGGTCCGGGAGGATCCCACATGCTGCGGAGCAGCTGGGCCCGTGAGCCATGGCCGCTGAGTCTGCGCATCCGGAGCCTGTGCTCCGTAACGGGAGAGGCTACAACAGTGAAAGGCCCATGTACCACACAAAAAAAAAAGAAAAAGAAAGATTTCAGGAAGGACCACAGTCTGGGGCCTTTTGGTGTAGGAAGCTGGGACTTCACCCCTCGAGTGGTCCCTCAGGCATCCCTGATGTCCCAACAAGGTAAGTGACATTCAAAATGAGCCCAGGCCATCAGAAAAGGGTGAAAGTGTGCTCAGAATCTGCTCTGAGGATGCTTCAACTATGTATGATACACTCAGGAAGATTTCCTTCAACTTGTGAAAGAAAAGAAAATTAAGCATGCTTATAGTGGTAAATTCTCAGCTATCTGGAAACTCTGCTATTTGCCTGAAAACCCACTGTCTAGAAATCCTGACAGTTCCAGAAAATTGTGAGGGACTCTTTCTGCAAACCCAGCTGACTAGAAACCCAGCTGGCCTGCCAGTACGCTTCTGCCCTGGTGTGCTGCTGTTTGCTCCCTGAAAATAATTTCCTTGAGGCTTGAGAAGGGAAGATGCTTACCCATCCACCACCACCCATGCCAGGGAGTAGGGGAGCTCAGGGCAGAAGATGTTACAGTTACCTTATGCCTCCATGGGTGACCTCCTTGGCCAGATGGATCTCCTGCTCACCCGCTAAGAAGAGGCTGACAGACCTGGAGCAGGTGTAGGGGAAAGAGCCACACTGCGGGTCGTTGTGCACCTGGTGGGGGAGAAGGGGCAGTTCGGAGGCCAGTGTGCAGGTTCCTGCCATACACCTGGCCCCAAGCTTCGGTTATGGGCCCAGGGGCACCCTGTTGAGCTTCCACTAATGCCAACAGCCTGACTGCTGCGTGCCAAGCTCGTTTCCTCTGTGATCTCTCTCAGTCCCCACAATACCACAGGAAGGTCAGAGCTCTCATCATCTGCATTTCAGAGAGGAGGCAACTGGTGCTCAGAGAGGTGAAGGGACACACACAGCCAGGATTCTAATTCAAGTGTGCTGTCTTCCTATTTCCAGACTTTTCTATTTATCCATCCCAGGTTATCCCATTGGATTGAAAGCCCAGTTACACGCTCACACCATCTCACACTCACAAACCACACACACACACACATCTCGTATGTGTATCACAGGGCACTCTCAAAGCACACACTATAAACACACACTCCTACCACAACCCTGGCAGATACAGCCTAGCCCTCCCCTGCACACACAGGCACACATGTCACTCCTGTGCTGCCTGTCACATACATGTCGCCTCTGCTCCCTGCTCAGACAGAACCTATACATCCAAGGTCATAGGACCCAAGGAGGGGAGGGATGGGGTTCCCAGAGTTTAGGGAAAACTCTGAAAATGTCAATCTGTCAAATGTGGAGACCCGTCCCGTGAGTGAGCAAACCTTCCACTAGGGGCTTCCCTGGTGGTGCAGTGGTTTGGAATCCACCTGTCAGTGCAGGGGACAAGGGTTCGAGCCCTGGTCCGGGAAGATCCCACATGCCGCGGAGCAACTAAGCCCATGCCCCACAGCTACTGAACCTGTGCTCTAGAGTTCGCAAGCCACAACTACTGAGCCTGCCTACCACAACTACTGAAGCCCGCGCACCTAGAGCCTGTGCTCCGCAACAAGAGAAGCCACTGCAATGAGAAGCCCGCGCACCGCAATGAAGAGTAGCCCCCGCTCGCTGCAAGTAGAGAAAGCCTGCGCACAGCAACGAAGACCCAATGCAGCCATAAATAAATAAACAAACAAACAAACAAACCTTCCACTAGATTATCATTAAATGTGGTTAAGCAGCCTGGAGTCATTTCAACTAAAAGTGGGACCTGTGAAAGCCATTCCATAGTCTAAATATTTTTCAAACTTTTGTGACCATGACCCATAGTGAGAAATATATACACATATAAATAAAACAAAAGTTTTACAAAATAATATTACCACTATTAATGTGTAATGCATCCTTATGATATTTTCTATTTACAGTCTCTTTTTTCTTTCTTTCTTTTTTCTTTTTAGGCTGGTTATGACTCATTAAGTTCATTTCATAACCCATGAATGTGTGGCATCCCATTGGTCTAAGTAATTGTGACATATCCAGCACGAAATGCCACAGTCATGATGTGTGATATCCATGATAGCCCGAGGCAAAGCGGGAGAGTTGGTCAGGGCTCCCAGTGCATCCAGGGCATAGCCCCCAGGCAGCCTCTTGGCAGGTCTATGCCTGAGACAGAAGGGGCACACCCAGCTGGCAGAGGAATGACACTGAGCACCGGGATCTCCCCTATCTCCCAACCCCTTGGCCTTAACTCCGCACTGGCCAAGGTGCCCTCCAGCAGAGCTGGCTCCCCACGTAGACTCTCCTCCAGGTAGAGAGCTGTGCCTGCAGGTGACTGCCCACCTGACACACAGGGTGAACGTGAAAATCAGGTCTGCCCGACAGTGAGTCTCACACGTGTTCATATACCAGACAACTTTTACTGAGCATTAATCTAGGTACTGGGAACAGCAGTTGAAAAACACACTTCCTGCTTAGAAAGCTTATATCTGGAGAGTAGGACCAGAAACAGACCTTTGTAAGAGAAACACAATGACAGGGTAATGATGCAGAACTTTGGTTCCACAGAAAGGAGCCCCTGAGCCCACTCAGGAGGTCAGAGCATGCAGAAAGGCTTCTTAGAGGAGATCACCCTAAAGTGAGTCATCCAGGACCGCTACCATTTCCTCTGTGGCACCATGCTCTTTCTTATCTAAGGTCCGTAGCACCCAGTGTTCCGTTGGCCTAGAATGTTCTCACATCCGCCCCCACCCCAACCCCTTCACTTGGCTAGCTCTAATTCATTCTTCAAATCCCAACTTAAACATCACTTCCTCCAGGAAGCCCTCCCTGATCACCATCCTTCCCAATAAGCAAGGTTAGGTTTTCCATCACATGCTCTTCTAGCATTTGGAACTTCTCTATTGCACTCAGTTGCACTTGAAATGATTCATTTGACTTGATGTCTGTTTTCCCCATTACACTATAAGTTCCATAAGGACAGAGGCCACATCTGTGTCTTTGTTCACAGAGCCAGCAACAGGCCTTGTGGCAGGAGAAGAGTATAATTACGCACTTAATAAATACTTGGTGAGTGAGAGACTAAGTGAATGAATGGCCAGGGGCAACCAGTAATGGGTGGGTGAGTGAGAACCATGGAGCCCTCAGCTCACTCCAGGTGCAGATGCCCTGGGCGGGAGCTGGGAGGGGAAAAGAAGGTGCCAGCCTCTCTAACCATGACAAGTAGATCCCAAGCCAGCCCAGCCTTCAGGGCCTAGTGGAACCTTCCTAGACAGGCAGGGCAGGGAACACCTCACCTGGACTGAGAAGGTCTGCCCCTCGGGTTCATGGCGCCCCACCAGGGTGTAGCTGCCCTTCCCAGACAGGTAGTAGTAGAGGCCGTCAAATGTCTCCACGTGATGCTGTCCCCACGCCCGGCAGATGCTGTCCCGCTCAGGGCCGACATTGTACACTGAGCCAGAGAAAAAAGAAGCTGTCTGTGTAGCAGCAGTCGGCACCGAGCCAGAGGCCGGTGGGTTCCAGCCCTGGCGGGGCCACCCCCTCTCCCGTCCAGCCCAGAACCCCACGTCTCAGGCCCGCAGATTCCCCTGTACCCATGGCCCCTCTCGGAGGTGGGATGGAGCCCAGACCCACCCATCTGGCAGCGCGGCCCAGTGGCATTGAAGCGTCTGCAGTCGCAGAAGGCCGGGTGCACACACTCACCCCCGTTGAAGCAGGAGAACAAGTCTGCAAGGGAGACAGAAGGCACCTTCCCGTCAAGCCAAGATTGGCAGAACCCATCGAGGCAGCACCTCCCTCAGGCTGGGACCCCAGGCCCCAGCCCTCCCAGATCTACATGGAACTCAAATCCCCATCACAGGTAGCCCCAGCTTTCCTCAGTAGCTAGCTTTAATGGCGGCAGGAGTAGGGCACCTCAGACGGCTGCCCCGCCCCATCCCTAGCAGGCTGTGGGGTGGGGTCTCAGAGTACCTGCCTTCCATTTGTACCAAGTGGCCCCCAGGCCAGCCCCACCTAGGCCTTCAGCTTCCTAAGCTAGAAGTTCTTGGCCACCAGGCAAGGCAGGCAGAACTACGAATATGCAGCATGTGGGGTGAGCAGGGAGACTGCCCAGAGATCTTCATGTACTGCTCTTCCTCGCTGTCCCATAAGCTCCAGGAAAGAGTCCAGGGCGTAAACCAAGGGAAGGGGAGGGGCCGCACATGTGGAATGTAGTGGAAAGGAAGGCCACAGAGGATGAGAGGACAAAGCAGAGTGTAGTGAAGGAAGGAGCCATGATGTGAGAAGAGGGGCCACAGACAGAGGCCAGATGAGGGGAGAGGCCATGGACACAGGACAGGCGAAGGGAGAGGCCATGGGCATAGGACAGGGCAAGGGGAGAGGCCACAGAAAGTAGAAAGAGGCTACAGACACAGGGTGACGTAGAGAGGGAAAAACAACCACTAAACAAGAAGCTCGGTCTCTCTGGAGTCAGATAGTGTGAGGCAGACAGACGCAGAGCCACGGTCATCAGGACAGGATACTTCCTCAGCCAGGAAGGAGAAAGCAGAGTGGAGCTGGAGGCTGGGGCTGGGGACGGTGAAAAGAGACCCCATGCAGGGAAAAGAGGTCCCAGGAGGCCCCGAGAGGAGCCTGGGCCTGCGCTCACAGGGCTTTCCGCAGGCCAGGGCCTCCCACGGGCCACAGGGAGGGGGCACTTACAAGACGGTGCACATTTGGCACGATGGAGTCGCCTTTCCCAGGAAGACATGGCCAAGGAGTCCAGGGCTTCAGCCTCCTTTTAAAGACAGGAGACGAAGAGAACGCAGTCAAGGGCTGACCTCAGGGAGCGCAGCCTTCCCGGCGGTCACAGCCCTTCCTGCCCCTCAGCTGGAGGGAGGCAGGCCCTTTGCCGCTAGGTACCTCAGTCACCCCACTTCCCCAGACCCCCCTCTGAGAGGTCTGCAAGGCAGGATTTTCAGGCCTGCCCTAGGTCCGGAGGAAGGAGGCCTGGTTTACACCCTCCCAAGTGGCGTCGTGGTGGCAGGCTGGGGAGGCCTGTAGCCTGAACACACCCGCTGCCCTCCATGCTCCAGTGTGTCGTTCCCCGCACCCCCCCCAGCACCTTCCCTCCCTAGTAAACCTCTGTGTCCTCCACAGCCTGGAACAAAACCCCCTTGTCTGGAGAACAAACACGACACCTCCTCACCACAGAAACCACATGGGGCAGAGCTAAGAAACAAAGGCAGCCCCTCACCCCGGGGCAGGGGGGCATCCCCCCGTCCCCCCACCTAACATTTTGGACTCTTCTAACAGCAAACACAGTGCCTCACACATCACCACCGGCTGTCCTCAGAACTCAGCTCTGAGTCAGAACTCTCCCTGATAGCACACATCCGAGGACACAGGCAAAGCCCCGTGAGACCCTATATCCCAGACCAGAAGCCCCAATGCACGGTCTCCAGAGATACAAAGCATCTGAAATCAGGACTGCCCGAACATCACGTGTGTTCAGTCACCACACGGCTAGCCACCCTCTCAGGACTCCAGCCCGAGGTGTCTAACGTGACGTCACCTGGGACTGGGACCCTGGGCACAGCAGGCTCCTCCCTCTCAGGACCTCAGCCCCCTCATTTGTACAACTTCCCGGACTGGGTGCCCGGTCCGGCCCAGGGATGGTGAACGGGAGCACGTGTTCTTGCTCACAGGGCCAGCGAGGCACAAACCACACTGAGGGTGCTTGTCTCACATGTTTTCTCCCTCACTGTCACCTCTGCATGCCCAGGCTGAATCCCCAGCCTCTAGCAAAGGACTTGGAGCACAGGAAGTATGCAGAGCACCTGATCCCTGGAGCCCAACCCCAGCTCTTTGCACCTCCTGCAGGCACCCACCCCCTCCCCCTTCACTGTCCTGCTGACCCCATCGGAGGTCACTGGCCCTCCTCGACTAGGTATCAGTGTTCTCACTCCCTGGTTCCTGGGTCCTCCCAGCTCTTCTTACTCTGTAGATCCAGGCTGAGCCCAAGGAGTCAGGCTTCCCACCCTGGTAGTAGTCGGTCTCACAGGGCCTCAAAGACCACTGGCAATGGAAGAGAGCAGCCGGGGAAAGGCTCATCACCAACATCCCCCAGGCCTGCAGAGCTTAATTCAACTTGGTCCCTGTGCCTCTCCCCTCCTCGCCCCCCTCTCCCCCAGATGTGGCCCCTGAGATCGGCCTTGTGAGGGTAAGACAGCCTGTGCTGCAAAAAGTCGAGGCCATTTTCTGGAGAAGAATTTTAAATCCTGTCCAAATGATTCATCTTCAGCATAGATCAGGAGTTCTTAATCATTTTTATGCAATGAACCCCTCTGACAATCTAGTGAGGCTTACGGGCCCCTTCTTGGAATAAATGTTTCTAAATACATAATATAAGACATGTGATTACAAAGGAAATCAAACATATTTCAATGCATTATCAAATATTTTATAAAACTGGGTGACAGTAATATTTGTGCTTCTTTATTAATACGTTAAATCACAAGACCAAGCAGCAGGCCGTATCACTGCCAGAATCTGGGGGCAGTGAGCCATAAATGAGATCTGGAGATAGCAACAATGATTGCAAGGCGATAGGAAAATATCTGTGATTTCTACCGGTGACAGTCACAGACACTGCTATTATGCTGTGGTCTGTAGCCTCTAGTAATAATTAAAGGGAAGGCTAAATTTCAGTTCCATCGAGGAACAAATGCATTTTTCCCCCATCCAAGTTCACGGACTCCTGCTCTACACCATCAATTCTCTGGAGAATGGCTGAGCTCTATAGAGTGAGGCAGCACTGAAATGAAGGGTGGTGGTCTACCGGTCTGAGACCCCCCTCCCTCAGTGAAGAGGGCACTCCAGGCAGAAGCCCTCAAAGGATCCCCAGGTTCACTTTCTAACTAGTAGCCTCATTCCTCCCCACCCTCCCCCCACTCCAGCAGCATTAAAGGAGGGCCATTCTAACCCCTTGTTTGCTCTAAGGAGTAACGTGAGAAACCTACTGGGGTTGCCAGTAGGTTGGTCTAGATGCTTCCCCAAGGAAAAGAAGGGGAGGCCTACCCTGGAATCCAGCAAGGAAAGAAGCCCACTAGGGGAATGAGATGCTTGGGGAAGGATCGTTACCCCACTAAGGTACAGGGATTCCTGGGGTCTGGAGGGGCGTTCATGATACGGGGGAACAGGCTGGCTCCCTTGCTCTGCTGTGCCCTGAGGGCCCCGGCAAATCATTCACCTACCTCAATTTCCCCATCTATAAAAAGAATGATAAAAAATTTTTTAAATAAAATAAAAATAAATAAAAAGAGTGATGACATTATCTTTCAATTCAAACTGTACCTGACTGTGATTCTAAAACTTGGGGTCTGAGGAAATGGGCAAAAGAGAAAAAAAAACCCATATAATCCAGACATTAGAAAATAAGCATGCCCTTAGTAGATGCAAACCATTAGATACAGAATAGATAACAAGGTCCTACTGTGTAGGACAGGGAACTATATTCAACATCCTGAGATAAACCATAATGGAAAAGAATATAAAAAAGAATGTATACATATGTATAACTGAGTCTCTTTGCTGTACAGCAGAAATTAACACAACATTGTAAGTCAACTATACTTCAATTAAAAAAGAAAAGAAAAGAAAAGAAGTATGCCCCCTCCTACCTTGGGGTCTTCATATCTATTTCCAAAGGGCAGGTATTTGTTTTCTTTTATAAATGATGCTCCCATCCTACTGGCACAAGGAGCTCCCCACAGCTGATCCCCAGAGCCAGGGTGCGTGAATTGAGGCTCGAGATTCTCTGGGGGGCCTGGCTTCGGGTAGGCTGAATTTGTAACATGTTCGTGGTTGTAGAAAGGAGACAAATGCAGGCCAGGATTAGAAAGAAAAATTGAGTCACCTGATCCAGAGACCGAAGAAGTTTGGCAAAGAGAGAGAACAAAGCACCACCTCTCCCTAATGCACGGAGGAGCTGGGGAGGGTAGGCAACAGTGAATGGTCAAGACTCAGAGGATGGTAGTCAGGGATCTGTTTCTCAACCAACCCTTCCTTGCAAACCCCACCAGGTGGCCCGGTTTTTCTCTCTCCTCTCAAGGCAGCACTCCTGGGGCACTGCTCAGGGATGAAGAAGGGCCTCTGACAGGGTTTAGACCAGGCAGGGAAAAGAGACTACACTCTCCCAAGCTCTCACCTTCCTACTTTCACCAAGGGAAGGAAAGAGCTCAGCTGTCTCCTGATAGCACCTTTGTGCCCTCCTCCTCTAAAAAACAATTTTTAAATCAATAAATAGATAAACTGGCTACAGGGCCCCAAGAGATTAGGAAAGTGGGAGTAGAGGCATCCTATAAATTTGCATACTTCAAACACATTCTAGGAATCTTGTTTGTTCCCTCTGAATAACTGCAAAGACACCCTTCCTGCAACCTACAGAGCTCCCTGCCAGCCTCAAACCCAGAGAGAAATAAGCCCCTGCCCAGTGAAGCCTCCCTTCCCCAGGCCTCCCCTTACCTGGCCTCCCATCACTGTTGTAGCATCCCCTATGGCAAGGATCGCCTCCTGACGGCTGTGGCTAGATGAGAAACAAGCCTGGCATGGGTGAGGGGATAGGAGTGGGCCATGCCTCCCCACCACCCCCAGGCCCATCCCACCCTCTGTGCTAACCCCTGGGGTCACCCACGCCAGGAATAAAGATGGAACCAGTGAGTGGGGCAGCACAAGCTCTTGCCTACTCACCTGGGATCCTGGGCTGGCTCAGGCTGCAGCTCTGCATTGCCCCAGGGTGTGGGTGCTGCGGCTGGGGAGCGGGATTACTCTCCACTCAAGCGATGCCTCCCACCACCCGCTCCCCACCTGCTAGGAAGCCTCTCTCACACCCCATTCTCTCTCCCTGCAGCCTTCTCAAATCCTTTCTCCCCCTCCCTGGCGACTCTTCTCCAACAAGGTGTCCCTCCTCCTTCCCACTCTCTGTGCCCCAGTTCTCTCTGGTTCCCCCCACTTGGGTCTCTTCCACCCTGCCCAGCTTGAGAGCCATTCCCCTGGTTGTGGCTGACCTTTCTTTCCTTCTGCGGTCCCTCTCCCCCGACCCACTCCCTGGCTGTCCCCCTGCCCTCCCTCAAACCTTCTTTCTTTCCTGCCTCTCTCCAACTTGCTCAGGCCCGTCCCCCTAAACGTTCCCTCAGCCCCCTGGGGTCCCCTAGTCCACACCCGTCTCACCGAGAGACTGTAGCGGCAGAGACTCCCCTGCCGGCTCACTCCGGGGCAGCCAGACGCAAGCGACTAGCAGGCAGAACGCGGGCGCCGGGGCCCCCATAAGGGCACGCGGGGACTAGGAAGCCTGAGCGAACGGCCAGGGTCCCGAGTGCCTCTCCCGCAAAGGCAGGGTAACACCTACTCGTAGGAGGCCGCCGTCCCTCTCGCTCTCTTGCCCTGGGCTTCCCTTCGCCCCGCCTCCCAGGCTCTTGGCTCCGCCCTGAGCTAGAGTGACAGGACTGCCCAGCTCATTACCATAATTTAGGCGCCTGGCCGTGGCCCCGCCTTTGCCCTTCTTGGCGTTAGGCTGCACCTCCCCAGGGGAGGCTGGATTCAGATCACTCAGCCCTAAGTCCCTTGGGGGAGCAAGGAGGCAGTCTGTGCAACTTCCAACATCCCTTGCTCCTCAGAGATCCCTGGCTCTGGAACCTGGGTTTCCGAAGCCCCTAACACCAGAGACCCAAGATGCCGGTATGAGTCTGGTCTTATGCACTCCTTTTACAAAGGTCCCGGGACATGCTACTCCGTGGTCAGTGGCAGACCAGGGCTCAGGCCTGTGCAGTCCTAGCCTGTGCTCCCACCTCTCCCCACTACAGCCTCCTGAGTCCCCAAGTCCCCACCCTACCCCCAGTTTTGAACACCTCTAGAGAATGGATCATGGCTTAATCCTCTGTATGTCCAGCACTAGCTCAGGCCCCAGCTTGGGGAATGTTGACTGAGTGACAGAAGTGCCTCACATTCCCATATTATTGCTCCCATCAAGGCCATACTTTGACAAAACAACTTTAATTTTGTGAACAAGATACCCTCTCTGTCCAGGGGGAATTTTAAAATGGTAGAAATGTAGGCCTGAGAGCCTTGGGAAACTTTGTGTCATTCACTTGGCCAACTAAGTGCTAGAACACCAACTAGATGCCAGGCCGTATAGATGATGATGATGATGATAATGACGATAGTGTTGGCCTTCATAGGCCCCTGGGCAGCGGTATACATTTGGGATACATTCATTCATTCATCCATTCAACCAATTTGTTGAGCATCTACTCCTCGCCACACATTGTTCTGGGAATAAAGTGGTAAATAAAGCACACATAGCTATCCCTATTGTGGTCCGTGCGCAGGTTGGAAGAAGAATTTCCAGACACAAAGTATTTTAGAAAACAGTGAGTTTATGGAGAGCAAAGAGCAGAGTTAGTGAAGGGCGCTGCAAATACAGCAGGTCAACTTCCTGATAGACCAGGGAGAGGCAACCCCCTTTGTGCGCTAGTAGTCAACTTTTATAGCCTGAAGACAAAGAAAATTCCTGCTCACAGGATGGCATTAGGTGGTTGGCCAGGGTGCTACAAGGTTGCTACCTGGTGAATATTTTACCTAATATGGAGTTGGGGGGGGCAGTGAGGGGGGCTGTCCGGTTTAGATTAGGAGAGCCCATGTCAACAATTGCTATGGGGGCTCGGTTAATTTCAAGTTTTTATCCTATGTCCTTGATGTAGGGCTCTACAATCCCCACACAGGGTATTTGAAGCCGTAGGGTTAGATGGGAAGATGAAGAGGAAAGAGCAAAGGATGGAGCCTTAAAGAACACTGGTTAAGGAATGGGTGAAGGCAGGGCTGCCTTAGAGGAAGCTTGAAAAGGAACATTCATGATGTAATAGGGAAGGACAAATCTGACTCCATATTGAAGCTGTTTTTTTACTTTAACCTTTGTATTCTATTGCTTTTGCTACAAGTTAAGAATGTTGCCAATTGCCTGAAATATACAGGATAGCCCATTCTCAAGCCTCTGACCTTTAAAGGTATAACACTTTCCCATTCATATAGAAATAAAAAGTTTCAGAACAGAGAATAACATTTGTCTTGTTGGACCTTTATAGGAACATTGTGACCCAGACCTACCTGGAGGGCTATAAGAACAAAGAATTCCGGCACCAAGAAATTTGCAACCTCACCCCTACCCCTTTCAGTATAAAAGAAGCCTGAATTCTAACTTGGGGAAGATGGTTCTTTGGGATACTAGTCCACCATGTTCTTGGTCTGCTGGCTTTAAAAATAAAGTTGCTGGGGAGGGGGAAGGGTGAGCTGGGACGAAGTGAGAAAGTGGCATGGACATATATACACTAACAAATGTAAAACAGATAGCTAGTGGGAAGCAGCTGCATAGCCCAGGGAGATCAGGTTGGTGCTTTGTGTCCACCTAGAGGGGTGGGATAGGGAGGGTGGGAGGCAGGTGCAAGAGGGAGGGAATATGGGGATATGTGTATGCATATAGCTTATTCACTTTGTTATACAGCAGAAACTAACACAACACTGTAAAGCAATTATACTCTGATAAAGACGTTTAAAAAATAAAATAAAAAAGTTGCTGTTCCTTGCCCCAACAACTCGTCTCGCAATTTATTGGTCTGTTGTGCAGTGAGCAGTTCGAACTTGGACTCAGTAACAATGGGAGAGGAGAACCAGGATTCAGTTTTATCCCTAAAACCAAGAGGGAAGCATTTAAAGGAGAGAGTCTGCAGGGGGCAGTGGTCATGTAAAAGAAGGATTGGGGTGCCATTGGATGGCATTCCCCTCATAAGGGCATTTGCTGCTCGGCCTGGATTCTATATACGAAATAAACAGCCATATGACATAGTTACGAAATGCAGAAAATCAACAAGGCAAGTTGGAGGGGAATATATTTTGTGTGTCTTTCCTGGGCCTCTGAAAATCTCACAATTCTTTTATCTCTGACCTTAACTAGTTAATATGAAGGGGAGAACATGGATGATATTTTAAGGTTCTTCTCCAGGAAGGATTTATATCTTAAACTAGGCAATAATTTAGCCCAAATAAAAATAGTCTGCTGACAAAACTTCAGCTATTGGTGGTGGGCTGCAAAGGAGGGGGTCTTTAGGTGCCTCTGAAGTTACAGTTGTTCACTGATTTGGGCTGCTGTCCACCTCCTGTCCCCTGTCCCTTGACATGGTGCAAACAGGGCAGGCCCTGACCCTGAGTTAAATCCAAGAACAAGCCCCATAATTAAAAGTGCCCACTCTTTCCATTCACGTCTGTTTTTATCACCCCTCTCCTGGCCCCCTCTTTCCTCTCAGTCTGTCCCAGGGTTGGTTCATCATTATCTTTGCACCCCAGCCCTAGACCTAGGAGTCGAGCAAACTTTGGTTGAATTGAATCAAATGAACCAGATGGGGCCTGGGCCCTGGGTAAAGGTCAGCTGTAAATCAGGATGTCATTGCCAGGCCCTTCTATGCTTCAGTGTGTGTGTGTGTGTGTGTGTGTGTGTGTGTGTGTGTGTGCGCGTGTGTGATTGGAGGGGAGCTAGGGAACGTGGGAGGGGAAGTCAGTTAAGAAGGGGCACTCCCACCCACTGGTTCACCAAGGAATTCACAAAGAGAAGATGTCTTCCAAGTGGGAAAAACCCACAGAGGAATGCACACTGAAGGTGAGATGCCTGAAAGAGGGTGACAGACAGTTTCCTGAGATCCTTTCCCTCAACTGCGTGTGTTTGGGAGCCATTCCAAGAGCAGCGCCAGCCTCAGGTCCAACCATTGGTGCCACCATTACTGACACACACTCCAGCCCGTTTGCTCCAGGGCGTCACTGAGAGACGACGCGATTCAGGACGTGGGCCTCCCGCCTCCCCGCGGCCCCGCCCCGCCCCGCCCGTCCCAAGTCCCGCCCCCTTCCTCCCAGGCCCCGCCTATCAGGGTCTCCGCCTCTGCCGGCCCGGGGCAACCGAGCACCGGCGCCCGAAGGAGCTAGTTGTGTAGCAAGCGGTTCTATCTGGCTCAGCCATGGACCGGAAGGTGGCCCGAGAATTCCGTCACAAGGTCAGAGCTGCTAGGGGCCCCTCAAGCGCCCCGGACCCCGGAGTCCGGGGCGGAGTGGGTGGGAAGTGGACACCCTCGGCACCACCCCTTGCTTTCCCAGCAGGGCCTGGAGCTTTGGGTGGGCTGGGACCCCGAGGGTCATTTGGTTGCCAGCAGGGATCCCCAGTAAAATGAGGGAGATGCACTGGGACTTCAGGTATAGGAACCACTAAACTGATCTCCTTAAAGTGTCCTTTCTCTTTCTGCGCTCCAGGTTTGGGATTTCTCTGGGGTTAGGATTCCTTCCAGTCTTGGCCTGAGACAGGATACTTCTCTGAGATAGCCCATAGTGGGCAAACCCCCTCCCTCCCGGCGCTTCCAGCTCTGGGCTGTTGGAACGTGTGGAGAGGGGTTGGGGTAGTGTCTGAGAGGTGAGGACTGGTAGAGAGGGGAAGTGGATGCTTCCTTCTGTCTTTTGACCTCACAATTCCAGTTCGAAGCACTCCAGGCAGCCCCCTCCCCACTTAAGGGCATTTCTGGCGGCCTGAGAAGTAGCTGAGGACCTGGGGCTGGCCAGGGGGCAGTGGGAGGAAGGGAGGAGGCTCAGGCAGTCGGCCAGAGCCTTCGGGCTCTCCCCTGGTGTGTCCCAGTGAGGGGCCTCTTTGGTGGCCCGGGATCCTCAGAGACCATCACGGAAAGCTACTGGATTTCACCCAGGCTTTCCAGAACTGTTTCCAGAGCTGTGCAGGAGTCACTGAAGCCCTGAGGTCAAAGAGGACCATTTGAAGGGACCCAGTGGACCACCCCACCAGGCCTGAGGATGCCTCAGAGCCCAAGGATAAAGGCAGGGGTGTCTGGAGCTACCCACAGGCCCTGCCTGAGGGACGGGTGACAGTACCTTGAGGCCTGCCCAGAGGGGCAGTGTCTTTAGCCCAAGCCAACCCCCTTCCCAGGCCTGAGGGGGCAGAGGTCAGGCAGGCAAGGTCAGGTTGCTTAGCCCCTCTCTCGCCACACAGAGGCCCAGGGGAGCCCAAGGAGCCCGCCTGTGTGGAGGCCACAGGGGCTAAAAGCCAGGGGCTTGGGGCTAGGGGCCGACAGTCAGTTGTCCATTTAAGAAACATGTTTTGAGCACCCACTCCGTGCCAGACCCTGCCTGTGCCCTCAAATTGCTGGTCATGTGGGTGGGAGGCAGACCCTACACTAATAACTACCCACAACTGGGTGCTGAGTGTTGGAATCAAGGTTTGGTGGGGGGACAGAGAGAGCAGCTCATACTGGTGGAATCTTCTGAAAATGAGGCCTTGGGATCCCAAGGGTGAGAGATAACGGGAAGTTCAAGCAGGAGTTTGGGGGCTGGCAGATAGCAAGGGGAGTGTGAGACAGTGTTCACCAGTGCATCCTGTTGCAAAGGGACTTGAGGGGAGAAATTTCAGCCGCTGAGGCCGTTTGGTGAGTGTAGATTTCAGGCAACCCACTGTTGAAAGAGCACAACTGCCCGTCCCCCACCCCAAGATGACTCAGGCTTGAATTTCAGTTTCCTGCCCCTGGGCTGAAAATAATGTCGGGTCCTCTTTTGTCTTCTCCTCATGGGGTACTTTTCTCTGACTCTTTGAGAGAATTATATCTGGAGTCCCTGGTGTCTGACTCAGCCCCTGGGTTAGCCCCTATTCCTCTTCCACAGGCCCCATGGGCTCCAAAGGGCCTCAGGCCTCTGTGTTTCCACTGCCCTGCTCTTCCGCATCACGAAAGTCATTACCTATTAATGCCCCTGTGTGAGCAGGCAGGGCATGCTGGGCAAGGCCGGGGCTGGACTTTGTGCCCTGTTGCTTCGGAGGCAGCAGCAACCTTCCCCTCCCAGGGTGGAGATCATCTAGGAACTGTGGCGAGAAGATGAAGCAGCAGAGGAGAGACCTTGCCTGTTTACTGCTTTCTAAGATGTCCCTTCCTTAGCGTTTCAGAGCAAATTCACCCCTTGGGAATGGTTTGTAACCTAAATAAATTCTTAGTCATTGGAGGTAACATTTTAAAGGTAGTGTGTTGTCATGGAAAGTGCTGTGTGACCTGGAGCAAGTTATTAACCTCTCTGTGCCTCAGTTCTCCAATTTGTTAAATAGGGATAACAATAATATTTAACTAGTGTGTTTATTGTTAGTACCAGATGAGATCTACACATGTGTAGGAAGCTTAAATAGACCCTTTTACTTAGTGAAGCCTCAACAAATGTCCACTGTTGTCTGTTGTCTGAAGTTAGGTAGAACTGGGGTCAAATCTCAATCCTGTCACTCACTGCCAGTGAGACCTTGGGCAAGCAGTCTCGCTGAGCTTTAGTTTCCTTAACTTTGCGTTGAGGTTCATAGTGCTTACCCCACAGGACAGTTAGGATTAAATAGGAATTCAAACACTGGCTTCTCTGGTCATTTGGTAACCATTTGGTAAATGACCACACTGTTCCCAGCTGATACCTGCAGAGCATCCTGTTGGATGAGCCAACAGTCTCCATGCCACTGAGCAGGGACTGTTGGGCTTGTGCAGTTTCCCCAAGGCCACCAGCAGACCAGCAGTACTTGCATGTCCTTCCTGGTCACAGCCTTGGAGTCAGGATACCAAGGTGAGGGGAGGGAGCAACAGAGACTAAGACTTCTACCCGAGAGAACCAGCTTTTCAAAAGAGGGCTGCCCCTGTGCTCACTGCATCCGCATGTTGCAAGAACTTGGTAACTCATTTGCTCAAAAAGTATTTATTGACTGTTCAGCAATCATACATTTATGGGCATCTACACTGTACCCTGCCCAAAGCTAGGAATCTGGCCGAAGAGGTTGGGGGAATAAATAAGAAGGTCAGAAAGAGCCTCTACATTCTAGGGATTTGCTAATCAGTCATTCATGCATGCATGCAATAAATATTGACTGAGCTACTAATATATGCTGGGCAGTACTCTAACCACTGAATAAGAAAACAAAGTCTCTGCCCTCTTAGAGAGCACTTTCTAGTGGGGAAGACAGACAGTTAACAAGTAAACCAAAGTATCATATATGAAAGTATCATATAATGCCAAGTAGTAATGAATGCTATGAAAAAAATAAACTGGGGTGAGGGGATAAAGAGTGACGAGATAGTACTTTTTATAGGATAGTCAGGGAAACCTCTCTGAAGAAGTGATATTTGAGGAAAGACATAAAAGAAATGAGGGAAGGAGCCATGGGGATATATGTAGAAGAGCATTCCAGGAAGAGGGAACAGCAAGTACAAAGGCCCTGAGGCAAGCATTTGCTTGCCTTCTTTAGGAACAGCAAGTAGGATGGTGTTTCCGAGAAGAATTATGGAATGAAGAGTGCTAGGGGGTGGATCAGAGGGGTGGTGGAGTCCTGATAGGCCATACTCAGGATTTGGGGTTTTGTTCTAAGTGAGAGAAGCCAGCTGGGGAGTGACATGACTGAATTACATTTTAAAAGAATTGCTCTGACTGCTGGTAGAGAACAGACTGAGAGGGCCAAGGGTAGAAAAGGGACCCTCACTTAGGAGGCTTCTGAAGTAGCCCAGGGCACAGGGAGGGGAGGGGGGCGTTGGACCAGGTGGAGTAGCCAGACCGAGGATACATGTTCAAGGTAGACATGACAGGCTTTGCTGATGGGATTGGCTGTGGGTGTCGAGAAAAAGGTATCAAGGGTGAGACTATGAGCTGGGAGGAGGAGCAGGTTGGTGGGGTCAGAGCGGGAGGTGGTGGAAACCAAGAGCTCCATTTTGAATGTTTTATGTTTGAGATGCCTTTTAGATCTCCAAGTACAGAGGTGACTAAGAATGCCCTCTTGCACTGTTGGTGGGAATGTAAATTGATACAGCCACTATGGAGAACAGTATGGAGGTTCCTTTAAAAACTAAAAACAGAACTACCATATGACCCAGCAGTCCCACTCCTGGGCATATACCCTGAGAAAACCATAATTCAAAAAGAGTCATGTACCACAATGTTCATTGCAGCACTATTTACAATAGCCAGGACATGGAAGCAACCTAAGTGTCCATCGACAGATGAATGGATAAAGATGAGTGGCACATATACACAATGGAATATTACTCAGCCATAAAAAGAAACGAAATTGAGTTATTTGTAGTGAGGTGGATGGATCTAGAGTCTGTCATACAGAGTGAAGTAAGTCAGAAAGAGAAAAACAAATACCGTATGCTAACACATATATATGGAATCTAAAAAAAAAAAAAAAAAAGATGGTTCTGAAGAACCTAGGGGCAGGACATGAATAAAGACACAGATGTAGAGAATGGACTTGAGGACACAGGGAGGGGGAAGGGTAAGCTGGGACGAAGTGAGAGAGTGGCATGGACATATATACACTGCCAAACGTAAAATAGATAGCTAGTGGGAAGCAGCCACATAGCACAGGGAGATCAGCTCGGTGCTTTGTGACCACCTAGAGGGGTGGGATAGGGAGGGTGGGAGGGAGACGCAAGAGGGAGGAGGTATTGGGATATATGTATATGTATAGCTGATTCACTTTGTTATAAAGCAGAAACTAACACACCATTGTAAAGCAATTATACTCCAATAAAGATGTTTAAAAAAATATATCTATATATATATATTTTTAAAAAAAGAAGGCCAGTAGCTGTAGGAGTGTGAAAATCAGGGGAGAGGTCTGTGCTAGGATAAGCCTCAGTGAATCCCCGGAGAATAGATGGTACTTAAACCCCAGAGACTGATGAGGTCACTTAGGGACACAGTGTAGATGGAAAGAAGACCCAGAACAGAGCCCGGAGCACCCCAATCTGTAAAGGAGAGGACGAGGAGAAGAAACAGCAAGGAAGGCAGGAGAACCAGCAGAAGGAGGGAGTGATTGGCTGTGCCCAGCACTGGGTAGATGCTACCAACTAGGTAGCATGAAACGAGTCTCTTGAAAAGATGAAGGACAATAAAACATGGGTCAGATAAATCCAGTACTATCTGGGATGCACAATGTGAAGGCCTGGGCAGAAGCAGAGCTAGATCCATTCACCCCAGCAACATTTATGGAGGGTCCACTCTCTGCCAGCTGCTGAGAACATGGAATTTGTGTTCATTTATTCTTACTTAGTTTAATTAACAAACACTTAGAACTTGCTACTTTCCAGGCACTGTTCTAAGTATTCAACAACTATTAACTCAATGAATAATTAAAAAAAACAATTTTTAATCTCTCATAGAATGATGAAGTCTTATGAGATACTTTTATCCCCATTTTACAGATGAGGAAACTGAAGCACAGAGATGTGCAGACTCAGATGGGGAAGGGACTTGTGGCCTCACTCCCCACCTTCCCCTAGGCCTGTGTCGGGACCAGATACAGATTAGTGAGAGACAGTCAGGTGAAGAAAGGAAGTCCGACACAGCTTGGTGAGTCCCGTGGCAGAGGTGGGGACAAAGTGCCATCCTGTGCACAGAGAATGACAGGACAGGCTTTGTGGCGGAGCCTGAGGAAAGGCTTGACCGAGGAGAGCTGGTATTTGAGGAGACTTGCGGGTGGAGGAAGAGCTCCAGAGAAGAACTGCTGGTACCACCAGTACTAATAGCTAAGGTTTCACACCAGCCATGGTCGCAGTAGGAAGCAGGTGGCTCATCCGAATGGGAAACTGAAGCGTTTTATGAAGGGACTGCATAAGGGGAAGGGCAGGGATGGCTGAGCTGACAAGGCGTGGTAACACAGCCTGGCAGGAGCAGCAGCTGGAGGCCAGGGGCTCCTGAAGGGGCAACGGAAGGGGGTTCCAGAGCAAGGGAGAGCATGGCTGCGAGAGAGGCGCCCAGTCAGACGCTGCAGCCTCAGCTGGAGGCACCTGCCTCGTGGTGGTCCAGCGTGGAGGGAGCCGGGGAATCAGAACCCCACTCCCTTTCTCCCCAGGCCCTCTCACCACCCCCTGGCTGAACACAGCAGGAAGCAGAGGGCAGGGGGCCCGTGCAAAGCTTCCTGGGACATAAAACTGGGTGGAGGAGGCTGGGTTGTGGGTCTGGAGGCAAAAAGGAAGAGATCCAGCACACGTTTTAGAGCCCTTGAAATTTTGGAGTCCTGGGCACTGTCCTAAGTACTTTATATACATTCATTCATGTAATCCCCACCACAGCCCCAGGAGGGCAAATGTCACCCAGTGGAACAACATGCATTATTTAACTCGCTTCTTGCTCTCTTTCTCCATCTTTGGCCGGGTGCATGCATGGAGTTGAATTTGCATAAGCTGAAGGTTGTGTGCTTCCGCTGTGTGGCTGTTCTGAAAGGCCAGTCCATATGCAGGAAGGCAGGGAGATGAGGCTGGAGAGGGCTCAAGGCCAAAGCCAGAATTTGCCTCCACTGCCCCAGACACGGGGCCTGAACCTTATGAGGGGGGAGATGCACCTCCGCACCACACCATGCAGGCCAATAACACTGAGCCAGCTGAGCATCTGTCAGAGAATGCCCATGCTGGATGGAGGGGACCAGACACAAGTTGGGTGGGAATGGGGGATTGATGTGATAAGGAGACCCCCATACAGTTTTTTGTAGATAGTGGCCTCATTGGGGCTTCTGTGCCCAGCATCAAGGGGGATCCAAGAAAAGGAAAAGCTTTCTAAATCTAGCTATAGAAAGAAGACATGGTCTTGCACACAGTAGGTGCTCAGTAAATGTGTATTGGACAAATGCAAACAAGAAAGTTCTGTCTGGTAAGTGGATATCATGTGGGAGTTAGAAAACAAGCAGGGGTTTTGGAGCCAGCAGGCATCTCATCTCTCCCACTTCTCTGAGCCTCGATTTCCTCATCTGTCTAATGGGGATAATAATATCCATCCACTTAGAGGGTTGTTGGGAGGTTAAAGATAATGCAAGTAAAGTTCTTCAGACATAATGGCCAGTCTGTAAGCAGAGTCTGTACTGAATGAGGGAGCCGGGCAAGAAGGGCCTCGGGCTGGGAGGCCCGTGAGGAGGCTCTGGGCTGGGCACGGTCAGAAAAGACTCTAGAAGAGGGGGCTTGAACTCCCCTTAAATGAAGGCAGGGGTCAGGTGGGAGGAGGGAGGGCAATCCCTCTTGCTTAGGTCTGGGACCTACTCTTTGTGAGCAGCGGGAACTGAGCTGAGAGGAGCCAGATCCAGGAGGCTGTGTACTAAGAAGCCATGGGAAGGTGACTGGACTGGGCGGAGAGGAAGGAAGGAAGGCTCTAGTCTAAGGCTAAAGGAGTTCACTCGTCATTCAGCAGACACGCTGAGCACTGTGCACCCGTGTGCATGGCACGGTGCTGTTGAAGACCTACTTGGTGCCAGGTGGGTTACAGGTACCTGAGCTCAAGGTTTCAGGAGAATGGTACAAAGGGCCCAAGGGCAGGGTTCACTGAAGCTGATCCTTGGACTGGTGCTGGGCAGACCCCCCTGGGGAGTTTGCTTGAACCCAGATTCCAGGAGGAGGGGATACCATATACATTTTTAAAATATTTAAAAAGTGAAATTTGAATTACAGTGGTGAGGTTACTGCATGTTTGGGCTTCTAGAGAAAGTTCCATGCTTCTCAGTTGTCTTTCTCGGTTCCTTTTAAAGCCCAGAGGCTGAGGTGTGACTGTGTGTTTTCACTCGGGTGTGGTCAGAGAACAAAGCAGTGCTGTTATCCCTGAGTCTCTCTGGAGACATTCCCCGGTGGAGAATGGTCAGGGTCACCAGAGTACCACCATTTTGATTTATCACTTACATTTGTACTTAAAGAGCATTCTACAGAAACCGGGTATGTTTTCCCAGATATAATGGTGTGTGGATAATTTTTTAAATGGATGAGTTGAATTTCTGGGGGTCGATGAAACATTCTGAGTGAGGATGGGAAGGTTCCGATATGTTGGGGGAAGGGTCTGTTCAGCTGCAGCCTGAGTCCCACTTGGGGAATGATGGAGATCCCCAAGGAGATGACCCTGGAGGAGCAGGTAAGGGCAGAACTGAAGGCCAGGATGGGAGTGACCTAAGCGGTGAGAGTGGATGGACATCAGGCTAAGGAGCTGAACTTTGTGGGCTGCCTCAGAAGGAGACTGGTAGGACGTGGTTTCTCAGTGGGGCCTCTGGATGCAGTGGTCAGCATTGGAGGGCTGCCCACAAGGACCAGGAACCTGGGACCCCCAGGAATAGGCTTTTTCCACAAAGAGCATCTCCAGGCGTTCTATGCTTGGCCCAGGAGGGCAGAAAATCAGAACCCTAGACTTTAACATTGGAAATTGCCTTTGTCTTCCATTCCCACTCTCCACCCAGTGCCTAAATGCTGTCTACCAGGAACAGTGCCTCACTTCTTACATTTAATGATGCAGCAGGAGGCATTTCTGCAAGGAGGGGTGGGAGAGAGCTTCAGTCTTAAGGCCTCAGTGAATAAGAGATTTCCCTCTCCTCTACTTTGTCTTATGTCACCACCCATGGCTGGAATTGAGCTAGAAGCCCTTTGGTTGGGCTCTCCTCACTGCAATCAGAGCAGATGGGATTTTTATGCTTCCTTAGAGAACAGAACATCTGCGGTTCCAAGAGTCACCCAAAAGATGTTGTGTTTTCTTTCTTGTTATGAACCAAACCCAAAGGGTTTTCTTAATAGTACAGAGGAGAGTGGTGGGGATTAGAGATAAGGGAGATCCTCCTGAGAGCAAAGCATTTGAAATTTTGGCCTAAGGAGGCCCTGGAATTTTTTCCTCTGGAAGGCCTGACTCACCCACTCAGTGGTGCCAGCAGGAAGAGCATAGGCTTTGGAATCAGATAGACCAAGGTTCAAATCTTAGCTCTGTCTCTTATTAGCTGTGGGACCTTGAGTGAGATGGCTTAACCTCTCTGGTCTTCAGTTTCCTCATCTGCAAAATGGTGTGAGAACATCGGCCTTGTAGGGCTGGTGAGATAAACACATGGAATAAAGCCTAGAAAAGCTCCTGGTGCCATCCCATGGTGCAAATATTATTTCCCTTCCCCTTCTGTTCCAGCGATTCCCTTTCTCCCATCTGATTGTGGACGTACCAGGAGGCAGGGGGATGGGCAAATCCATTTGATGCTTATTTATTGACCACTTACTATGCGTTAGTCACAAGAGATTTGGAACACACAGACCTCATCTTTCTCTCATGGGGTTTTCTGTCTGATGAAGGAAACAGAGCAATTCACAAAAAAGCAAGTCTTTCATTACAAATTGTGACTGTTACAGTGAAGGAATTGAAGCATCTCTGGGGTGTGGGGGTGCGTTCTGTTTAGGTAGGTGAGCAGGGAGACCTCCCTGGGGAGGAGGCCAGCCATGCAGGGAAGAGGGGAAGCAGTCCAGGCAGAGAAAGCAGCACATGCGATGGCCCTGAGGCTAGAGCGAGTGTGGCCCGTGGGAAGCACTGAAAGGAGGCCCATGCAACCAGTCAGGAGCTGAAGTTGGGCTTTGATAAGTTAAGGTAAAGAATTTGGATCTGAATTTTGTTTTGAGTACAATGAGAAGCTATTAAGTACTCAAGTGTTATGATCCAACTTATTTAAATATTTCTGGCCCCTGATCCTAGGGAAATTCAGAATTTTTCTCTGCTCAGACTCCTCTTCCACAGCCGCATGTGGGCAGCCCAGGCCTATCTTGACGCTGTTCCCCACCCCTCTCTTGCAGGCCCAGGCAGAGCAGGGAGAGAGAGTCCAGGCTGGCCCCTCGTAGAGATGAGCTTTTGGAGGTACCCACTTCTGCGGTGTGTGTAAAAGCCCGGGCTACCACCTAAGGTTCGGTACCACCCACTGTAGCTGATGCTTCTGTCCCCCATCTCTGGCTGGCTGGGAGCCCCTGGCCTGGAGGAGAGGGGCAGTGAAGTAGGAGAAAGCAGCAGTACCCTTCTTGGAGCAGGGGGGTTATAAACTTCTGTAGCTGCTGAAGCCCAACTGTGAGTCAGTGTGTGCAGGGCAAGCCTCCTAGGTTATTCTCATCTTTAATGAAATGCTCAGCCTAATTCCAGAGGGACGGGGGTACAGCTAGGTGGAGACAAGAAATCTGTATTCTGTACCCCTCCTGTTCAGTCCAGAAATCCCAAAGGCTGGGTCCAGTACGTCCTCTCTGTGTTGGGACAGACAGATTTCCCCCAACCTTCCAGAGTCCTTAAGATGCCCGTAGAAAAAGGCAAAGATGCCCTGGCCCTCCTCTGAGGACCAATCAGGTGGGAGCTTCCAGCTTCCAGCAGCAGCTTCTCCCTCTGTGGGCTGAGGCCCTGGACCATGCTGTTGGGCCTGGAGGCTGGAGGAGGGAGGGACCCAAGGACCCCTCGAGCCTCCACCCTGCCCTCTTACTCAGTCCTGGGCTGAAGAGAGAGCTAAGGATATAGTGCACAGAGATTCACACTGAGCTGTCCCAGGGAGTGGAATCTGGGGCTCCTGGCCCACCAGCTCCCCTGGGACTGAGGTGCTAATGAAACAGCTCTTGACCCTGACCTTGGACTCCCAGCCATTGACGTCAGTGAAGTTGAAATAATGTAACCCGATTCTCCCCTTGGGGTGGCGGGGGAGGCATACAGGGGCATGGGAAGGGGAAGGACTGACCAGAAGTCAGGGCCGACCCAGCTTAGGCCAGGACTGGACAAGGAAGAATCCAGTGGTAGGGCGCTCCCGGCCGGTGGGATGTGCTCTATGAGCGAGTGGCCTAAATCCTTTCTGAAAGCAGCTATCTGGCACTACAGCCACCATCAGGTAAGACAGTGGGCTTCTTCCAGAGCGGGGAGCTGACATTGGTGTTGCCACACTGGACACAGGTGACATAGCCATGGAGGTGATCGGCAGCATGGCTGCCATGGGGGTGCATTGCTGTCACATGGGGGTTCACGTGTATGATATGCGTGTGCATCCCTGTGTGCACACGCATCACTCCACCTGGGGACGAGGCTCAGCCTGACCACATCGGATGCTTAGAGGTACTCCTGGGGCCACGTCGGGGTGGTCTGCACAGTCTGATGTGTTGGAGTCAGGGGGCCACCCTGGCTCTGGCTTCCTTCCTCTTCTCACAACCCTGAGGAGATGTGGAGGAGGTCCCCCAGCAGGGGCCTCCCCTTCCCTGGGATCTGCTATCGGGGTGCTGGGCCTGGAGTTGTAATTCTGCCTTTGGGTTTTCCAGGTGGATTTTCTGATTGAAAATGATGCAGAAAAGGACTATCTCTACGATGTGTTGCGGATGTACCACCAGTAAGTGTACTGGGTCCAGCTCCTGTGGGCCACCCCGGGGACCTCTGTCTTCAGGGAAACCTGGGATGGATTGTTCTGAGACAGGAGGACCTCCCCCTCTTATCCTGGGGGGCTCAGGGAGGCTGATGCTCGGTGTTCCTGGGAATCAAATAGACACGCCACTCACTTGTCTCAGCAAATATTTACACAAATACACTGTGTATGGCTCTGTGCTAGCAGATAGGGGTACACGTATAAGCAAGACAGACTGGTTGCTGCCACCTAGTTGCTTACAGTCTGATGGGGGAGGCTGTCAGGTAGCCAGATAGGTTCAACAGAGTGTGGTTGCTAGGATAGGACAGGAAATGCCAGCTGGTCCCAGTGCCGGCATCAGATGCCTGTTATCGCTCACCCGCTTTTTGATTCATTCAGCAACATTTATAAGCTCCTGCCACTGGCCGGGCACCATGCAGAATGTGGAAATGAATATCTACTTCCTTTCCTCAACTAACTTGTGGCTTAGTTGGGGGAGATGGACAGACACTAGCAACACAAGGAACTGTAATACAAGTTCCAGTGAAATAACTGCTGAGTAGAGGAAAGCAGGAAAGCAGGAATGTACAGAAAGGAGTTCTCAGTTCTAACTGTGGAGGGAGGATCAAGAAGGCTTGAGCTAGGTTTTTGAAGGGTAAGAAGGATTTTGCTGGGTGGAAATATCAGGGAAGGACATTCCAGGGTGAGAGATCAACATAAGCAACGGTTCAGAGATGTGAAAGCACAGGTTGTGACAGAGACCATAACAGCCACCAGCCTGGGCAGTTCCACAGAAACAGGTCATGGAGGCCCTGAGCCTACCAAGAAGGATGGACTGTGTCCTCTGGGCAGTGGGGAGCCATCGAAGGGTTTTGAGAAGGGGAGCAATTTACATTTTAAAAAAAGATGGGCTGAGAGTGAGCCAGTCAGCTGGCAGCTGGAGAGGTGCTGGCCCCAGACGTTGAGGGTCTGAACGGTCTGAGGTGGAAGCTTGTGAGAGATAGTATGAGGCTGCAGCTCAGAGCAGGAAACAAGGGGATGAGAGGGCTCACCGCCATCTCACAGAGGTTTCCTGTCTGGAAGGATGCTGGGCTTCAGAAGTAGCAGAGCTGACTTTGAATCCTGGCTTGATTTCATCCGCAGGATGAGTGAACAACCCCTACTTCGATGGTTTCCTTGAGATACTTACATGGGAGAACGGACTCTTCTGAGGCATCCGACCCATCGATAGGGGCTCTGGGCATTTCAGGAGAGTTCTCCTCAATCCAAGGCCTGGGCCCAGTGGGTGGGGACCCAGCCCAGGACTGCTTCCTCTGGGAATCCTGGGGTCTCAGAGGTCATGGCTAAGGGGGAGGCTTCAGGGTCCCTGTGTCTCTGCAGAACCATGGACGTGGCCGTGCTTGTGGGAGACCTGAAGCTGGTCATCAACGAGCCCAGCCGCCTGCCCCTGTTTGACGCCATCCGGCCTCTGATCCCGCTGAAGCACCAGGTGGAGTACGACCAGCTAACCCCCCGGCGCTCCAGGTGCGGAGGGAGCCGCAGGCCGGAGGCGGGGCGGGGGAGAGGTCACCCTGGGATGGACAGGGTCGCTCACGAGTGGATGGGGCAGCACTGGCCATCAGGCCAGAGCTGGGCCGTCACCAGTCCCTCCTCCCTTGGCAGGAAGCTGAAGGAGGTGCGTCTGGACCGGCTGCACCCCGAAGGCCTCGGCCTCAGCGTGCGTGGTGGCCTCGAGTTTGGCTGCGGGCTCTTCATCTCCCACCTCATCAAAGGTGGCCAGGCAGACAGCGTCGGGCTCCAGGTGAGCGAGCAGAGCTCGGGGGATGTGGGGACCAAGCCCTCAGGCTTCCTGCCTCCGCCTCATTCACTCACTAGGCTGTGTGGTGTAACGTGGTCACCTCGCCCTTCTGAGCCTTTGGGAGAGGGAAAGGGTGACGTATCCTGGCAGAGTGTCCTTGGGCCTCTACAAGTGTGGCTGCAGGCACTTGCCTGTTTTCTTTTTTCTTCTTTCAGTTTTTATTGGCGTAGAGTTGATTTACAGTGTTGTCTTAGCTTCAGGTGTACAGCAAAGTGAATCAGTTACACATATACATATATCCACTCTTTTTTAGATTCTTTTCCCATATAGGCCATTATAGAGTATTGGGTAGAGTTCCCTGTGCTGTACAGTATGTCCTTATCTATTTTGTGTATAGTAGTGTGTTGCCTGTTTTCTTGAGTGGAGCTGAGAACCTGGCTCCCAGCTGTTGCTGCCCCTGCTGCACTGCACCCCACCTCCCTTATGTCTGAAGGCAGAGCATAATTATGTCCTGACACCTGAAGTTCTGGACACATAGCCTTCTCCCTGGAAGGGAAAAGGAAATACTGGCATAGTGCAGTGCTTCAGAGCATAGACTCTGGAGCTGGAATGTCCTGGCTTTGCTATTCATTAGCTGTGTGACTTTGATGAAATTACTTAACCCCCTGCCTCAGTTTCCTCATCTGTAAAATGGGATGATGATACTAGTACTTACCTCATCAGGTTGTTAGGCCGGAATAAATGAATTCATATTACAAAGTACTTGTATCAGTATCTGGCACATAAATGCTGTGTGTTAGTTTGCAGAAAACAACGTGCATTTTACACTCCCAGAATATATATGATTTGTTTGTGTTTGCTTAAGGAAACACACACACACACACACACACACACACACACACACACACACACACAATGCAAAGCAGTTACTTGTTGGAGGGGGAGCTGGAGTGGATGGGGGATAAGGTGAGATGGAGTCTTTTAAGGCTACGTCTTTTAATATTATTTGGCTGATTTGAATCATATGAATGTACTATTTTTTTCTAAATTCTTTTTATTGAAGTATAGTTGATTGATGTGTTAATTACTGCTGTACAGCAAAGTGACTCAGTCATAAACATATATACATTCTTTTCCATATTCTTTTCCATTATGGTTTATCACCGGATATTGAATATAGTTCCCTGTGCTGTACCATAGAACCTTGTTGTTTATCCATTCTAGATATACCAGTTAACGCTGTGTGTTTGTTAAGCAAGCAGAGAGGGAGATTTAATAAACACCTATAATGTGCCAGGTAACATGTTGACAGCCAGTTCTCACTGTATGCTTGGGCTTTCTCATCCCCATTTTACAGAGTTGATAGAAGATCAGGGACTTGACTAGAGTCACACAGCCAGTAAGTGGCAAAACCAGGATTTGAACCTGGGTCTCCTGACTGCCAAGTCCAGGGATCTCTCTTCAGCACCCCAGGGGCCCCTCCCTTGGGGTCGCCACGCCTCAGTGTCTGGGCAGAGATGGGCAGACCTCCAGGTCTCGCTCCTGCCAGAGCCCAGCGCTGTGTTTTTATATGTCCAGACAGAAGAGGCCCTCCCACCCCCGTCCAGGGCTTCCAGCATGTTTGTTACCAGCATCCCAATCTGGGCTGCCAAGCCAGGGGCTTCAGGGGCCCTGACGGCTAATGGTACAAGACACCGTGGAGTGGGAGGTGGAAACTGGGAGCTGACAGACATCGCTTTGTTCTAAATCCCTGTCTCACGGCTCACTGGTAGCGTCTGAAATTTCAGCCCCTTCATTATTCCTCTCCTGTGCCACACATTTTCCAGCCCAGAAACACAGCCAGAGAAAAAACATAATGAGCTCTTCTCTTGGCGTCAGCTGAGCCCTCTTTTTTTTCCAGGGTGAGGTCTCCTCCTAGGACAAGCACTTCTCAACGATTCCTCCATGATTGGGGGCCTCAGGGCGTTTTAATGAAACGTAGACTTTTACCTTCCTGCCTGTTTCTCAGGCTTATGAATTATCAACCCTTTCTCGGGTTAACGGGCTCATCTCTCCTTTGTGCCGCTGTCCCTCAGATCGTCATTTCACTGTTGCCCTTGCACAAAGGGCCTTTTGCAGGGCTCCACGCGGGAGCGAGAGGGAGAGGAAAGTCAATCCTGCAAGCTGAGCCGGGGGTTGTGTGGGAATCGTTCCACTGGGGTCCCGGGCAGGTTCCCTTTTGGAACAACACAGGGAGCTTCACTCAGAGCAGCTTGGGGAAAACATCTGCATCCATTCACCTGTCTGGGTGGGGTTCATGTTTCTGGGGAGATCGCATGTCTGAGGGCGGGGGAGGGGCGCGTTCAGATACAGCCTGGCTCAACTGAAGGTCCCGTTGATTTGACCTGTGAGGCTGGGCCCCGAGTGGGGGCCTTGGACCCAGCCCTGGGACTCCTCCATCTCTGCACTTGTCCCCCTACTGGAGTTATTTTAGATTTTTGTCCAAGTGTATCCTGTCTGAACTTACGTCCTCTGCCCTGCACAACTTGCTGTATAGTCCAAGGCTAGAGAATAATTCTGTGTGCCTTGGTTGTCCCAGCTGGAAAATGGACAGAGTTATCCCTGCCTTTCCTATGGGACTTGAGGGCTCTGTCAGGTGGCAAGGATCCAGAGAGGACAGGACACAGGGAACTGCAGCCAAGCTTGGCCAGAGTCCCTTCTTTTCTGCTTCCAGACACCCAAGAGACAACACTTGTCTGTCAGGGAGCCCTGATGTCAAATCTCAGCAGCACTGTTCACTAGCTGGGTGACCTTGAGCAAGTCACCTCACCTCTCTGAGCCTCAGTTTCCTCATCTGATTAACAGACATGCAGAGTTGTTGTGAAGAACTGCTGCAAGGAGGCCATCCAGCCATCCTCCTTCCATGAGAAGGCCCCAGAAACCTAGAGGGGTCCTTAGTGACCGCCCTCCCCGCCCCTGTGGCGCCTCTTTGAGCCCCTTGCCAGACCACTGAGAAGATGGGGGTCTGGGTCCAGGTGTGGAAGGGAAGTGTTCGGGTGACAATAGGGAGAAGGTGACTCTGGGGGTTGTTGTAAAGGGTAGGTGTTGGCCTGGAGGACCCCTCAGAGGCTATGTGCCCGCCCAGCCCCCAGACCTCACTGAGAGTCAAGCTGCGTCCCCTACACTTACTAACAAGTCTCTAAAGGGTCAGCATGTGTGGTGTGAGGTAGGCCGCCAGCTGACCTTGCCCTGGCCTCAGGCTGGAGAGGGTCGGGTCGTCCACGATCCAGTCCCTGCTCTGTAGCTAATGACTGTGACTGTGGACAAAACATCACCTCCTGGGCCTCAGTTTCAACTGATGTCTGAGGATCCTTCCAGCCCCGTAGTTATTAAATGGGGAGGTTCAGGACTGATCCCCAGGGCCAAGGTGCTCAGAGGACAAAGGCCAGGGAAGAGCTGCTTGAATCTTGTTGGAGGGTCGCCCTTCGCATGAATTCCAGAACCTGATGGTGCCCCAGTGGGTGGAAGGGACAGAGTGAGGGTACAGAATCCTGACTTCTCCTCCCAGCTCTGCTACCCGCTCTCTGTGCCCCTCGCCCCCATCTTGGTTCCCCCATCTGTAAAATGGGCAGAAAGACTCCTGGAGAGCAGGCCAGGAGTATCTGGCCATGAGCCTGCCCAGCTGCCCGATGCTTCCTCACCCCGGTGCGTCTTCTCTCTGCCTGTGGTTAAGGTAGGGGACGAGATCGTCCGGATCAATGGGTATTCCATCGCCTCCTGCACCCATGAGGAAGTCATCAACCTCATCCGCACCAAGAAGACTGTGTCCATCAAAGTGAGACGTGAGTGAGGCCAGAGCACGGGGGTGCTGACGGTGGGGCAGGGTGGGGCACCTGGTGGTACCCAGCTCCGAGGGGAGGAAGGGAGGGCAGAGGAGCCATCCTAACCCCCATGCCTTTCTCCCACAGACATCGGCCTGATCCCTGTGAAGAGGTGAGCAGGACCCTCCTCTGCAGGCAGACTCCTCCCTATGGGCTCAGGGTCCTGGATCAGCCTGGGGTCTGGCCAGCACTGCCCCTGGGCCAGTGATGGTGCAGGCTTCAGATGGGGAAGATTTGGATTTGGGGCCTGGTGCCTCAAACATCTCTCCCTAATGACCCGCCTTCTACTCTCCCCTGCCATCAGCTCTCCCGATGAGCCCCTCAAATGGCAGTATGTGGATCAGTTTGTGTCGGAATCTGGGGTAAGGGTCAGGACCGCCGGTGGTGGGGGCTGGATGGGGTAGCTGGTCCTGAAGGAAGGCCTTCTCTAGGGATGTGTCCTCAGGGGCTTCATATAGGCCCCCAGCACATCCAGAATGCCCCTGTGGGTGGTGGCCCAGCTGGTATAGACGCACACTCCCAGGGACAAAACGGCAGTCGGGCTCACGTGGGGATAGCATCGCTCGCCCCGAAGGCCTTATGAGCACAAGAGGCGCCTTGCACAATGCGGACACCCGGTGACCTTATCGTCTCCCTCCCTCAGGGTGGGCAGACCAGCCTGGGCTCCCCCAGCAGTCAGGAAAACAAGGAGAAGAAGGTCTTCATCAGCCTGGTGGGCTCCCGGGGCCTTGGCTGCAGGTGGGTGGCAGGTACGCCCTGGGGCTCACTCATGGCCAGCAGACCCCAATAGGTCCCTCACACCACTCCCCTTTCTCACTGCTGCTTCTGAGGAGACTTTTGTCCACTAGTGATGACACTTCTTGGTGCTTGTTTTCCCCTCTGAGCTTCACAACAGCCCTGTAGGGCCAGAGGGACAGCTCTAAGAGGCCCATTTTACAGAGGAGGAAACTGAGGCCCAAAGGCAGAGCCATGTTCCTTTGGTGGGCCCTCAAGTCATGCAAAAGGAACCTGTCAAGCTGATCATCTCTGTCACAGTTCCCTTCTCACTTATTACCTTGTGGCTTCCTTAGGAGGCAGCCAGGGAGTTGCAAACAGGCATTGAGTCTCATGGGGCATTCTTGTTAAGCACACGGGTACTGCAGTTAGAGATCTAGGCCCTGCTGTGCCACCTATGAGCTCTAGAACCTTGGACTAGTTACTTAACCACCCTGACCCTCAGTTTCTTTTATTTATTTATTTGTTTGTTTGTTTGTTTTGGTTGCATCAGGTCTTAGTTGCGGCAGGTGGGCTCCTTAGTTGCAGCTCGCCAGCTCCTTAGTTGCGGCACGTGGACTCCTTAGTTGTGGCATGCGAATTCTTAGTTGCGGCATGCATGTGGGATCTAGTTCCCTGACCAGGGATCAAATCCGGGCTCCCTGCATTGGGAGCACAGAGTCTTAACCACTGTGCCACCAGGGAAGTCCCCTCAGTTTCTTTCTCTATAAATCAGCAGTAATAGTCCCCATATCACAAGGCTGTTGTGAGGAAGAGTGAGATGACAGAATGAAGTACCAAGCTTAGTGCCTGGCAGGTAGTAAGCAGTTCATAAATATTAGCTATTATTATTTGTCTTTTTTTTTTTGACCGCACCACGAGGCTTGTGCGATCCTAGTTCCCCGACCAGAGATTGAATCTGGGCCTTCGGCAGCGAAAGCGCAGAGTCCTAACCACTGGACCACCAGAGAATTCCCTAAGTTATTCTTCTTATTTCCATTCCATTACATTTCTGACAAGCATAAGTGATTAAAAAAAAAAAAAAAGTCCCTCCTTTCTAAGAAATTATAGCTTAATATAGAAGCCAACCACATAAATAGTTCCAGTATTGAGGGACTCTGTCACGGAGCTGCATTCTGGGTCAGGCGTGGCAAATAAGTTTTCCATCCTGTGCTCTCTCTAGTCAGTTAGTGGTGGCTGCCCTGGAGTACTATTTTGAAAAGAACTTTAATGCTGTATCTAGGCGTAGGTGGAAAAGAGTGTGGCGATTGATTAGTGATATCTGCCACAGATCTGGGAGGGGAGATTAACAAACAGTACAAGTGCCATCCTTGCTGTAGGTGTTTTAGGAGCACGGGGAAGGGAGCAACCAGCTTAGTCAGGGGATAGAATAAGGAGATTGGTTAAAACCTTGGAGAGGAGATAACATTTGAGTGTTGAGGAATGCATAGGAAAATGCTAGAAAGAGAGAAGAAACAGCATATGCAATAGGTTGGATGAGAGGTTGGGTAGGGGGAATTAGACGTAGCTTTCTGTTGGTAGTTGCCACAGGGAAATGAGGCTGGACAGGTAGACAGAGGCTGAACAGGTAGATGACAGAGGGCTTGGGTACTGAGCTCATGCGTGACCTGGACACACAGGCATGGGGGCCGGTCATTGCAAATGAGCAAGCACTGAGGAGCAGAGGCTCACCTCATCTCCCGAATCTCCCACAGCATTTCCAGCGGCCCCATCCAGAAACCTGGCATCTTCATCAGCCACGTGAAGCCTGGCTCCCTGTCTGCTGAGGTGGGGCTGGAGGTGAGTGACCCTGGGCCTGCCCCAGTGGGGCCCCTGTGGGGTGCAGGGTCAGACTGTGATCGCACAGGGATGGAGCACGTGCTTTCCCACACAGCCCTCTCTCAACACTCACTGGCTGATGATTCCTACTAACCCCCAAAGGGAAGGCTTCACAGAGCGGGTGACATTTGAGCCTTTCTCCAGCCCTTCTCCAGCTCTGAGAGCCTTTGGTCCTGAGCTTGGGATGTAGTAATAATAATCAGAATTGACATTCATTGAGCGTTAACTGGATTGGACATTGTTCTAAGCCCTTTAAAATGTATAAGAACTCTGAAAATTAGGTACTATCGTTAGCCTCATTTTACAGATGAGGAAACTGAGAGCCAGAGAAAGATCTTTCCAAGATCATGTACGTAGTATGGCAGGGCTGGGATTCAAACCTAGGTGGTCTGATTCCAGAGCTAGATAGAACTCTTAACCTCTTCTTTGGACAAGTTATTTCCTCTTTCTCTGCTTCAGTTTCCTATCCTGTAAAATGGGGGTACTAGCCTTCCTTCTGGGGTCATTGTGTAGATTAAATGTATTAATACATGTGCTTAGAACTGTGTCTGGTACCTACTGAGGGATCGATTAACGTTAGCTATTATACTAATTATTATTATGACTCCACACAGAATCTACTATATGAGAAGCTTAAAGGCTCGTAAGTCTACAAACTGAGTTTTTAAAGCAAATGTCGTAAATTCAGCCAAAGTAATGAACTTATAAAGGTGTAATATTTGACAACTGATGAAAGAGATATGGGGTGGAGGAGCCCTGGGAGGACCCTATTGGAACTCTGCTCTTTCGGAAGAGTTGAGGTACAGCTACTTGAAGACCCAACGTCTGATGCTGACCTCCAGGGGGAGCTCTTCCAACAGACTGAGTGTACAGATAATACAAACATGCTGATCCCTCTCCGTTTCTCCACCAGCCAGGGGACCAGATTGTCGAAGTCAATGGCATCGACTTCTCCAACCTGGACCACAAGGAGGTGAGATGTGGGTTTTTCACCTTCTGGCTGCGATCCTCTCTGCTGTCCTCTTCTCACCTACGTCCCCCTTGCCACAATGTCTGAAACCTTCTGTGCTCTCCAGAGGCCTCAACTACTCTGATCTGTCAGGTCTCAGCTGACTATCTGCCTGTCCCCACAGGCCGTGAACGTGCTGAAGAGTAGCCGCAGCCTGACCATCTCCATCGTAGCCGGAGCTGTAAGTCCAGAACGAGCTGGTGGGGGCCCCGTGACCCCTGACCTGCAGCCCAGCTGCTCAGACCCCTGATCTCTGACACACACTCGTGGGAAAGGCCAAGGGGTCTCCTTCCCTGAAGCTCTGATAGCAGCTGGGGAGGATTTCTGCCCAGCCAGAAGCTTGGGTCAGACAGAGCAGGAGCCACAATGCCTGACATGGGGGGCCACGGAGATGAGAAGGCAACCCAAATCTTGGCCCTCAAACTCTGGCAGTGGACTTCTAGGTTCCCAGGGGACTGAGCAAGGCACCTCTTTTCTCCCCATGAGGGCCGGGAGCTGTTCATGACAGACCGGGAGCGGCTGGAAGAGTTCCGGCAGCGCGAGCTGCAGCGACAGGAGCTTCTGATGCAGAAGCGGCTGGCGATGGAATCCAACAAGATCCTCCGGGAGCAGCAGGAGATGGAGCGGCAGTGAGTGTGGCCAGCCAGGAGGCCCCTGCCCTGCCCTCCCAGACCACTGTACCATCCCACCTGCCTTTCTTCCTGCCCACTGCATCCTGAGCTGACTTTATTCTCTCCCTCGAGGCCTGTCTTCAGACCGGATGGGTTCAGTGATGCTCAGTGGAAGCATTCCCTGCCTCCAGACCATGAGGCTCCTCCCTCCTTGCCAAGGAAAGCCCTTGATTTCCAAGACCCAGGAATATGGAAAATAGGATGCTACTAGCAATAACTAACATTTGTCAAGTGCCAGCCATGTGGCTGGCATTGTATTAGGGCCTTGTTTACGTTCCTCAACTGAATTCCCATAATAGCCCTGGGAGATAGATGGTATTAACCCATTTTATAGGTGAGGAGACTGAGACTCAGAGAGGTTACACCACTTGTGTACAAAGTCAGACATGGCTAAGCTGTGGAATTCATACCCAGGCAGTTTGGCTGCCCCATCTATGGTGATCAGAACTACCCCCCACCAACCCCAGAGTGGCTGGGATGATGACTGAGAGAATTCATAAGTCAAAAACTATTGTCAAAATCCCAATCCAGATACATTCTATGAGCATAATAAGAATTTGGGAAAGGAAAGTGGACAGGATCTTTCCACCTCTCCCTTCACAGAATTTGCCTGAAGAACCACCCTGGGTGGTACCTCTGCCCATTACTCTGGCCTTGCTTAGCAGCCCCGGCTTTGCCCCTGGGGTCTGGGGCCCTCCTCTGGGAGGACCTCACTCAGTCAGTTACTTTACGCTGGTTTTTAGAGGTGGCTGCATGGCATGTGGCCTGCACTGAACTGCCTCCAGTCTCCCGCAGTGCAGAATCTCTGCTCAGCAGTGCCAGACGAAACCACACAAGAGCACAGGATCCAGACTTTTCTGGATCCTCTTTCCCAGCATCCAAATTTGGTCCAGGCATCCTTGGAAAGGAGCCTAGAAGGAATATTTAAAACTTTTCTCAAATCAGAGGTTAGCTGCAAGGAAGAGTTAACTTCTCTGACATAGACTCCAACATGCCAACTTGCATTTGTGTTTCAGAAGGAAAAAGGAAATTGCCCAGAAGGCAGCAGAGGAAAATGAGAGATACCGGAAGGAGATGGAACAGTGAGTGCCTTGGCCCCATGTGTCTGCACACGCATGTCTGTGCGTGGACGTGAGTGTACTCGCGGGAGTGCGGCCCCAGAGGCCACCTCCAGGCCCAGTTTACCTGGCCCTCTTGTCCCCGTGTGGACCGTCCTTTATTTGTGGTCATTCCATAATCCTAGTAAAACCCATCATATTAGGGTAACTGGAATACAGTCTTGTAACTTTCAGGGTGGCATTCACACCTGATTTAGAATACAAGTGCCAGGGACTCGTTTTCGTCACAGCTACAACCACGTGGCTTCTCCCCAGGCTGGTTGGCGTTCCCCAATAGGCAGAAGGCAGGCCTGCAAAGGTTCTGACTCCAGTCACAGGCGTCTTATTTCAGGATCGTGGAGGAGGAAGAGAAGTTTAAGAAGCAGTGGGAAGAAGACTGGGGCTCAAAGGAACAGCTCCTGTCGTCTAAAACCATCACCACCGAGTTGCACCCAGTACCCCTTCGCAAGCCAAAGTGTATGTATCATGTGCCAGGGGAGAGGGGGCTTCCTTCTGGGGCTGGGGATGTCTAGACAAAGATAGAGGTCTCCCGCCACTCACCACCACCTGCCCAGGTGAACAGGCCATGGCTCTCTCTTCATGGAGGGGCAGTCAGTTGCCAGGAGCTGTCTGCCAGGGCATTGGGATGGCTGGGATCTGCCTGCCTTCCTTGTCTTGGGGGCCTGCTGCCAGGCTCTCCCCCATGACACAGACTCAGGCATGTGCCCTTGGACTTCTGAAGAAGGGCTGGAGAGCTGTGGCAAAAGCGAACTGCTGATGGGATTATCATCCTAGTGTGTCAGGTGTTGTGTCCTCCTCTTGCCCGGTTCTGAATTGGGGCTGGGGTAAAACAGCAAGAAAGAGGGGAAGGGGCTCACGTGAGAGAAGGACTCTGGTGGTCCAAGGCTGGTGAGCAATTGCAGGAGGAGCTTACCGAAGTGCCCCTACCACCTGCATCCCTGTGTGTGGACTGCAGTCATGCCACTCCGAGGATGGAGCCGGGGAGAGAACTGTGTGACACTCCCAGGCACCAAACTGCAGCCATCCTTGGGCCTCAGCAACCTCTGCCCTTCCCATCTCCTTTCTTCCTCTGTCCTGTGTTCCCATGTCCACTTGCAGTCCAGGCCCCCACCACGTGCTCCCCCGTCCACCTGCTCTCCACCCCAACTCCCAGGATGTCACGTCTCTACAAGGGGCAGCTCACACCACCAGGGCAGGGTTGGGGGCTCAGTCTCAGTGCTTCTTCAGTGGGGTAGTGGTGGCGAGCCAGGAGCCAGGCAGCTTGGGGGGCCGTGGCAGTCACAGGTCCAGGATGCCTGGTTGGGCCTTTACTCGCTGACTTGACAGCTGTTTCGATTTGTACTTGACACAAGGCAGATTCTACTCCAGCTGACTGTGCTCAGCCGACCTTGGACCCTCCCAGTATGAGGCAAGTCTGCACCTAAGCACCAAGGTTCCCCCACTTCCCCTGTGCAGCAGCCATTTGGGATCCTGTGATGGGGTCCGGACAGCTTTGGCCCCAACTTTGAATCATACTCGAGCCCTAGAGGGACATCAACTTGCCAACCCAGGCCACTTGGGTCAACAAGAGGCACAGGGCATCTGGATGGTTCCACGTCACCCCTCCCTGGTGCAGGGCAAGCATCTCCCAGCACATTTCTTGCTGGAACCGGGGCAATGTCATCTCGGATCCTCTCCGAAGGACAAAGCACTTTCTCATCAGCCGCCCCCATGACATTCAGTATGAGTTGAGGATGTGGCCAGAGCTAGATTCCCGGCGAATAATCTGTGCCTTAGACAGGTAGCTAATTTGTTCTTTGGAGTGAAATAGGAGCTTCCGAAAGAGAGAAATCGATTTTAATTGCTTCTCATGAAAGTAATCCCAGTCAATTTAGTACCTTCCTAGAAATTGGGTCTTGGCCTCAAAGCAAACACACCCTCTCAGGAACTGTGAAAAATAAAAGCCCTTTCTCTAGCTATTTATTCAGTGCTTTTCGACCAAATCAAGCTTCTTGAATAAAAGGAGCAAAAGCTTTCCCTTTGCTGGAGATGTAAATGTCTTCTAAGGGAAGGGGAGGAAGCAAGTGATTGAGGACCAGGCTCTGCCGGCCTGAGCTGAGGCAGCCAGGCCACCGCCATCCATTTGCATCTGCATCGGCAGTTTAATTTTACTTTGGAGATTAGACAGGAAGTGCAGGAAGGCCTCTGGGCCAGCTCAGTTCCCACCTTTTCCCCATTCCTCGAAGGCTGGAATGGTCTCTGCCTTTTAGGGCCGACAGGCCAGGCTGCAGCCAGCCCCTCCCTGACCACTCTTCAATCTGGGGGTCCAGTCAGCTGACAGGTTCTACCTGACTCAGGTGTCTTGTGCCTGTGTGGAGCCAGCATTTTTGAACAGACAGGAAAGAGTGTGAAGCATCTCTTGCCTGGAAAACGAAGCCACTCATCCTAATGATCAGGGGGGACCGACTGCTCCCCTCCCCGCCTGCTTCCCAGGGGCTCTGCCTGCCTACCCACGACCGACCTCAATGTTGAGCAGAACCTCAACATTGCACTGAGCCCTCAAAGCCAGGACGTACAGTCACAGAGGCCCCAGAATAGCTTTCCTTAGCAAAAGCAAAAGGGGGCAGAGGGGTAATTAAGGTTCCCAGAGCTGGAAGGAGGCTTGAAAGATAAGAAGTTTAAATAAGAGCTTTCCAGCCTTCTCATCAAGGACCCCATCTATTAGCCCCCAATCCCATTAGACCCCATGGTTTGGAAGTTGAGTTTTTTCCTACTACACTATTAAGTAATCATTTGTATTCACTGTTTTATTAAGCAGTCCCTCTTGTTAGCAAGAAAGCATCAGTGTTCCATTGTTGAGTAAATATAAACCGAGCCAAAAGCAAAGGAACTTACGTATAGCCTTTTCATAGGTTAATAGGCCAGCTCTTCTAATTAATAGTTTGAAATATTAATAAGCAGCTCATAGCAGACTCAAACACTACTTTCCAGGGCACCAGGGAGGCCAGAGTCCAGGTTAGAAATCACTGGAAAGGACAGTTTGCTATTCTCCACATTAGGTCAGAATTCATGTCTTTCTAAGCACACGTGCCCCTTTTACCCCTTGGGACCTCCTCACCTCCTCAGGATCCCAAACTTCCGTCTGCTGCCCACACACACAGTTCTGACATTCCCTGGGGACCCAGAGCTCCAAGGGTGATGAGAAGAAGCTGGGAGGATCTGTTTCCCATTGCAAGCCCTTGGCATCAAACGTGTATAGTACTCAGATATTCCTGTCATCAGTACTGCACCTCCTGTTTCAACCAAACCCCCTGCAAAATGGTTCTCATGCTGCTGTCAGATCAGAGGCCCCTGTTGTGAGCCCATTTTACAGATGGAGAAATGAGAACTACCGAGGTTGAAAGCACTGCACGCACCATCCCAGAGCAAGAAACCTTTGCTCTGGATTCCTGAGCCCTGTTCTCACCCCTGACCTCCCAGCTCTCCCATGGAGTAAGCTGGTCACAGGCCCCCAGGCACACCCAAGCACCTCTGGCCTCTTGATCTCCCAAGTCCTTCTTGGTTCACCAGCTTCCTCCTCTTTTCCTGGGTAGATGATCTGGGAGTGGACCCCGAGTTTGACCCAGCAGATGACCTGGACGGAGGCACGGAAAAGCAGGGAGAGCAGGTTTGCGGCCCCCGCTTCGCTCCCTGGCCTTGCTGCTCTGTTTGCCCTGCCCGCCTCCTCCTGCCAGCCCTGCAGACACCCAGCTCTGAGGGTCCAATATGTGGTAGGGACTCCTGGAGTCCGGGAAGCTCCTCCAAGCCCCGGCTTGGTCCAAGCACTGCATACAATACCTTAAGGACAAGACTCACGGCCAGGCTGAAATGTCAGCTGGAACTGCTGGTTCAAGTATTTAATACTACCCAAGCCTAAATTCTTTCTCTGCTGCTCTGGCCTCTCCCCCAAGACTCCCTAGACCTCCCCAACATCCAGCAACTAAGAGGATAGTGCTGGGTCTAGCGGGGGCTTTCTAGATCCCGTTCCAGAGCTCAGGCTGGTCAAGGGTGGGTAATTAAGCCATCACTTCTGGCCAGGGAGCTTCAGCCTTGAGGTATTAGCCCATCCGTCATGCTGTTGCCTGGGGAAGGCAGGGGGCTGGTGATCTGGCCTGGGTGGGGATATGCTTTTCTGGGGGCAGATCTCCTGCCCACTGCTGCTTGAGCGTCCTTCCCTGAGCTGACCCTGCCAGAGCCTTCTCTTTCGCGGTTGAAAGCAGAGGACGTGGCCTGCTCTGTGAGACAAGACAGTTTTGTTCTGTCTGACAGTCGTTCTAGGCAGAGACCCAGGCTCCCTTTTGTTTCGGGTTGTTTCTTGGATGGAGGAACCTGATGCCAGTCAGGAGAGGCCTTGTTCAATGGGGCTTTGTGTTTGCAGACTGTGGCTGTGATGGGGAAAAGCGCATCCTTCTACAAGGGGCTTTCTCTTTGACTTTCTGGCACTGACTGCTGAAGCCAGTGTCCTGGGGGAGGCAGCTGACAGTGGCCCGGGGCCTGGGAATCGGGCCCTTTCTCAGGTGGTCTTGGGCCTGCTTTACAACCCAGGTGAGGCCAGGTAAGTGGAGAGTCAGATAGAGGGTGCGGTTCTGCTGTTGAATTTGCCGAGGCTGCTCTTCATCTCACAAAGCCACGAGTTCCTTGGGAACCCAACTCCTCCTGGCTGCTGCCCACGGATGCTCTGGCTGAGCTGAACTGCATCTCATTGCTTTGTTCTCTGTGTTCTTATAGCCTTTGGATGGTTTTATCGCTACGATGGCAAATTCCCAACCATCCGGAAGGTAGGCCAGGACTGGGTGTTGTTTGCTGCTGAGTTTGCTGTTGGTTTTGACCTTTTCCAAACATTGTTTCTTCTCCTGTCGTCTCTCAACAGTGTGACCGCCTGTTCACTGGTGGGGGGCTAACCCTGTCTGTGCCTCTCTGTCAGACTGATGTCAGATGGCAGGGCGCTGTCACAGTGGCATCGTGGGGGAGGTATTCATGGGCTGAGACCTTCCCAGGTACCATCAGGCACTGCTGGGTCGGCACCAGCCCCACTGGGCACGGGACAGGACAGAGCCATGGCAGGAAACTTCTGCTTTGTTTCTCTGTCAAGTAGAACCAGAGGCCAAGACCAGAAGCCAAGGTCAGACAGTGAAAAATCAAGTTGGGTGCAGGTTATGAGACACGCACACAGAGGATTTTATTTGAAAAAATAATAAAAGGAGATGTACAGGTAAAATCTTTTCCAGGCACTAATAACTAGATAAATGTAAAAGAACTAGCCTCTCCTCCACACACACCTCCCATCAGAAATCATGTCACTCGAAAATCACTCTTGGTGAATAGGAAAGCTTATTTTCCTCTATTCATTAGTCCAGTCATTCCAGAAATAGCTGGTGTTTTGCTTTTCATTTCATTTCCAAAAGAGAGAAAAATTGCATCTAGGTAGAAGCAAGAGCGCATCCACCCCATCTGCCTCTCCTCTCAGTCTGGACCAGAAGGAATATCTGCCATGAGTTTAACTGACAGCTAAAGGACAACAGAATCATGTCCCTCATGCTGGCTCTGAAAATCCATTGACATTTTTTCTAGAGTCATGTGAGATGCTTTGTCTCCCAGCAGCTGGAGCGAAGCCCCCAGGTAATACAAGTGGCCCTCTATGGCCTTGATCAGCAATGCAAAAAGTTCCCCTTATTTGAAAAGATAACTATTCAGTGTCTTCTTGAGCCCTCTGGGTCTCAAGGCGCCCAGGCCTGTGACCTCACAAAGTCTATTCCAGCGCCTGAAGGATTCATGTTTCTGACTGAATCCTTTTCCCAGGACGGCTTGAGTAAATCACGGAGACCAGCCCTACTTGTAGGAGCCCGCCATCTGGCAGGCAGGCAGATTCACACACAGCTAAGTAACACGTACGGAGAAGGCTAGTGTGTGATCAGTAGGCAATGCTGTGGGGCAGCTTGCCTTTCTGCATCAGTAAGCAGGTACTTTTTTCTTGGGAATGGGACAGAAACTGTCATCTCTGCCTGCCCCACCCAGGAGCCCTAGCTCTAAAATCTTAACACTGGTGTTTTTTTTTAAACTAGTAGAATGGCCATGCCTATTATGATGGTCCCTGTGAGAGGCCATGCCCTTAGTCTAGCAAGCTGCCATTGGGTAGAATGTTTCTGGCTCCTCTTGGGGAATTGTCTGAATTGATAATATGATAGTAGGGATTCATCTATCAACTGAGCTGAGAGTCTAGTGAACGGGGTAGGAAGGAATCAAGCAGAACTCTGAAGTAGTGAAAACCATTTTCTCAAGTGGCTCACAGACTGCTCTGGGGGTGAGTCCCCATATCCTAGATGGGGAACCTGTGCACAGAGGTGGGGGTAGTCTTTAGGAGGGGAGGCAGAATGACTCGGTCACACGTCCGTAATGACCCATCATGCCCCTCCAGCTGTGGACAAAGTTGTGTGTCCATTGCTGGGAAGGTCAATTCCTCCTTCCTGGCCTTGGATGCTGGGATGATTCAGGAATTCTGAGAGCAGGCCCTAGGAAGCCTTGTGGGTTTGGGGGTGAGCTCAATGAACGTGCAGGCTTCCTCCTTCCCCAGAGTGTTGACTCTCTCTGCTGGCCCCTGTGCTCCATGCTGTGTGATGGGGTCTGACGCTCCCTCCTACCGTGCTCCATTGCCCCCAGCTCATCAGAGCACCGTGGGGAAGCTCAGGTCCAAACTCTGGCGCCATCACTTACTAGATGTTTGACGTCCAGCAAGGGACTTCACCTTTCTGAACCTCGGCTCTTTCATCAGAAGGGGGATAATATGTATTTATGAGATAATCAACTTTTAATCCCTTAGCACATAGGTAGTCCATAAATCTTAATTTTCTTCATTCCTTACTGCCTGGCTTCCCTGCAAGCCCATGGGAGAAGCAACCAGGAAGGCAGACGTTGTGGTCTAATTCACACAGGAAAAAGAAGTCTGTTTGCCCTGCATCTCCTTCCCCCAGTCCTCTTCAACCCTGATGGCCAGTGAAGAGCAGTTAGGCCATCCTCCCTACCTTCTCCTGCCCACCATCTCCCAGTCCTGTAGTTTCTGTCTAGGCCTCAGTTCAGGAGACTAGTTCAGAGGGAACAGTGGATTTGGACCCTCCAGGATGAAATGGTCTGGAGTTTAAGCATCAGGACAAAATCTGATGTCCCTGGCTCTGGGCTCCCAGGTCGGAGGCTGACACCCTTCTCCTCTAGCTCAGGACCGGGGATCTGTCCCAGATTTTCTCTAGAATCTACCAAGATGCACCTGTGATGTCTGAACATCCAGTTGTTGGAGAAGGCATATGCCCAGATACTAAGAAATAAATACAATGCTTTTTAAAATACCGCGCTTTGAAGCTCACGAAGCTCTTTCATAGATGTTATTTCATTGGCTCTGAATGGCAAACCTGTGGGGTAGGTATTTCCCGCATTTTGGAGATGAGATAAACCAGGCCCAGAGAGGTTAAGGAACTTAACCAAGGTCACACAGCTTGTTAGTGAACTAGTAAGCCAGTTCTTCTGGCTGGCACAGGGAAATGTGTCTCACTCTGTGATGGGTAGCAGCGTCCTGCCTGTCCTTAACCTTAAGTCCAATGCCCAGTGTGGTGGGGCAGAGCTAGGGGAGGAGCTCACCGTGGGGTGGTTGCCTGCTGTTGTCTGAAGACTGAATGCCCTGTTTGCTGTGCTGTGCCAGTGTCAACACTACCTTGTAACCCTTGTCTTATAAACAATGCCACATCTGCTCAGAAAGGAAAGGATAAGAAGAAAGCCAAGTATGATAGCCTTCAGGAGTTGAGAAAGAATAAGAAGGAACTGGAATTTGAGCAAAAGCTTTACAAAGAGAAAGAGGAAATGCTAGAGAAGGAAAAGCAACTGAAGATCAACCGGCTGGCCCAGGAGGTATGTGTCCTGCTCCCAGGCCTGGTGAGCTTTCCTGGGGCAGTTTGGTTGGTCCCCACCACGCTCTCAGGGAACCAGATGGAGTTGCTCTTCCCAAATGCAGTCCAAGGATGGAGTGAGCCTGGCCTCCTCCCCAGGCTGGAGAGTGACATCTTCCTACCTACCCAGAGTCATCTGAGACTAGCCTCTGGCTTAGTGTACGTTTGGGATCGAGACGGGCCCGCTTGCTCAGGGGCTGGCCTCTTTGCCCAGATTGTAGGTCTCGGGTTAGCCTCTGCACATGTGGTTAGAGATTTGAGTCTGTCCTCTACTCCCATCACCCCCAACCAGAGTATGAGCCCAAGGCTAGGCCGCTCCACCCTCCGTGTGGCTGTGAGGCTGCCCTCCCTGCTCAGGGTTTGAGTCGGAGGCTAACCCTCTGTTCAGCTGTAGATCTGAAGTTAGCCTTCTACCCACCTGTCATTAGATCTGTGTCAGTTTGACAGTTTGACAACCCCCTCCCCAACCCAGGCTATGAATCCAAGACCCGTTTTCCCCAGTCTGCCTTGTGTCTGAGGGTATGGGTCTGAAGCTAACCCCTTTAGGCAGGTGGGGGGTCTGAGGTCATCCCCCAATTAATCAGGATGTGAGTTTGAGGCTGCTCCCATCAACATGAGATGTGTCTGAAACCTCTAGACCTCTTCAACCCAGGAATATATCTAAGGCTGTCCCCTTCAAGACATGTCAAAAGTAGTCTTCCAGCATATTCCTGTTTCCTAGGTAACTCCCTAGCTGTTGGAGATATTAACTGGTTTCGCTTCTCTTTAATGCTTCCATGAATCAGAATGCCAAACTGATTAGATTACAAATCCAGAGAAGTCCTGAAAAATGTGAAGTGTGTTAGATCTCTCATTAGGAGCAAATTAGCTAAAAGATTAAAGATAAAATTGAGCTTGTGCTCCTGAGGACAAGGCGGCCTGGAGGGGAGATGAAAAAGAGTACAGTTGAACTCTTGGGAGGTGTTGAGAGCCTATAAAAGGACCGTACTTGGAGAATCATAAGAGCCTCAGGGTTGGTGGGGATCCTAGGGGCCAGCTAATCCCACGCAATGCACGAGCTCCTTCTCCGATTTTGCCTACACCTGCCGTTAGCTAGCCCAACACCCTAACACCCCCTCCCCCTTATCTCCACCTCCTCTGGGGCCAGGTGGAACAAGCCTGGGGCTTTTTCTAGGTAATTGACACACCCAACAATTCTCTGGGTTTTTTTAAGAAGTGCTTCTGTTCTACTGATTTGAGTGTGCCGCCCACATGTGACTCAAGTGTGCCCTCTGTCCTCTCCATTTTGCGCCGGCCTTGGGTCCCAGGTATCGGAGACAGAGCGGGAAGACCTTGAGGAATCGGAAAAGATTCAATATTGGGTGGAAAGGCTCTGTCAGACGCGCCTTGAGCAGATTTCCTCTGCCGATACTGAGATTTCAGAGGTAACAGAGCCCTTCTTTCCACATTAGACCCACCCTGGGGACAGCGGGAGGCAAGATGGCCACTGGCAAGCTTCACTGTCCAGGGCCGCCAACCAGCCCACTCCCCCTTCCTCTCTTGAGGAGGGGGGCATATCTGTATTTCTGGGATTATCTCCAGAGTGACCACTAAGTCCCAGCTCATCTGAGATGATCCTGGTTAGGCCTGTTGTCCTGGCATAACTACTCAGATGTCCTTTTCACTGTCAAGTGTGTTCCAGTTTAGATGACTATTTGTCTTCTAATTGGTCATCTAATGGATTATATGGTTGCCTTCTTACCACCCACATAACTTGGGGCTCCCCTGCAGTTGGGCGCTCCCTACTGGCCACCTCGTATGGGATCAGCTGGGCACCCAGGTGGCAGAGAAGTGACACCCCCATGGTTCTGGCTTGAGGGTGGTGGGTCTTCAGCAGCAAGAGAAATAAATAGATGAGCATTATACTCGATGTATTGTGAAGTGGGGCACTAAGCAGTTACAGAACTTCCTTGCAACCCCCCAGATGACCACAGGGCTCCCGCCTTCCCTGCCTTCTGTGTCTCCCCTGGCCCCACCCCTGAGACGCTTCGCAGGTGGGCTGCACCTCCACACCACTGACCTGGATGACATCCCCTTGGATATGTTCCACTATCCCCCCAAGACTGCTTCTGCCTTGCCTGTGATGCCCCACCCTCCACCCTGCAACCCACCCCCCAAGGTCCCCGCGCCCCCTGTCCTTCCCTCATCAGGCCACGTGAGTGCCTCATCCTCACCCTGGGTGCAACGCACTCCACCCCCCATTCCCATCCCTCCCCCACCATCCATTCCTACGCAAGACCTCACTCCTACCCGCCCACTGCCCTCGGCACTGGAAGAGGCACTAGGCAACCACCCCTTCCGCGCTGGGGAGACAGGCAATCCAGCAGAGGACTGGGAGGCAAAGAACCACAGTGGGAAGCCGGCCAGCTCTCCCGTCCCTGAACGGAGCTTCCCACCCACCCCAAAGGTACTACCTCTGTTCTGCATGCTATGCTGGGAAGCAGGAAGAGTGGGCCGGGCTTCTGTTTCCCACGTCCTCCTCTGTTCCTGTGAGTGGAGACGGGAAGAAGCATCCCCCCACCCCATTTTCCAAGAACAAGCGCCCCAGCCTGCATGTCGTGGATGTCCTGCATGTGTGTGGTTTCTGCTGATTTTGAAGTGCTGTATTGTGCGGTGAATTGCCTGTGATAGTGGGGATGAGCAACATTGTATCAGTGTTGATTGCTCTCTCTTTGCTCCACTTGGCTAGTATGGGCTGGTAACGTTCAATGTAGTATTTGCAAGGCTGTGTTAATGAAGAGCCAGAGCTCTGCTTATATGACAGGCAGTTGTTTCTTGATATTAGCTCAGAAAGCCTTGAACATGGGAAATGAATTCTCTGTTTAACAGGGGAAAGGGGGGATGGGAAGCAGGGGAGCAGTATTAGGCTCTGTAAATGAGGTGATAACACTGGCCAGTAATTAGGGCATCACTGTGCCATTTTCTATGGCACTAGCCAGCTGCGTTAGCTTGAAGCACAATGCCCATAAATTTCTGGCCAGCTTCCAGCTACAGAAAAAATGAAAATGGATAGTTCCTAGAAAGCTCCAAATTTACTACTAAAAGATTAGGGATCTTTTTCCTGGATGTCAGCAGGGAGAACAGTGATCATTCTCAAAAAGACGTGTTTCTTATTAATTGTTCTTAACCCAAAGCCTAAGAGGCGATCCCCAAGGAAGAGATGGAGCTTTGATCCTTTGGAGGGAAAAACAAAATATTTCTCTGCTCCAGTAGCTGTGAGGCTAAGACTCTAGTCAGAACTACAGCAGCGCATGTCAGCTAAGAGTGGGGATTTGCGGGGAGGCTAGTCAGTGGTTCCCGATCAGTTGTTTTTATTAACCTTTCCTGCATGGATTTGAGTTCCTGCATGAAGTGCAGAATAAGCATCTCAGGGCATTCAGGGGCGCTTGGGGGAAGGAATGTGGGAATGAAGGAAGTGCCGGACGCTGACGAGGCTGCAGCTGCCAGCAGGGCACTCTCAGAGGGACTCCCGGTGGGATCCTGAGCCCTGAGCTCTGGCAGAGAGAAGTCTGTCTGTTCCAAGGATGTCTTGCCCCAGAGCCCAGGCAGCGCAGTTTGCAGGGGCTGAGTTAGCCTGGCAAAGAGGCCCACATCCTTCTTGTGAGTGGCCCCCACCCAGAGGGGCAGCAGCTTTCCCTCAACAAATTCAACTCAGTAATCAGTTGAGCACCTTCCTTGTGCTTCCGTGTGTGGGACTGGGGAGCTGTGCTGAAGCGGACACAGAGGCAGTTGGCCCACCTGTGCTCTCCAGGACTTTGCTATCTGAAGGATTAGCAGCTGACCAGGCAGGATTCAGCTATAAAATTGTCACAGGCTAGGTGCTGTGGGAGAGATTCATTCTAATGGGAAGTTGAAGGCGCCTCTGTAGAGCTGAGCCTTGAGGGATGGTGATACATGGAGGATGGGAGAAGGGCATTGCAGGTGCAGGGGACATAACGATGACAGGAAGGAACTACCCAGGTTTGAATCCTGGCTCAGTCACTGGCTAGATGGCTTTGGGCATGCGTTATTTCATCTATCCGAACCTAGGTACCCTTGTCCATAAAATGGGAATGCTGACGGCACCTACTTATGACATGGATCAAATGAGTTAATACATGAATTCATTCTAAGTTAATACTCGGGAGAGTGGCAGGCACGTAGGAGGTGCTCAATAGACATTACCTACGCTCAGTGACAGATCAGGGTACAAGACAATTTGGGTGAAGCTGCAAACGTGAAATCGGAGGAAAACTGCAACCTTTTGAGTCAGGGTCAAGATTCAAAAACAGGGTCCAACTTTCTTGGATTTCTCCAGGCATCACAAAGTTCCCACTGTTAGTTCCTGATCAGAGCAGAGAGAAGGTTAAAAGAGACTCTCCCCACACAAGGAGCCTCTGAAGAACTGGACCCTAAATCTCTTAAGTGACATCAAAGCCAGTGTTGTCCCTGATGCGGAGGCCAGGGGTCAGCTGTTTTGGTCAGCTTCATCCTGCTCGCGTCAGCACTTTGGCCCATGCACCGCTGACCCTGCCCAACCTTCTCCTCCCTGCATGCTACTGGCGAGTGGTCATCAGTGCTGCAGTAGGACGTGTGGACCATCACACATCTGCACAGTCAGCCCCGCCGCCAGCAGGCCTCAGGTGGTGGAAACAAACACGTGTATCAGGTCGGCACCTGTGCCTGCCACACAGGCACCTGCCAGGGGAAGGTTTTCAGAGCCACGTGTACTCCCAGGCACTGCCCCATACATCCACCATAATACTGAGTCATTCGTTTACTCAGGTATCATGTTTAATGAGCACCTACTATATGCCAGACACCGTGCTGGGCACCAGAGAACCACCACAAAATAGGCAGCCCAGTCCCTGTCTGAGACTGTCTGGTGGAAGGACAGACAAGTAAGCAGGAAACTCCCACACTACCAGGGCAGATGAGGGAAGCACAGGTGCTATGTTGAGGGGAGGGGGTGGAGAGGAAAAGCTCAGGGAATGGTCCCCAAAGGTGGTGATACCCAAGCTAACACCTGGGCAGGTAAAAAACCCTGAAGGCAAGAAAACCGGGCATTTTGGAGGCTCAAGTTAGGCAGTGTGAGAAGGGCGAGGAGTGGGGGATGAGGCTGCCAAGGAGAGTAGAGAAGCCCATGGGGGTCGAGCCAAGGAGTTTAGTGGTCAGTGGGGACCCGTGAAGGGTTTGGGGCAGGGCTGTGACCCGATTTGTCTTGCCCAAGATGATCAAGTGGGTTAGAGCAAAGCAGACGTGTTGCATTAGCTCTCCTGGATGCCGCACTTACTGGTCCTCCCTCCCAAACCCCCACCTCTGTGCCCACCCACCAGGAACAGCAGATGCTGCATGCGCAGTCCGGGAACTGCAACTGTCTCCCTTGGGAGAGAGGAAGCTGGATGGCAGCCGTGGCCACTGAGAGAGAGCCTTGAAAGTATCCTCTGACTGACAGTGCCCGCTGGCGCCCCCATAGCAAGCTCTGGCTCAAGTCCCTGATTCCTCAGAACCACCCAATAGTTTCTGTGGCCTCAGGACACACTGTGGCCAATGGACTTCTTGTCCCTGTCCCTAGGACATCCGGCAGGGTGAACGGACCAGGCCAGCTCAGTGCATGGTGTGAATTTGCCTGTGTGTCAAAGTGCTGTGGTTGGCCTGGGCCACCCGGGCCATGACCTCACATGGGTCTCTCTTTAAACTAACCCCATAGACATTTTGCCCAAGCCCACAGCCTCCACGAGGCCCTGGCGTGTCCACCATCTCCAAACCTGTCATGGTCCACCAGGAGCCCAACTTCGTCTACAGGCCAACTGTGAAATCCGAGGTCCTGGTAAGCCCCTTGGGTCCCCTCCAGGGCATCTCCAGAGGAGCAGACATGGACTGTCTCCCCTAGCTGCTACTGCCTCTAGAGCGAGGTGGGATACAAACTCACATCAGATGCCATCTTGTCACCTCCTCATTAGCCAAGAGGTGAATTCACATAGGTATAAGTGGATGTTGCCACAGCCAGAGAAATGCCTGTTTCTCACTTGACCAAACAGCTTAGAGCGCCATCTAGAAGTAATAATATGGTTCCTATCGTTATCCCTGTTTAACACTTGAGGAAACAGAGCTTAGAGGGGTTAAGTAGGTTGTCCAAGGCAGAGCCAGGACTGACAATTTACTCTAGTCTTTCAGACTCCAAATCCCAAACTCCTACGTACTTGCCATTTTGCCAAAACCCACAGGGATTCCAGTTGCCCTGGCCTGCGCCCCTAAGGCCTGTCGTGTGTCACCCTCAGATGGGGAACTGGCCAAAGCAGATCCACTTCCCTTCTCCGCTTCCTGTCTCACTCCTCACTAAGGCTGGGAATGTGGGGTGTGGCCCTGAGCGGGGGGAGGGTCTGCCCACCCCCAGTCACCCACAGCTGAGCAAGCTGGGACTCAGGTGCACCCCTTGCAAGGGTACCGGCCCCTGACAGGCCTCCCACCCACAGAGGGAGGAGTCATGCCAGAGTTTATATTCCCCTTTCAAGGAAGCCGTATCCAAATGTTAGGGTGGAGTAGCTCAGATACTCCTTTTGAGCTTTAGCTCTCCAAAAAGCACAGTTCACGCTCCTGGGACAGCCTGCTGATGCCTCCGCAATGTGTTTTCAGGCTGATGACAAGGGGTGGTGTCTTCTTGACTAGGACTAGGTAGCTGATGCATCTGGGGGCGTTGAGGGGCCCCTCACATAAATCAGGCTGTGTCTGTCTGGGGAGGGATGTTGGCCAAGCAACCCCAGGCTGGCAGGCCCAGGGTTTGGCACCAGGGGGCAGAAGAGACCTATTGGTAACATCCAGCGTGGAACTTTTTTTTTTTCTGGCAGCCACAGGAGATGTTGAAGAGGATGGTGGTTTATCAGACAGCGTTCCGACAAGTAAAATGATACCCGTCGTGTGTCTGTGGTCCTCCCCACCACCCTCTGCCCCTCCCACTCTGACCTCTCTGGGAGTGCCTGTCAGCTTGGGGGTGGCCCCAAGTGCCATCTTCCAGGAGCCTCAGGCCAAAACTGTGTCCTGTTACCTGTGGCCAGGGATTTGGGGTGTGTGTGTGTCTGTCTGTCTCATATCAGGTGGGGATCCTGGGCTTGTGAGACCCCATGGCCAAGCTGAGAAAGCAGCAGGGTCCCTGGGGGCTGGCCTCTTTTGCTGCTGTTTGTTCATAGAGGAGCAGCAGAGGGACCCCTCAGAGGGTCACAGAGGCCAAGATAGGTGGTTGCTGCAGCTCTAGGAGAGAAAAAGGGGCTGCCTGAGGTGTTTCCCTGCCCCTTCCCATGTCTTGCCTCCTCAAGGCAGATCATAGCTTCACCAAACCCCACTTGGCCCCAAACCACCATCAGGGAGGAAGTGGTGGCCCAGGTGCACAGGGCCCCACAGAAGTCCTTGCAGGTCCATGAGTGGATTCAGGCAGGCAGCCACTTATCCTCCCACCTCCTGGGGCTTACATCCTCAGAGCCAGCCATTGGATTGGCTGTCTCATTGCTGATGAAAGAGACCCCAAGATGGAGATCTTGCAGCCAACATCCTCACCAATAACCGAATATCTGACTACAGGCTGATTTGACTGCAGTCAGGGAACAAAGGGGAGGTGTCAGCTGTACAGTGAGATAGGAGGGTCTGCAAAGGAAGCTGCCCCCAACAAGGACTGAGCAGTGACAGCTGACAGCTGACACTTAGCTGTGGTATGCCAAGCACTGTTTCTTTTTTTTTTTTAAGTGTTTCTTTTATTTTTGAATCTAAAATTTCAAACTAATTTTTAAATTTTATTTACTTATTTTTTTTTAATTTTTGAATTTTATTTAATTGATTTTTTTATACAGCAGGTTCCTATTAGTCATCAATTTTATACACATCAGTGTATACATGTCAATCCCAATCACCCAATTCAGCACACCACCATCCCCACCCCCCTGTGGCTTTCCCCCCGTGGTGTCCATACATTTGTTCTCTACATCTGTGTCTCAACTTCTGCCCTGCAAACCGCTTCATCTGTACCATTTTTCCACATACATGCATTAGTATACGATATTTGTTTTTCTCTTTCTGACTTACTTCACTCTGTATGACAGGCTCTAGATCCATCCACATCTCAACAAATGATTAAATTTCGTTTCTTTTTATGGCTGAGTAATATTCCATTGTATATACGTACCACAACTTCTTTATCCATTCCTCTGTCGATGGGCATTTAGATTGCTTCCATGACCTGGCTATTGTAAATAGTGCTGCAGTGAACATTGGGTTGCATGTGTCTTTTTGAATTATGGTTTTCTCCGGGTATATGACCGGTAGTGGGATTGCTGGATCATATGGTAATTCTATTTTTAGTTTTTTAAGGAACCTCCATACTGTTCTCCATAGGGGCTGTATTAATTTACATTCCCACCAACAGTGCAAAAGGGTTCCCTTTTCGCCATATCCTCTCCAGCATTTGTTGTTTATAGATTTTCTGATGATGCCCATTCTAACTGGTGTGAGGTGATACATTGTCGTTTTGATTTGCATTTCTCTAATAATTTCTCATTGTCGTTTTGATTTGCATTTCTCTAATAATTAGTGATGTTGAGCATTCTTTCATGTGTTTGTTGGCAGTCTGTATATCTTCTTTGGAGAAATGTCTATTTAGGTGTTCTGCCCATTTTTGGATTGGGTTGTCTGTTTCTTTAATATTGAGCTGCATGAGCTGTTTATATATTTTGGAGATTAATCCTTTGTCTGTTGATTCGCTTGCAAATATTTTCTCCCATTCTGAGGGTTGTCTTTTCATCTTGTTTATGGTTTCCTTTGCTGTGCAAAAGCTTTTAAGTTTCATTAGGTCCCATTTGTTTATTTTTGGTTTTATTTCCATTACTCTAGGAGGTGGATCAAAAAAGATCTTGCTGTGATTTATGTCAAAGGGTGTTCTTCCGATGTTTTCCTCTAAGAGTTTTATAGTGTCTGGTCTTACATTTAGGTCCTTAATCCATTTTGAGTTTATTTTTGTGTATGGTGTTAGGGAATGTTCTAATTTCATTCTTTTACATGTAGCTATCCAGTTTTCCCAGCACCACTTATTAAGAGACTGTCTTTTCTCCATTGTATATCCTTGCCTCCTGTGTCATAGATTAGTTGACCATAGGTGCGTGGGTTTATCTCTGGGCTTTCTATCTTTTTCCATTGATCTATGTTTCTGTTTTTGCGCCAGTACCATATTGTCTTGATTACTGTAGCTTTGTAGTATAGTCTGAAGTCAGGGAGTCTGATTCCTACAGCTCCGTTTTTTTTCCCTCAAGATTGCTTTGGCTATTCTGGGTCTTCTGTGTCTTCATACAAATTTTAAGATTTTTTGTTCTAGTTCCATAAAAAATGCCATTGGTAATTTGATAGGGATTGCATTGAATCTGTAGACTGCTTTGGATCGTATAGTCATTTTCACAATATTGATTCTTCTAATCCAAGAACATGGTATATCTCTCCATCTGCTGGTATCATCTTTACTTTCATCAGTGTCTTATAGTTTTCTGCATGCAGGTCTTTTGTCTCCCTAGGTAGGTTTCTTCCTAGGTATTTTATTCTTTTTGTTGCAATGGTAAATGGGAGTGTTTCCTTAATTTCTCTTTCAGATTTTTCATCATTAGTGTATAGGAATGCAAGAGATTTCTGTGCATTCATTTTGTATCCTGCAAATTTACCAAATTCATTGATTAGCTCTAGTAGTTTTCTGGTGGCATTTTTAGGATTCTCTATGTATAGTATCATGTCATCTGCAAACAGTGATAGTTTTACTTCTTCTTTTCCAATTTGTATTTCTTTTTCTTCTCTGATTGCCATGGCTAGGACTTCCAAAACTATGTTGAATAATAGTGGTGAGAGTGGACGTCCTTCTCTTGTTCCTGATCTTAGAGGACATGCTTTCAGTTTTTCACCATTGAGAATGATGTTTGCTGTGGGTTTGTCATATATGGCCTTTATTATGTTGAGGTAGTTTCCCTGTATGCCCACTTTCTGGAGAGTTTTTATCATAAATGGGTGTTGAATTTCGTCAAAAGCTTTTTCTGCATCTATTGAGATGATCATATGGTTTTTATTCTTCAATTTGTTAATATGTTTTATCATATTGATTGATTTGTGTATATTGAAGAATCCTTGCATCCCTGGGATAAACTCCACTTGATCACGGTGTATGATCCTTTTAATGTTTTGTTGGATTCTGTTTGCTAGTTTTTTGTTGAGGATTTTTGCATCTATATTCATCAGTGATAGTGGTCTGTAATTTTCTTTTTTTATAATATCTTTGTCTGGTTGTGGTTGTCAGGGTGATGGTGGCCTCATAGAATGAGTTTGGGAGTGTTCCTTCCTCTGCAGTTTTTTGGAAGAGTTTGAGAAGGATGGGTGTTAGCTCTTCTCTAAATGTTTGATAGAATTCACCTGTGAAGCCATCTTGTCCTGGACTTTTGTTTGTTGGAAGATTTTTAATCACAGTTTCAATTTCATTACTTGTGATTGGTCTGTTCATGTTTTCAATTTCTTCCTGGCTCAGTCTTGGAAGGTTATACCTTTCTAAGAATTTGTCCATTTCTTCCAGGTTGTCCATTTTGTTGGCATAGAGTTGCTTGTAGTAGTCTCTTAGGATGCTTTGTATTTCTGCGGTGTCTGTTGTAACTTCTCCTTTTTCATTTCTAATTTTATTGATTTGAGTCCTCTCCCTCTTTTTCTTGATGAGTCTGGCTAATGGTTTATCAATTTTGTTTATCTTCTCAAAGAACCAGCTTTTAGTTTTATTGATCTTTGCTATTGTTTTCTTTGTTTCTATTTCATTTATTTCTGCTCTGATCTTTATTTCTTTCCTTCTGCTAACTTTCGGTTTTGTTTGTTCTTCTTTCTCTAGTTCTTTAGGTGTAAGGTTAGATTGTTTATTTGAGATTTTTCTTGTTTCTTGAGGTAGGCTTGTGTAGCTAAAAACTTCCCTCTTAGAACTGCTTTTGCTGCATCCCATAGGTGTTGGATCATCGTGTTTTCATTGTCATTTGTCTCTAGATATTTTTTGATTTCCTCTTTTATTTCTTCAGTGATCTCTTGGTTATTTAGTAACGTACTGTTTAGCCTCCATGTATTTGTGTTTTTTACCTTTTTTTCCCCTGTAATTCATTTCTAATCCCAGAGCGTTGTGGCCAGAAAAGATGCTTGATACGATTTCAATTTTCTTAAATTTACTGAGGCTTGATTTGTGACTCAAGATGTGATCAGTCCTGGAGAATGTTCCGTGCGGACTTGAGAAGAAAGTGTAATCTGCTGTTTTTGGATGGAATGTCCTATAAATATCAATTAAATCTATCTGGTCTGTTGTGTCATTTAAAGCTTCTGTTTCCTTATTTATTTTCATTTTGGATGATCTGTCCATTGGTGTAAGTGAGGTGTTAAAGTCCCCCACTATTATTGTGTTACTGTCAATTTCCTCTTTTAGAGCTGTTAGCAGTTGCCTTATGTATTGAGGTGCTCCTATGTTGGGTGCATATATATTTATAATTGTTATATCTTCTTCTTGGATTGGTCCCTTGATCATTATATAGTGTCCTTCCTTGTCTCTTATAACATTCTTTATTTTAAAGTCTATTTTATCTGATATGAGTATTGCTACTCCAGCTTTCTTTTGATTTCCAGTTGCATGGAATATCTTTTTCCATCCCCTCACTTTCAGTCTGTATGTGTCCCTAGGTCTGAAGTGGGTCTCTTGTAGACAGCATATATACAGGTCTTGTCTTTGTATCCATTCAGCCAGTCTATGTCTTTTGGTTGGAGCATTTAATCCATTCACGTTTAAGGTAATTATCTATATGTATGTTCCTATGACCATTTTCTTAATTGTTTTGGGTTTGTTTTTGTAGGTCCTTTTCTTCTCTTGTGTTTCCCACTTAGAGAAGTTCCTTTAGCATTTGTTGTAGAGCTGGTTTGTGGTGGTGAATTCTCTTAGCTTTTGCTTGTCTGTAAAACTTTTGATTTCTCCATCGAATCTGAATGACATCCTCGCTGGGTAGAGTAATCTTGGTTGTAGGTTCTTCCGTTTCATCACTTTAAGTATATCATGACACTCCCTTCTGGACAAGCACTGTTTCTAAATACTTTATGTGCTTTAATTCTTTTCATCTTTACCAGAACCTAGGAGGGAAGTCCTTTACCACCCGCATTTTATAGATGAGAAACCAATGCAGAGAGATTAGGAATCGTGCCCTTGATGGCACAGCTAGTGTCAGACCCTGGCTTTGAATTTGACCCAGGAGGTCAGCCTCCATAGTTGGGCTCCTAAGTCCTACGCCATCCTGCCTCTCAGGATGAAATAGACATTTAAGGGTTTTGTTATTCAAGGCACAAATAGGTCTCGAGGAGAGAGAGGCAGGAAGGTGAGGAATCCAAGGGCCCAGACTGGGAGTCAGACCTTCACCTCACTGCCCACTGACGGGGTGACTTGAGCATGAATGTCACCTCTCTGGGTCCATCTGTTGGACGAAGGGCTGGACTCCCTCTTCAAGGGCCGACCCACGATAGCGGCTTATAGGCCTCTAATCTAAATTCACATAAGACACAAGTCCTTGCCATCTGGCCTGTCGCTGAGAGCAGATTCTCAGAGGGAAGGAGAGAGGGAGGCCCATAGCCAGCCCTGCTCACTTTTCCAGAAGACACAGCCAGGGGTAGGCAGGGTTCTCTCCGTGAAAGAGAATTGACTCCACATCCTGCCTAGTGACTCCCCTTGCCCGTGGATTTGCTGCAACCTTTCCTCTGTCTGCTGCCCTGACACCCACACACCAACCTGGGGTGGCCTCAGAGCTGGGCCAGGCTAGAGACCCCCAGGCTTTTCGGGGTTGAGCCCAGGAGATGAAGGCGAGTGAGGAGGCAGGGCAGGCAGATGCCCAGGGATCCATCTGCAGATATCTGGCCCCCGTCTTGAGCCCAGAGCTTGGTTGCTGCATGCTGGGCACAGAGGAGGCTGTGACCTCCCCGTGATGCCAACCACAGGCTCCAGGGGACACTTGGTGTGGCCCAGGTGACTGTATGCTGACGGGTGACTCCACTCAGTCCAGCGAGGCTGCATGGGCACCTGTCACAGGGCTTCCCCTTTGCTCCCACCTTCCCGTGGGGACTAACTGAGGCTTTGCTGCCCTCAGGCTTAGCATGCCTGGCCCCTCAATCCATGGACCCCGGGCTCCTGCTCTCTGTGTGTGACTCCTGGGAAGACAGTGCTTTTCCGACTCTGCTCCCCCTTCTCCCTTCTCAGCACCTCGCTTTGGTGAGAAGGGCATATTATTAGGGATATTGTTCCCACAGCTCCCACCAAGCCAGGAACCCAGAGCTGAGCATCCCCCTCCTCCTCCCCTGGCTAGGTTCTGGGGGGAGCCCTTATCTTCTAGATAAGCATTACATTAAGAACAGTGCAGGCGCTGGGCAAGCACAGACAGCCGTCCTTTGCCTCTGGGTGCCTGATGTCCCTTCCCCATGCCCATTATGTTGTGACTGGTTTCCCCAGGGAGCCTCTTGAGCAGTATTTTCCTTCTTTGGGGTCAGAGCACTGGGTGGAGAAAAGCTGGGCTTCACCCCCAGAGCCTGGACCTGGCCTCAGGTGGGCACTTGGAGGAGCTGAGAAAGGGCCTAAAAGACCTGAAGCTGTGGGCAATGAGACCTTCAGCAAGGCTGCCCAGACCACCTAGATGTCAGCAGGTGCCCCTGCCAGCCACAGATGCCCACCCCTCTGGAACAGTGCAGGATCCAGGGCCAGGGTCCTTCGAATGCTTCCCGTAGCTTCCCGCTTCTCCCGAGCAGGGGTGCTCTGGGTGTCAGGGCTGCCAGCCTCCCCCCCGAATCCCCCATGCAGTCCACAACTGCCCCCTCACCCCGCCACTCTCTCCCCTACCTCCTAGCCATTCACCGTCTTCCTCCGCCCTAAGCTTCTTTCCTGCAGTGACTCAAGGGCCTCTGCTCTGAAGCCCTAACACCCTCCCTTTGCTTCCAGGATTTCCGGAAATACGAGGAAGGCTTTGACCCCTACTCCATGGTGAGAGATAGCTCTCCTCCCCTGGGGAGTAACCCCAGGAGTGGGGGGTGGGGGATTACGGTGTGTTTGGTGCTGGTGCACTGTGGGTTCTGAGGGCCCTGGGGATGAGGCAGGGCGTGTGAACAGCCCCAAGGAGGCCCCAGCTGCTCTTCCCTGTGTAGGCTCCTTTCAAACAGCATTCCATTGTGAACTCGAGTGTGTGTGTGTGTGTGTGTGTGTGTGTGTGTGTGTGTGTGTGTGGTTTACAGCAACAGTTACACTTGCTGAGCACTAACTACATACCAGACACTGTGCTGTGTACTTACAAGGCATGCTCTCGCCCAGTCCTCACAGTAATCCCAGGGAAAAACGATCTCTGTGTGTGCGTGTCCATGGGCCCCATGGGGCCTGGGACCTCCAGCTGAAGACTGATGGGGATGAGGCTGTGCAAGGTCCCCTTGACCGTGTGTTCTGTGGGGCCCAATGTCCCACAGGTGCCTGGCTTTCCCTCCCACCCCTGCCCCCACCTGCATCCTTCAGGCAGGCATCCTTCATCCCCACTGTCTTTTCCCTCTAGTTCACCCCGGAGCAGATCGTAGGAAAGGATGTCCGGCTCCTGCGCATTAAGAAGGTACCCGGGCACATGGAGGTCAGGCGGGGACCACGCTTCTTTGTCCCTGCCCCTCCCATCTTGGTCCCTTGTTTCTCCTACTTTCAAGGTGACTCCTGGAGGACCCCTCAGATTCCCACTCTCCTCTTTCCCCTTGGGAACACCCCTTGCTATTGTAAGACCACACCCCCAGGCCCCGCTTGGCATCCATGCCCCATTTCCTCCCTGACGGCACTGCCATTGCCCCATGGCTTCTCCTGCCCTGTCTGTGGCCCCAACAAGAGGCTCCTGGGCGCCCAGGTGCCCACAGCCTGTTGTCTGCTTGGCTCCAAAGGCCTGTTTTCTTCTCACCAGGAGGGAGCCTTAGACCTGGCCCTGGAAGGCGGTGTGGACTCCCCGATCGGGAAGGTGGTCGTCTCAGCTGTTTACGAGGGCGGAGCCGCTGAGCGGCACGGTTAGTGGGGACCAGCCATGCCCCAGTTTGGGGATGGTGCTGTGGTTATACAGGATCCTCCAAGAAAGCAAACAGCAGCCTTCTGGGAGTGGGCTGACCATTCTCAGGAATGCCCTCCCACCTGGATCCGCCCACTCATGCATCAGTCCCACATGTTACCTGCAGGCATATGACAGTGCCAGGATCTGCAGGCACACGGCAAACCAGACACCACTTTGCCCTCCGGGGGCTCCCCATCTAGTGGTGAAAACATCCTCAGAATTGCCAGGTGCTGACGATAACAGTGTGGTCTGCTGTGGGCTGGCAGAGGACTGAGAGGGTGGAGGGATGCTGTGGGAACTCTGAGGCCCCTAACCTATCAAGGGAAAGAGGGCTGCTGGGAGGGCTCCCTACAAGGGTGATACTGAGCTGAGCCTTTAAAGATAAGTTGATGCTAGCCTTGCAAAGGAGGGAAAGGGCTTTCCAGGCAGAGAGGACAGCACAAGTAAAGGCAAGAGAGAAACCATCAAAACGTTACCCGTCCTTTTCATAATGATAAGAGGCAACATCTGTCAAGAACTAACCTCGTGCCAGATGTTATTCTAAGTACCTGCACATAACCTGTGTCTGAGTAATCATGTGTATTAACTCATTTAATTCTTACAATAGATACCGTTACCACTCTCATTTCACATCTTAGGAAACTGAGGCACAGAAACGTTAAGTATAATACTTGTTCAGGGCCCACAGCCAGTAAGGGATGGAGGCAGGCCTTGAACCCAAGCAGTTTGGTCATTCGCTTTACTGCCCAGCACAAGTGCCACCCCTGCTTGGGACCTTCTGCAGCCCTGCCCCCTCCCACCCTGTGTCTCTCCTGTGGCATGATCTTCTTGCTTGGCCTTGATCCCCTTACCAACAAAAACACCCCTGCTGATGAGTGAAGCCTTTGTGGACCCAGCACAGACTTGTGCCTCAAACGATCAACCCATTCACCTGACACTGTCTGAAACGCCACCGCTAGTGATTTCTTCTTCCAAGTCTGGGTAGCTTTTCAGTACTCCTGAGTCCTTTGTGGAGGAATAGGTGCCCTTGAAGGAGGAGCCCCTCACCTTTGCAGGCCAGAGCAGGGAATCCCAGAGTCAGATCCCTTCTCTGCAGCGCTAGGCCGGAGTCTCTCCCACAAGCCAAGGCGGTAGAATGGAGGGTGGGTGTGGGCCTGAGGCAGGAGGTGGAGTGATGCCAGTCACCTGGGCACACTGGCAGCCAGGCTTCTGTGGGTTGCTAGGGCGAGTCCAGCTCTGCCACCCCGGGCCTTGGTGACCTCGGCCCCTCACAGCCACACCTGAGCCTTCATTTCCGCCGTAGAAGGGGGCCTGCTCAGCTAGGCAGCTGCCATGGCCCACCGCTGCCCACATGGCCAATGCGCTCCACCTCTGTCCTCATTTCCTGTGCCAGCTGAGGGAAGGGCTGATGCTGGCCCCACCTGTCTGCCATGTCTAGCAGGGAAAGAGGACCAGGATGGACGGGTGGCTTCCCGGGCCCTCCCCACCTTACAAAGCCCCAGCCCAACCACTGCCTCATTGGCCCTGAGGCTGCATCTTGGGTTTGTACAAAGTGAAAATGCGGAAGCTACCTCTCCCCAGGCCCACTGTCCAGAGGAAACTGCTGTCTACAGTTCGGTTCCACACTACTTTGGACATACAAGCAGCTGGTGAAAGTTCTCCAGGAGCACATGTGTTTTAAGCCACCCTAGCCACCATCTTCAGCAACACACATCATAATCCTGTGGACCTTCATGCCTGCAAGGCTCCTGAGTAAACTATTTCAGCATAGCACAGAACGTTCTGTGGACACCAGAACTGGGAGAAATTGCTCCAAAAAAAAAAAAAAAGAAGAAGAAAGGGTTCTGAAGTTGAAGATGTGTGTTAGATCTACTTCTCGGAGAGCCACAAGGCATATTAGCATATTCAAGGTTCTGACAAGTCCTGCAGTGAGTAGCTCTGTTTAAGCTTATAACGTCAGCTTTTCTCAAACTACTTATTAGATCACAGGTCCGCTTATCCAGGAGCACCTTCAACATCACTCATCACTCATTTATTCAAGAAATATCTATTGAATTCCTATTTTGTGCTAGGTATTTTGTTAAGTGCTGGAGATGTAGTGGTGAACTAAAAAGACAATCCCTGCCCTTATGGAGCTGACAGTCTGGTAGGAGGGACCACCAGTCAATAAATAGATATATGGTTACAAATTGTGAAAAATGCTGTGCAGAAAAAAAACAGGATACTTTAATAGAATAATAGGAAAGTTCTTGAGATGGAGTGGGCAGTCAGAGAAGACCTCTCAGAGTTTTATCTCAGACTTGGAAGAAGAGGGAAAGAGCGAGGGCAGGTGCACCAGATGGGACAGCATGTGAAAGCGCTGAGGCAGGAAAGAGCTCAGTCTGCTCAGGGACCTAAAGCCGACCAGCACGGCTAGAGCACAGAGAGGGACGACGGCTCATAGAACTAGCTTGTGTTTCTGGTAACCTCCCTGGAAATGCAGGTCTGCTTCCCTCTGCAATCAGAGGCCCATACAAAAGCTGGGGTGGCAATAATTCATCACTGGTGTCCCGATTCTACTGAGCTGGGGTGAGGGTGTGTGGATGGGGTGGGAAGGAAGTGCCCTTTGAGCAACCTGGTCGATTGTTTCCCCTTGTGCTTTCTGAGCCCATATGAGCTTTCAGAATCCAAGTCAGGCCCCTTCTGCAGCCCTACAGTCACTCCCCGTTTTCCGTGTACAGCCCAGTTGGTCAGTCAGCCTTATCTTCCTGCAGGTGGCATTGTGAAAGGGGATGAGGTCATGGCCATCAATGGCAAGATCGTGACGGACTACACCCTGGCTGAGGCTGAGGCTGCCCTGCAGAAGGCCTGGAATCAGGGGGTAAGAACAATCCCCCTCCCTTTATCCCTCCCTCGCCTGCCTGCCTCAAACCCTGGCCTCTGCAACCAGGCCTTACAGTCAGGGTGCCCCATCCCAGGGCCGATATCCAAGGTCCAGGTAACTCTTGGGTGACACTCACATACCCTATCCAGCCAGTGGTCTTAATCTGACAAGATAGAATTCAGAAAGTCAGTTTCCAACCTTGAATCCAAAAAACAAGTGGCACAGATAGACTCCAGAAGACCAGATGTGGCAACCCACCCAAGAAAAACTCTTAAGGTCTTCTCTAAGTACACACCAAACAGGAATCAAGAGAGTGCTTGAAAGCATTAATAGAAATAGAGGGCCCAAAATGGAGGAGGGGCTGGTGGTAGTTTGCTCTGGCTCATTAGACACCCACCTGGGTCAGGGCCACCACATAAGGTCTCCCTGGCTGTGCACTGCACAATCCGAGGGGGTGCCCTCCTACAGACTACAGTGTGAATGGTGCTTGCCCATGTTGTGCAATGCACAACCTGTGCAACTGTATGCAGGCAGCCGAGTCTGAGGTATTAAGTTCAGTGCCGAGGACGCTGACCGGATGGGCCTGGGACCCACATGAAGGGATGTGGAGAAGAGAAGACTCACGGGTAACATGATGACTGTCTTTAACTATCTCAAGTGCTACATTAGGGTAGAGGGAGCGAAAGTTTTCTGTGATCTTGAGGGCAGAATTGGATTGGATGGAGGGAGGTCCTGAGGAGAGATTTCCGTTCAATATTAGGAGCTATTGCATGGTAGAGGGGCCTAGTGATATTTCACAAAATTTTTATTGGATACACCCAAGCCAAGGATGCACAATGATGGATAAGCTAAGGCTGGCAGTGATGCCATTGAGGGGATTCAAATGTTAGCAGCAGAAAGCTAGGCCTGAAGTTCCCCAATTGGCTGTGCATCAGAATGACCTAGGGACTTCGTTAAAAATGCCGTTTCCCAGGACCTAACCTCTGATTTCCAGGCACCAAGTCCATGAATCTAGAATTTTAAGGAATTCCCCAAGTGATTCTGAGGTTGATGCCTGGCCAGGCTCTGCAGATCAGCATTTGGGAACTTGGTGTCATTCAAGGACCTGGCAACCCTGGCTTCTATGGTTCTGAAACCTCAGAGTCTGGAAGCTTCCCCAGACCATGGGATTGCACAGTGAGGTCCTTCCCCACCAGGAGGACCTCCAGCCCCACATGGGCCCACCCCCCACCCCCAATGGGAAGAAGGCCCCAGCCGGCTGATCCTGGGCCATGGTGCCCAGGCATGGGAATGGAGTGTCAGGGGCGGACATGCCACTGACCGCTGGGCATGCCTCAGAGTCACATGGCTTCTCCCCACAGGACTGGATCGACCTTGTCGTTGCCGTCTGTCCCCCCAAGGAGTATGACGATGAGCTGTAAGTGTGTGCAGGTGCCTGGCCCCCTACCTCCTCTCCCTCCTCCTCCTCCGGGATCTTGGCCACTTTCCCCCAGCCCAGCCCCAGTCCTCATCCAGCCTAACGGAATGGCGCAAGCACACGAAGTCTAGTAGTAATTGATCCTGGAAAGCTCCCAGGCGAGAGCAAGCCTAGAACTAAGTCACTGTCCTCAAGCATTGCCAGAGCCGCCTCCAAGTCGGTCTTGTCCGGATGCTTCTTTCCATGTGGAAGACTGAAGCCCAGAGAGATTCAAGGTCTCAGGCCAAGTAAACAGTGAAGTTGGGACAAAGCCTCAGATTTCTGATTCCCCACTCAGAACTTCATCTCCTGCCCCATCACCAGCTAGTTTAAAGACTTCTGTGTCTTTTGCTCTCTGGAGGGTCTTCCTGCTACATAGCTGCTTTTCTTCATGCAGCCAGGACCATAGGCTTTGGTCCCATCCTGCAGGCTTTCCTTGGCCCAGTCTCTGTCTTTCTCTGCAATTCCCTGTATGGTCTGTCTCTCTCTATGTCTGTTTCATTCCTGTCTCTGTATCTGTGTGGGTCTCTCTATCTCATTCTCTCTCTCTCTCTCTCTCTCTGTCCTTCCCCTCCCTCCTGCTCCCCCTTCCTTCGTGTCAATCTCTCTCCCATCCATCCCTCTCCCCTGCATCCTTCTTCCCTTCATCTCTCTCCCTCTTCTCTTACCTCTCCTTTTCTTGCCTCTCTCCACCCCTGGCTCTGAGTCCCTGCTTCGCCATCTTTGCCACCTGCATCCATTTTCTCTCTCTCTGTCTTTCCGTCTCTGCCCCTGTCTCTCTCTGTGCCTCTGTGTGTGCCTCTTACTGTCTACCACCCTCACTTCATCACATCACCTCCCCACCCCTGTGCTTGCCTGTCATGACGGTGCCTACCCACTCCCCCTCCCAGCAGAGGCTGAGTCCTGTGTACATCTTAGAGAAATCAAGGTCTTGTAGCAACTAATTCTGGAACCCAGGGCCTAGGCAGGACCTGAGGCAGGAGCCAAGTGAAGGGAGAGGGCCGGTGGAGCTCTGCCTGGAATAACCAAGCCCTGTTTTGTGTTTCCTGCTCCGCTCTGCGTATGTAGCTCTTCTCTTCCCTCCTCTGCAGCCGAAAGCCCCTAGCCGGTCTGAAAGCTCCTTGGAGACAATGCTCCCATGCTTAGACACGGGTTCCTCCTGCAGCTGGAGCCTGGCAACCCCCGTGATGAATAGGCAGGCGGGCTGCAGGGCCCCGTCTGTCCACGCTGCACGTCGTGGCTGTCTGCTGCCCACGCTGTCGGCAGGTTCTTGGGACTGGTGTCTGGGGATTCGCCATCCCTGAAGTACCACCTGGGCCTGCTGTTGGTGGCGCTGGAATTCTTTTGGACTCAAAGGCCCTCCCGCTCAGGGAAGCCAAGCAGAGCTCAGTGTGCGGCATACTTGGGACCTGGGTGTCCTGACTCAGCACAGCCCTTGGGATCTGCCCTGGGTCCCACATAGCACCCCAATGAGCAGGATAGAGCAGTGAGCTCCATTCTCGGTTGGCACAGGCGGTGCCTCAAACCAGGCACGATGGGCTGGGAGAACCCAAAGGAAGCACAGCCTGGGATGCCCCTTCCCCGTCAGCCCCACCCTCTGGGACCTCCACAAAGCCGCCATGCTTGGCCAGAGCCAGGGTAATGAAGAGGCAATTAAAGCTGGTCCAAAGAACCAGGGTTGGCCTATCAGAGTTGTCCATGACCTGTTGTGACCTGCTGTGGCTGAGCCCTACTCAGACCAAACTGTCCTCTGTGCCTTCTCTCTCCCTTGACTCTGGACTCTGTCTGTGGGACACAGTGGAGCCCAGCTTTGGGATGTATTTCCTGCCCTGTGACAGGGCTGTGCCCATGGACAGAGCTGGTAGGTGACCGTGAAACTGGGGTTTGGTGTGGCCTAAAGCCCAGAGCTGGCAGCATAGGGGGCAGACCCAAGCCTGGATTTGTTGACTTTTCTGTTGCAAGTTTCTCAAAATATTAGGGCCTCATGCTCCCAGGACGGTTGGCCTCAACTGTGGCCGTGGCTTCTGGGATGGCCTCAGTGGCCCTTTGTTTTCTGTCACTTGTCATCTGCTCTGTGAGGGACCTCAGTGCCTTTGCCTCTGGTCCCCTCCTACCTCATCCCAGGTGTCCCTTCTGCGCCCTCCCTGGCCTCCTGTGTGCCGTGGCTATGGCTGGGGTGTAGCTGCTTGGGGCCTGCACCAAGAGGGGATCCAGAGGTCGGCAAGGCCTTGTGCCTCCAAGGGGCAGGGTGTGCCCCCTTTCGTCAGCCTTGCCCTCGGCGCAAGGTGCGCACCCACAAGACCTGCACCCTCCTGCTTTGTTCCGCTTCTCCACAGGACCTTCTTCTGAAGTTCAGAGGAGAAACCAAACCCACCCGGAGAAGCCAGTGAGCTAGGGACCCACCCTCCTGGACACCATGCCTGGAGCCAGCTGAGCCACCGCAGCCTGCAGGCACCCTGGAAACCCACCAGCACCCAGGGATTGCAGACTCCCTCTGGCCCTGAAGTAGGGCTGCATAGGAACACTTCGGGCCACCCCTCTGAAGGCCAGCATGGAGGGAGGGAGCAGCTAGCCGTTCTGAAGAGGCCCCTGCGATCTAGACTCTCCTGTCATTCCTCTGGCTTTGTGAATCTGGGAGCCTTCTCCCTTGAACTCTGCTAGGACCTGACTCTTGGGTCTATCCCTCTCCATCCCTCTCCTCTCTCTCCTGCTCTCATTGCTGCTAAGATTGATGCCACAATCTTACTCTGAACTCATTAATAAAATAAACAGACTTCTTTTCCAGCTTATGGGAGTGAGTGTGGATTCGGGCAGCAGATTCAAGGCTGCCAAATTCAAAATCGTGAAGTTTTGGCCCCTATTCAAGAGTGAGAAACAGATCCCAGTGCTGGGATCTGGGACTGACATGAAGGACGTGATCAAACAGCCAGGGGCTGCCTTGGAGCAGCGGGCTAGGGCAGCAGGAGACAGGCTGGGCTATTCAGTGTCTTCTCAGCAGAAGGACATGAAGCAAAAAATGAAGTCCATGTGGCAGGGACTTTACTCAGTTTCAGAAAGTGCAGCTGACAGCTGGAGCCCCAGAGGGTCACCTCAGGGTGTGAGGTGCCCCAGTTTCTCTCACAGCACGGTTACAGCTATTTTTCCTGAGTTCACCAAGATAGGATGTAAGCAAGGGAGCTGCAGGAGGTCCACTCCATCCATGAAATTACATCCAGAAAAACCTCATGGAAGGAGGCAAGGGCTTGAGGCAGGAGAGTGTAACTCCAAGGGGCTGGCAGGGAGTAAGTCAAAGCCCTCCTGGTTACAGGGCCCAGGGATGCTCTCAGGCTGGCTCCAAGGAAGAGAGTGGGGTCTGTCGGTATAGGTATCTCATGGGGATCCAAGATGAGGAGATGGGGTTCCCAGGCCTCCTGAGAAGTGGAAGTGGAAGGTGACTCTGATTTAAGGTGTCTCAGAGGAGCAGCTCTCTCTGTTTAGGCTTCCTATCTCTGCCACCAGCATCCTCAGAGCTCACCTTAAACATAGCCATCACAATCTTCTACCTAATTCTAAATGACCTTTCAGCTGTAGCTCCACCACCATTTCCCAATTCCAGAGGCAGAATCTGATTGGACCAACTCACCTGAGTGGGTGGTCCTGGGGGAAGGGGCCAATCCCAGGTCCAGTCAGCTGTGGCTGGGGGGTGGGGACACATCCCACCAGACATGGCTGCTGAGGCAACAGGGACTGTGGGCAGCAAGTATGATCAATGGGAGGGGCAGAGAGAGTAAGAAGGGGAGAGGGAGAAACTGCTGGACTTTCTGATCTCAGTAGAGACAAAGCCACAATGACCTCCTCCTAATAGCTGGCTCGCAGCCGTGCTGAGGAAGTCTGTGTTTTCTCGTCTGGCTCCTAACCAGCTCTGGAGACAATTCCAAAGTGAAGGTCAAAGGAGGGGTCTCACATTTGCTGACACCTCCTATGTGCCAGCCCTGGGCTGGACCCTGCCATCTCAAACTGCAGTGACTGGGATTGGTCCATGGCCCCTGCAAGGAGCCCGGTGATAACAGCCAACACTTAGATAGCATCGGCTATACACCAGGTACTGTTCTATGCTAAGCTCACCTACTTCCCTCAATAACTCTACAAGGTAGGGACTGCTCTTATCACCAACCCCATTTTATGAAGAGAAGACTGAGGTAGAAGGAGGTGAAGGGACTTTCACTAGGTCACACAGTAAGGAAGTAGTGGAGCTGGTATTCAAAACCCAGGTGCTCCGGCTCAGGAGCCGGTACCCTCCTCCACTCTATGCTGTATGGGGCAGGGAAACCCTCACTGGAATGTCTCCGTTTTTAGGCTGTTGGCAGGACAGTTCTTCCCACAATTGAACAACTAACGTCCTGCTGTTCAGTAATGGTTACCTCTCCATGTGACCTACTAATACTGCTGCTGAGGCCTTCGACTCATTGATGCCTGGAATCTTACCGTTTGAAATTCATCTCCAGCTATTCTTAGTTATTGGCACCTCAGAGTCAATGAGTTTATCAGTGCTTGTCAAGACTTGATGAGTGGGACAAAAAAGAGGGCTTTGAGCTCCTGGTTAGAGAAAAGCCAGGAAAGTGTGCTACTGGGCGGGGCAGGAAGAGGGAATAAAGAGAGGCTGGGGACATGGGTGACATAAGTCCTGCCATTAGGTCACCTAGGGCTGGCAGGATGCAGGGACTACTATGGGCTTCAGCCTCCTTTTCTATGAGGCCTGACTCTCTCTCACTATCATCAAGGAAACCAATTCTCATGTTGAACCCAAAGTACCCAGCAGACATTGGCATTAACCATTTAAGTGGAAAGGTCCAGAGAATGTGTATAGAGGTGGAGCCTACAGCAGTACCTGGCCTTCTGTGAGGGCCGTGAGGGGCACTGCTGGGCCAGAGTCCACCTGGGGGATTGGGCCAGACATGGGAATCCACCTCAGGCTAAGACTGAGTACTCAGGACTAAAAACCCATCCAGGCCGAGGACGGCCCACACACCATCCATTGCCTTCCACACACATGGCAGACATCACTCCTTCAATCCCAGCACTCTCTCTAACCAGCCAACCAGGCAGCCATTAGAACTGATGAAGTCTGGCTCACAAGAAGAACCCTATTTGCCACCTTGGATTCCAACCCGTTATTGGAAATTCAGGAAAACTGAGGCCAAACAGGAAGTGACTTGTCCAGAGTCCCCCTAAGTTGGTGGCAGAGTTGCTATTTCTACTGCACTACACAGTGGTGGGGAAAAAACCCAAAAACAAACAAAAAAAAACAACAACGAAAAAGGCTGGGAATTCAAGGATGCCCCTTGACTCTGAACTTTTAGCATTTTATCCATCTCATTGAAGTTGTTTCCCAGAGCCAATCCCTGGGGTTGAGCCTGCTTTGAGCCTCTCACCTCTACATCTGGAAGTTGGAGTGAAAGGGCTGAGTTTACAGCCTCTGTGCTTCCAGGACACCCTCTTTGGGCTTGTGCAGGGCTGGGAAGCTGGTTTTCATCCGATTCCAGCCTAATTCCCAAGCCTAAGTTTTGGAGAAGTATCTTTCCAGAGCTGAAAGCCCTTTTCTCCTCCTGTCCTTTCAGTGACCCTTCCCAGCTCCCTGGGGCCTGGGCTGGCCAGGCCTCTGTGAGAACTGGAGGGGCAGACGCAGCCCCTGGGAAAAGCAGGTGGGGCTGGCACAGGGAAAGGGCAGAGAGCTGAGGCCTGCTGCTACTGCTGGCCTCCTGAGGCTTGGGGTTTGCAGCCCAGGAGGCCGCCCACTGGCCTTAATAAGGTAAGAGTGCTATTAACTGCTAGGTGTTTACTACATGCCAAACACTGTGCTGAGCCCTAAACATGCAGTGACAATTATTATAAGACATTAGTAAGAGGTGGATAATGATGCTATTTCACTAAGGAAACTGAGGCACTAAGACTTAAGTGACACTCCTGAGGTTAAGTAGATAGTTAGTGGCAGAGACAAGATGTAGACTCAGGCGGGGTGGCTCCGGGAGTCCACGTCACTAACCACTGCGCTTTACTGTTTCGAGGAAATGAGAGGGAAATGATGCATAGAACATGATTTCAGGAGCACCAGGAAAAACTCCAGCCATAAAATAATTCCTCTCTGCTTCTGTTATCTCTGCATCCTGTGTGCTTCACACTGCATAGTGAACCAACAAAAGCCTGAGTCAGGTCATATAACTGCTCTGCTTAACACCCTCCAACGCCTCCCTTGCTGGCCTTGGGACAAAGTCCAAACTCCCCAGCCTGGCGTTCAAATCCCATACCACGTGGGCCCTGACAACTTCTCCAGGCCAGTCTCTTGCCCATCGCTTCTTTCACGTCCGCCACATTGAACTTGTTGGTTTCCTGAGCTTACTGCACTCCATCCCTTCCCTGTGTCTTTGCACATGTTCACTCTACCCCATCCTCCTCATGTCCATGTGAACTTCTATGCATCCTTTAAGGCCCAGGTCAACTGTCAAAGGGGAGCAATGGGCCTGGCATGGAACCAGAGCTCAGTCAGTGTGAGTTCCTGCTCCCTCCTGAGATGGACCTTTTGGGTTGTAAGTGACAGAAACCCAATTCAAGATGACCACTTAAGTGGAAAATCCAGGGGTATTTGATGTCAGGTCTGGCTGGATCCAGGTGTTAAAACAATGACATCAGGAATCTGTTCTGGCCATCTGTGATTGTCAGGGGGAGAGAGAGAGAGATTTTTAAGGAATTGGCTCACATGATCATGGGGCTTGGTAGGTCCAAAATCTGCAGGGCAGGCCAGCAGACTGGAGACCTAGTGAAGAGTCGATGTTGCAGCTTGAGTCTGAAGTTAATCTGTCCCCCTCTTTCTCAGGGGACATTAGTCTTTTCTTTACTATGGCCTTCAACTGACTGAATGAGGCCCACCCACATTATGGAGGATAATCTTCTTTACTCAAAGTCTACTAAATTAAAGGTTAATTTCATCTAAAAAATACCTTCACAGCAGCATCCAGATGTGTTTGACCAAATATCGGGGTACTACGGCCAAGCCAAGTTGACATAAAATTACCCATCACACCATCACTTGTCTCTACCCTCCTCCGGTTGGCTTCATTCTTAGATGGACTCTTCCATGTAATGCCAAGATGGTCTCCAGTATTCAAAATATATTCTACCAGGTAGTGCTACCCCAGTGGAAAAAAAGCACACCTCTATCCTAGTAGTTCCTGCTAAATCCCAAGGATTTACTCTCATGAGCTTGTCTTAGGGGTAAGGCCTTCCCTGATTGGCCAGGCCTGAGTCACATGTCCACCCATATAGCCCCATCAGCACCCCATGGATTGAGTAAAGGGAAAAGGTGGGTTCCAAAAGGAAAACTGGAGTGTTGTCACAGAGGAAGGGGAATAGATCTGAGCAGGTACAAAGCAGTGTCCACTAAGGACCTTGGTCCCCCAAAGCTCCCTTCCTTCCTCTTTTCCTTCTGGTCTCCCTTTTCCTTTGCTTGTGATCTACTCTGGGAGGAACCTGAGGCTCAGGAGGCCAGGGGATAACTCCCTCAGTGTGCGGAACCCTCACCAACTCCAGCTGCCAGGGCTGGCTACTTGGTCACCACTTGGGGACAAGAAATGGGGAAATGAAAGTTCTGTTATGACCACAGAACTCTCGGGCTGAGATACAGGGGTTCCAACAGTCACTCCCGAATGTCCCAAGAAGTGAGAACTGAAATCTCACTTCTTCTGGGCACATTATTTAATCTCTACCTCCATTTCTCCAACTATAAAAGGGTTATATAAACAGTACCTACTTCACAGAATTGTGAGAATAAAAAGGAATAGAGATAAAGTGCTTAGAAATAGTTCTTGGATCTCAAATTAATTTTTTTAAAGTCTAGGACAGGGCTTTCCTGGGGGCGCAGTGGTTAGGAGTCCGCCTGCCAGTGCAGGGGACATGGGTTCAAGCCCTGGTCCAGGAAGATCCCACATACCGTGGAGCAACTAAGCCCATGTGCCACAACTACTGAGCCTGCGCTCTAGAGCCCATGAGCCACAACTACTGAGACCACGTGCCACAACTACTGAGGCTGTGAGCCACAACTAGTGAAGCCCGTGTGCCTAGAGCCCGTGCTCCACAGCAAGAGAAGCCACCACAATGAGAAGCCCACGCACCACAACGAAGAGTAGCCCCCGCTCACCGCAACTAGAGAAAGCCCGTGCGCAGCAATGAAGACCCAATGCAACCAAAAATAAATAAATACATAAATTTACATCAAAAAAAAAAGTCTAGGACAGATAGAAGGAGGCGCTTGGGACGCATTTCAGGATGGGGCTTTCCAAAGGTGGGCTCTGAGGTAGAGGCGTTCCTCAGCCTGCCTCTGTGCTCCCACACTCACAACTATGGTAGCTGGGGGGAACCATCTCCCCTCTTCACAGGTTCAGTGCAGAAAGTCCTCCGTGCACCTTCTCTTACTAAGGAAGCTGCACCTGCTCCCCCAGCAGGCCACCAGCTGAGTGTGCATGTGTGTGTGTGTGTGTGTGTGTGTGTGTGTGTGTGTATGTGCACGCACATGTGTACAGGTTGGGTGTTTAATATTCATCTTTATTAATTTTATACTGAATTTGTGCAGGAGGTATTTTAGATCAGAGACAGATTTCCTATCAATTATCTTACAGGAGATGATGAGGGAGTCAGCCCCTCCTTTCCCCCTCTTCCCTTTGCCCCAGATCTTACCGTTGAGATGATGAGAGGAAAACAAGATGGAAAAATCTCCTACATGAGCAATAGGACAATTTAAGGCCAGGGATGGAAAATAATGGGTTTTCTCCATTTATATATAGGAGGGAGATAACCATTTCCCTCCCCTCTAGAAAGGGGAATTTAGAAAAAAAAAAAAAAAAAGACTTTGCTTCTTTGAGAAGGGATGGAAAGGATTCTCACTCTAAACTTCTGGAATGTACACACCTAGGGAACTAGGGCTCTAGTCTCCCTGGCACCTTAGGCGCTTAACCTGGGGAACTGGCCCTGGCTATAACCTTCTGGTCCTCTGGGGGAGATAAGAGAAGTTTTAATATACTTTTTCTAAGTTGTGGTAAAATACACATAACATACAATTTACTGTCTTAATCATTTTAAGTGCACAGTTCAGTGATATTCAGTACATTCACGTTATTATAAACCATCACCATCTCCAAAACTCTTTTTATCTTGCAGAACTGAAACACTGTACCCATTAAATTTAAAATAACTCCCCATTTCCTCCTCTCCCCTCAGCCCCTGGCAACCACCATTCTACTTTCTGTCTCTATGAATGTGACTACTCTACCTATCTCAAATAAGTGGAATCACGTAGTATTTGTCTTTTCGTGACTGGTTTATTTCACTTAGTATAATTTCCTCAAGGTTCATTCACGTTGTACCATGTGATTTTAAGGCTGAATAATGTCCCACTGTATGCAAATACCACCTTTTGCTTATCCATTCATCTCTTGGTATACACTTGTGTTGCTTCCCTTTAGCTATTGTGAGTAATGCTGCTCTGAATGTGGGTGTACAAATATCTCTTCCAGACTCTGCTCTCAATGGTTTTGAGCATATACCCGCAAGTGAAATTGCTGGATATGTTTTGTTATCCTTTTGGGTAAGACCAAGTATCTAGATAAATGGCCGCAGATCTAATTCTCATGATATATGAAGGGCAAAACAGTCCTAGGGAAAGTGAAAGCAAAAATTTCCTCTTTATACCTTATACATTTCCAAGTCTCAGGATGCTAGGGCATTTTTTTTTTTTACAGGAGCACTGAGAAATCTAAGGAAGTTTTATTTCCCCACAGTCCACATGCTGGTCACAGGTGGGCAGAAAACGGAGGTTCTCAGCGAGCGTCACAGGCAAGCAATGGAGACAGCCACCCTAGAGGAAACAGAGCGTCTCCCTCTCTGCCTATGTGCTTCACAGCTGGCCACTCTGGCCACAGACTCTTCATTGGTCTAGGGCAATCGTAAGACCAGTGAGTCAGCTCAGGCTCTCCTCTTCAGGCTCCATTACTCACTTGACAGAGACCATGGGCAAAATTCTGGTTGATGTGGCTCTAAACCTTCAGCACAGTTCAACAGATGCCCACCCGACAGCCACCTCAGGCCTGCAGTTCCTAACTCAGGGCCCACGAATAGATTTAGGGAAGGTTTACGAACCCCAGAATTTTAATCTCCTTTTGGAGAAGTGGTCCAAAGCTTTTATCAGATTTTCAAAAGTATCTCTGATCCCAAAGAGGTTAAATCCGCTCTATAAAAGGGTGATGATTAAAACAAAAATCAAAAACCTTAATAGTGAGGTGCTGGGAACTCCTAGAAGATTAAACAGTAAACTCCTTCGGTGCAGGCCCTGCATTCACCACTGGATGTCCGGCACTCAGTAAGGTGCTGATCACATGATATGTGCTCAATAGAGTTATGCCAACAAGTGAATGAAACAGACAAAGAAAGTGCACTTCCATGATACGATGTAAGTCAATGAGAAAGCTGAATCAATTTATAGACATCAATTTTCCACTTAGTTGAGCAAGTTCACAGCTGTTATGTCCATGGGGAAATATTATCACTGATTGACGTGTTCGTTCATTCATCTACTTACTCATTCGTTTAACAAATATTGAGATCTGAGCACCTACTCTGTGCCAGAACCAAAGCTACATAGGACTCAGTCTCAGCCCCAAGTGGGGCAGGTAGACCCGCAAATGAGTCATCACAATCCTGGGTGGCAAGCGCAGTGACAAGGACTGTACAAAGTGCTGGGAGACCAAAGGGAGGGACCTTTAAGTGGCCCATCTCGTGAGATGGTCAGGGAAGGTTTCACACACACAAGGAAGTGACATTTGAGCCCAGGGCTGAAAGCTGAGAAGCAAGCAGTCAGTGGGTCAGGGAGCCTGGTTTTAGCTTCCATTGGCTGGTGCTGGGCACGCCTAACAGGTGCTTCCTAAATGTGGGCTGTCAAATGAACAGTGGGGCAGAATCTAGCTGGAAATTCCAGAGTACTAGTAATCAAGCCTCCCGTTGTCCTCCATGACTCCCCCTCTGTGACTCCCCTCAGAGAACCTCATCCCAGCAAGACTCATTTGTCCCCTCACTGCATCTGGAAAGTCTGATCCCAGCTTCCCCACCTTTACACACACTGATATCCCTCCCCACCCGGACAGTCTCCTCCTTCTTCCCCTATACAAGCTGGGCCACCTCTCAAGGCCACCTTTCCCCTAAAGCTTCAAGAAGGCTAACTCTCTAAGCCCAGTCACCTTTTAAAAAAAATAAATGTATGTTTATCTTGTTTTCCCAACCAGGTTGTAAGCCCCTGAGGGAAGGGACAATCTGTTATTCCTAATCAGGAGACAATGCGGTAGAGAGCAATGGTTTCCAAACTCTACATGCATCAGAACACCCAGAGGACTTGTTAAAATAGATTTCTCAACTCTACCCCCAGAGTTTCAGATTCTGTAAGTCTGGGGTGGGCCAGAGAATCTGCATTTCTAACAAATTCCTAAGTGATGCTATTGGTCCAGGGGTCTCACTTTGAGAACCACTGGTATGGGAAGCACACCAGTTCCAGACGCAGCTGAACCTGGGTTTCATTTTAGACTATGTAACTCACTGGCTTGTGAGTTACGGCAAGTCCCTCAACCTCTCCAGGCTTTAGTTTCCTAAGGACACAATAATACTCAGTTTTGCAGGGTTACGGGGGAGCCCAGCCTACACCCAGTGGATACCCAATAAACGTCTGTAATCAATTGGCTAATTGCCTCAAATACAGATCGGATCACCCATTGACTGAGCCAAGTTATTTCTCCCACGTAGGGGAGCAAGCAAACCTCAACACCCTCCCCCCCCACCCCCTACCCCCCCCCCACCCGCAACCCTCTCCCACCAGGGGGCTGGATCAGCAAAGGAATTTGATTTGATTCTCCAGCTCCAATGAAAAAGGTGATGCTTCTCTCCAAACTACCTGGCTCACGCTTCCTAACAAAACTTCTCCTCATGGTGGGGGGGCGGGGGGAAGGGTGGGGGGAAGGGATAGACAGGGAGTTTGGGATTGGCATGTACACACTGCTATATTTAAAATGGGTAACCAGGGCTTCCCTGGTGGCGCAGTGGTTGAGAGTCCACCTGCCGATGCAGGGGACACGGGTTCGTGCCCTGGTCCAGGAAGATCCCACATGCCGCAGAGCGGCTAGGCCCATAAGCCATGGCCGCTGAGCCAGCATGTCCGGAGCCTGTGCTCCGCAACGAGAGAGGCCACGACAGTGAGAGGCCCACATAACGCAAAAAAAAAAAAAAAAAAAAAAAAAAAAAAAAAAAAAAAAAAAATAAAATGGGTAACCAAAAATAAATAAATACATACATACATACATACGTACATGAATACATAAATAAAATGGATAACCAACAAGGACCTACTGTATAGCACAGGGAACTCTGCTCAATATTATGTAACAACCTAAATGGGAAAAGAATTTTAAAAAGAACAGATACATGTATATGTATAACTGAATCACTTTGCTGTACACCTGAAACTAACACAACATTTTTAATCAACTATACTCTAATATAAAATTAAAAGTAAGTAAATAAATACACGGGGGGAAAAAAAACTTCTCCAGGATCTGTCCTTTGCTCAAGCCCCAGAGCACCCACATCATTAAATGACTGTCTTCTCAAGGGCACATTGGCTATTCAGAAAGCTTAAAATTAAATATATTCACCAATTTGAATTTTTAATGTCCTATTTTTAGCTAAAAATAGATTTTGACTCTGTACAGGGCATGAGGGGGGAGCCCTTCGGCAATGTTTCCTTCGAGCAGGTAAACATTAGGTAGTGGCTGTGGGCCTGTCTCAACACCTCTGTCTCTCTCACCCCCAACTCCTTCCCTCCCTCCCTTTCAGGTCTCTGCTTGCCTGAGTGAAGAGGTCATCCTTTGCCCAAGCACCAGAGAGAAGGGTCTTCTTCCCTCCTCCCCAACAGAATCACAACGGCAGGACTTCCCTGGTGGCACAGTGGTTAAAGAATCTGTCTGCCAGTTCAGGGGACATGGGTTCGAGCCCTGGTCCAGGAAGATCCCACATGCCACGGAGCAACTAAGCCTGTGCGCCTAGAGCCCATGCTCCACAACGAGAGAAGCCACCGCAATGAGAAGCCCACGCATCGCTACGAAGAGTAGCCTCTGCTCGCCCCAACTAGAGAAAGCCTGCGCACAGCAACGAAGACCCTACACAGCCAAATTAATTACTTAATTAAATTAAACAAAAAAAAGAATCACAGTGGCAGGCACGCCCACACTTACCTCCATCTATACACCAAGTTTTCACCAGTGCACCAAGAAATAGGCTGTGTACTTACATACAGGTCCACACACAAGCGGCCAAGTATAAATAAGGACGGTGGTCTTGCTCTGCAGACACCATGTCCAAACAAGTTCCCATTACCTCCTCACACCTCCTTCCAACTGGAAAGCTCCCACGCCCCTTTTGGCCTTCCTCATTTATTCCACCCTTACCCCAGCCCACCCCTGTTTCTCAGCAGGATGTTCCAACCTGAGCTCTGCTACCTACTTTGCTGGGGGTCCTTGGGCCAGTGACTTTCCCTCTCTGCCTTATGCTCACCTGTGTAATGATGATTCTATCACCTGCTTTAAAGGGCGATGATGATCAAGCTAGATAATGCTATAAGGGGCTTGGCACTTTGTCCTTGCCCACTTAAGTTTTAGGTAGGAACTCAATCAATTATTAAAAATCAGTAAGCGTTGCAGCATTATTTATAATAGGCAAGACATGGAAAACAACCTAAGTGTCCATCGATGCATGAATGGATAAAGAAAATGGATAATGGAATATTAGCCGTAAAAAGAAGGAATCCTGCCCTCCGCAACAAAATGGATGAATCTTGTGGACATTATGCTAAGTTAAATACGTCAGAGAAAGACAGATACTGTATGACCTCACTTATGTGTGGAATCTAAAAAAGCTGAACTCACAGAAACAGAGCAGATTGGTGGTTACCAGAGATGGAGGGTGGGGATGCGGGATAGGGAAAATGGATGAAGGTGGTCAAAAGGTACAAACCTCCAGTTATAAGATACATAAGTTCTGGGGATGTAATGTACAGCATGGCGACTGTACATGTGAACAATACTGAACTGTATATTTTAAAGTGGCTAAGAGAGTAGATCTTAAAAATTCTCATCACAAGAAAAAATATTATAACTATGTAAGGAGATGGATGTTAACTAAACACAAGGATAATCATATACATATATTTAATCACTATGTCATACATCTTAAATTTATACAATGTTCTATGTCAATTACATTTAATAAAACTAGCAGGGGGAGGATCAGTGTCTTGATCAGTGTCTTATCTTTGGATAAGAAGCCCTCAGCTGATTTGAGAATTGAAAAGCTTGATATGAGGTCTATTGTTTGCCAGGCTTTCCCACACATCTGATCCAGGATCAGAGAGGCTGACTTGCCCAAGGTCACATGGCTGGTCGGGGTAGAGCTGGGACCTGAACTTCCCGAGCATAGAGTTGGGTCCAGGAGCCTCTCCTCAGGCGACAGGAGCTCAGGTCCCTCTGGGGTTGGGGGAGGGAAGAAGCTGAAGGGAAGACAGGTGGTCCAGCTGCACTCCCCCCTCCTCCCCTGCCTGGCCTCAGCTCCCGCTCTGGAAGGGCCCTCCAGGCCCAGAGAGCTGAGGCCGTGCTGCACCTGCCAGAGGCACCTGTCAGGGGCCAGGCTGTGCCAGAAAGAGGCATCAGATTGAGCCCAGATGGCGATCCTGCTGCAGTGTGGCCTCGGGTGGGGAGAGGGGCAGGCCAGCGCACCTTATGGGATCCCCATGCAGCTCACATGCAATCATTCCCCTCCATCCCTAATGGAAGTTTTCTCCAAAGCAAATCACTGCCAGGTCATTTGTGAGCCTACTTCACCCACAGGTGAGGCCCCACTCAGCAGGACCCCCTCACACTCAGGTCTTCCTATCTGGCTCCCCAGTTAATGCCAGTGACTGACGCCATGACTGGGTATTTCCTTTGGCTTCTAACACAGAGAAGAGGCATAATGCACAGATGTGCAGGTTTCCCCAAAAGTCTGTTCTTTGGGGCCTGCACTCCCTCCTCAGGAGATGAAGACTGAGAAGCGGTAAAATCCTCAGTACCTTCAGCATCCCTTTAAGGAGTGACTAACGGTGCAGGCTTTGAAGCAGGGCCTGACTGGGTTTGAGTCCTTTCTCTACTGATTCCCAGCTGTGTGATCTTGGGAAAAGAGCTTAACTCCTCTGAGCCTCAGTTTTCTCTGATATTAGTAACTACTAGGCCGTTCCTCTGAGGTTTAAAACAGGCAAAGTGTGAGGCATACACTAAGAACTCAACAAATGTTGGTAAAACAAAAGAGAGAAAATCTTATTCTCTCTCCCAATAATCTCTCCAGGAAGAAAGCAGGTTTGAGGTCAGTCAGCAGCTCGGGAAGGGAAACAAGGTGTGCTTGAGAAACCCTGAGTGGGTGTACAGGCCGAAGACAAATGCTGGGTTGCTCTGAGGACTGAGGGGCGTGTTTACAAGAAGAGGCTGTGTGGAAGAAGGAACAGGAGATACAAGAAAACACACAGCAGAGGAGACTGCTGGGGCTGGGGGAGAAATAAGGGGTTTACTGGGTTTCAGTTGTGAGCTGTGCAAATTACGTCTTTCCCGCCACCCCATGAAGAGTTCAGTAAAGCCTCCTTTTTTTTTTTTTTTTTTTTGCGGTACGGTACGTGGGCCTCTCACTGTTGTGACCTCTCCCGTTGCGGAGCAGAGGCTCCGGAAGCGCAGGCTCCGGAAGCGCAGGCTCAGAGGTCATGGCTCACGGGGCCCAGCTGCTCCGCGGCATGTGGGATCCTCCCAGACCGGGGCACGAACCCGTGTCCCCTGCATCGGCCAGGCGGACTCTCAACCGCTGCGCCACCAGGGAAGCCCTCCATTTTTAATCAATGCCCTGGGGAGCTGGATGTCTTGGGGATAAAATGAGGGGACGGGCTTGGCCTCAAATAGAAACCAGGCCATGCGTGGAGTCGTCCTCTGGCCTGTGTTACTGTAGTGAGGATGATCTTGGACCAAAGCTTAAGTGGGCAAGAACAAGAACTTGATTTAATTTCTATTTCAAACCTCCATCCCTTCCAGGCTGGCAGAAAACGTTAACACTGGACTTTCTGGGAGTTCCTTCCCCGCCTCCCCAGGTAGGTAATGCCAAGAGACTAGGGAGGATTTATCTTGCTCCTGCATCATTCCTCCAGGCAAGTGTGGCGGAGGATCCCCTGTCTCTTCGGTCAGTCTGGTGGCCCTGCTCCGGGGCAAGGGAATCTTTCTTCAAAATAGCCCTTGTACGGATTTTCTGGCACAACTGACACCTAGCCTTTCCCTTGCTGGCTATCCACCTCCCCTGCCCTCCCAACACACACACACACACACACACACACACACACACGCACGCACGCACGCACGCGCGCACTTCAGGCAGGTAGGGAGGCTGAGCACAGTCTCCTGATCTCAAGAACTCTCTTTTTGATACACCAGTTGTCTGTTCTCCACCTGGAATTTGCTGCACAGTCATCTGCCTGAAGGGAGAGCTGGGGAGGGGATGCGGGGAGAAGACATCTTTCCAAGTCAGTACAGATCGCCCTACTCTATTCTCTGTACTTCCTGCAGAGTATGTATAATACCATTTTTGGTTTTGTTTGTTTTTAACCATCTCACTATTGATTGGGGCTATTGAAAGGGTTAATTTCTTGAAATATCACCCCTCTCTATTATGTCACCATTATCACCTTGATGACCCTCTCTGTCATGGTCTCTGACACACCTGAGACAGGGCACTGACGCCTGAACAACATCAGAACTAGAAGGGACTTTTTTGAAGCCTTGTGCCAAGCTTTCCTTTCCATGCACAAAGGAGGGGACGGGTCCTGCCTGCGGCCACACTCACCTAGTGGGTCCGGGAGCGCAACAATCCAGGTCCATGAAATCCTTCCCAGGTTTTCCATTCTGCTATGAGGAAGGCTGAGAATTTTCAAAGGGGAATACCCTTGCTCCAAGCCTGCTCCCGAGGCGAATCCATCTTCCATCCCCCTGCAGCAGAAGCCAGCAAGAAACTCTGGGTGTGGGAAAGGGTTACTGAGACCCAGCCCTCCCCACAGAGACGTTGTAGCTCTGCGTCTGTTTCTGTTGCAGAAATAAAATGGTTTCATGCTTCACTGACTGCTCTACATCTATGCCTTGGACATCTTTCAGTGTCTGTGTACATAACCCTACTTTACTCTCTGTATTTGCCTCACAGTACTCCACCTCATGGAATTATCATGTTGTTTGTTCGTGTGTTAGTTTTATTTTAACCAGCCCTCTATTGATGAGCATTTGGGTGTTTCCAAGTTCACAATCCATGTTACAGCAGGAGTCATTTCATGCCTCTTTATGCACCTGACTCCACACTTTTTGAGATAACACCCACATGATGGGCAGTGTGATGGGCATCCTCACTGGAAAGCTAGGTGTAGGAAAGGGTGGAATGTGCCCATAGTCACGCAGTAGGTTTGTGCTAGAGATGGCGAACGTGGTGCCCTCCTCCAGCCTCCTCTTAGTCCCAGGTGATGACCCCTTAATTGTCCTTTACACCTGGGTCCAGCTTGGGTTGGACCAGGCTTTTTGTTTATTTCAAATGGCCCAGAAGAGGCAAGTGTGTGGGATGTGCCAGGCACTGTGTGCTGAGTGCCAAGGAAGGGAAAGACCACTAGATAACCATGATTGATTGATGGGGTCCCATGGGTGGGCACCCAGAGGGTGAGGTAGCCGGGACCCTCTTCCAGGCTCACATAGCACATTTATACCCGTGACCTCATTTTAATCCTCTGGGGTCTGTATTATTATCTTCCCCATTTAGAAAAGAGGAAATTGAAGCACAGAATGGTAACTTGTCCTACATGACACAACTAGTAGTGGTGGAGCCAGGACTGAGGACTTAAAATATATACATATCTACCACTGAAAGGAAAAACGGCACTGCTGAAAGTGTGAAAAACTAAAATTATAACTACAAAAACAAAATGGCAAAGAAAGTTTGAAAAAAAACCTTGGAGCCGAAAACAAAAACCTAAAAGCAATTTTGTTAGGTGGCCAAGGGCACATCATCTCATCTCTTTGTTTGTTTAGTTTGTTTTGGTTTGTTATTTTGCCGTGCTTCGAGGCTCGTGGGATCTTAGTTCCCCAACCAGGGATCAAACCTGTGCCCTCGGCAGCAGTGAAAGTGCAGAGCCCTAACCACCGGACCATCAGGGAATTCCCCATCTCATCTCTTTGAACCTCAGTTGCTTCATTCTTACAGAAAGAGAATGGTAATAACAATAATTATAAACACAGCACCGGTAGCTAATGTATAATACCCACCACCCTAATGTAACAGCCATTTCCAAGTCTGAGCTTCCCCCGCAGGCTTGCATTCAAACATACATATTTAATATGGCTGTAATCAAAGGAAACACACGATTTTGTTTCTTCCTTTTTCACCTGACATTGTCTCATAAGCTTTTCCCACTTGACTACATAGACTCAGCAATCACTTTTTCAGTGGCTGCATTCACCCAGATTAATTAACTCCTGCCACCGGTACAGGGTATTTATGGCCACCAAGTTTTCACTATTTTGGCTGATACTGCAGGAAACATCTTTTGCCCTCAGAGAGATACCCAAAAAGTCGAAGACTGTCTGAGGACTTTGAACCCTGAGCTCCTGCCCTCCCCAAGCTCTTCACTCAGCCCCACCTGCCCTCTGCTCTGGTTCCTGGTTCTGCCCTGGCCTCTCTCAAGTCCTAAGGCAAAGCTGAGTCCTTTCCTGACAGCGTCTTGTAAAGGTTTCGAGCCTCAAAGCAGCCTCAGAACAGGCTCAGAGAAGCTCATAGGGAAAAGGGCTGAAGAGAGCTTCCTTGATGACCCCCTAGCTCCTCCTGAGAACAGATACATTTACGCTCCATATCCCTAACTCAGAAATTTCTTCTAAAATCTAATCCCAAATCCCCTTTTGTCTTCTTTCTTCATAGGATGTAAACTTTTTTGGTCACAGACCTGTGAGAATTTCTCCAAAAAGTATAGGAAGGCATAATATTGTCTTTACGATTTCACCAGGTTCTTGAACTCCTTAAGCCTGTCTGTGTCAGGTTAAGGATACAGCCTAGGGTGACATTATCTCTTTCCACCCCTCTTGGCTGCCTTCCATTGCCTTCACTGGATACAATTCCACAAGCACCTCTTTTTCAACCTTGGGCCATGATCTAGTCTATCCATTCACCTGCCAGTCGCTGGAGGTGTCAATCATGTAATAGACGCATGCCTGAGGTAGATGGGGGCTGGGGAGTGCGGGCTGAAATTCGATGAGCTGAGTTCAAGTTATGCTTCCCTACTTGTTGGCAGTGAGACCTTGGGTCAGTCATGTAACCTCCCGGAGCCTTAGTTTCCTCACCAGAAAAATGAGAGCAATTAACCTGTACTTAGCAGGAGTATTGGAAGATTCCATTTGTGAAAGCGAGGGATACGCTGTAAAGCACCTTTGAACGTCCCCCGCCTGGAACCACTTTCGAAAACCTTCGAAGCTCCCCCCTAGGTAATGTTTTTGAATGCTTTTCCTATTCATATGGGATGGGGCTTGTCCCACACTGCCCCACCAGGACCCTCCGCTCTAACTATACCCACGAGAGCCAGGCCCAGGTGAGCTCACACCTCAGACCCCGGGCAGGGAGGTCACACTCGAGACTCCGACCGCGCCCACTCCCGAGCCGCGAGGACCCTCCTCCTCTCTTCTGCACCCCTCACCCTCCCATCCAGACTCGAGCATGCCCACCCACCCAGCCTGTCGTCCCTGCTTCCCCAGCGCACGCGCGCAGCGGGGCACTCACAAGGCGGCCCCCAGCGCATCGTGCGGGCCGCCACAGCTGGAACTCGGCCCCAGCGCGGCCCGGCGGGTCGGGCTCCCCGCCACCCCTCAGGCCCCGCAGGTAGAGGAGCTGGGCGGGGTGGGAGAGCCGGAGCGCCAACGGGGCGGGGCCTGCGGGGTGGGGGCTGGGGCCTGACGGCCGGGCCGGGCGGCGGAGCTACAGGGGACAGAGCGCGGGAGGCGCGTGCAGCCAGCCGCAGTTGGAGCCCGAGCCCGAGCCCGAGCCCGCGCCGCCATGCCCCTGGCCTTCTGCGGCAGCGAGAACCACTCGGCCGCCTACCGGGTGGACCAGGGCGTCCTCAACAACGGTTGCTTCGTGGACGCGCTCAACGTGGTGCCGCACGTCTTCCTGCTCTTCATCACCTTCCCCATTCTCTTCATCGGTGAGCGCGCGGGGCGAGCAGCGGAGGAGGGGAGGACGGTGGTCGGGAGGGAGGAGAAGGAGGCGCTGCGCGCCGCAGCGCTCCGCGTCCCCTTGCAGCCAGGCGACCGCCGCTCGCCTCCCCCTTGGGTTCCCCTGCCCTGTGTTATGCCCCGCGGTGCCGGCGCTCACACACCCGCACAGCCCTCACTCCCGGGGTGTCCCTGAAACCGCACGCACCACAACGGAAGCTCCTGACCCAGGGGACCCCCAAGTTTTGCCACCGCAGGGCCAGAGCTGGGGTGGAGAAAGGGGAAAGCAGGGGTCTCTGTACGCGCTGGATAGGTCGGGAGGGGGTCGGGCTGTAACCTCAGAGGCGCTGTGTAGGGAGCCGGGCCACCCCTCCCCCAAGGCACCCTTCTCGTCAGCCGCAGCTGGGCCCAGGGAGGAGTGCAGCCTGCGCCTCAGAGGCTGGGTGGAGGCCCTGCGAACCCTGTGCTTCCCAGGGGCTGAACCTGACAGTGGTTAGTAGCCTCCGGCAATCCTGGGGTTCCACTCGCCCTGATCGAGAAGAGGCTCCGCTTCCCCAGCTAACCACACCGCGGCACGCGCGTCTCCGGAGCGCAATTTCTCGGGCTCGGGGCAGAGCCGATCCGACTTAGCAGCGACCCGGACGGAGGCCACCAGCGCCCCTGTTTGAAAGCCCTACGCAGAGTTGAGCGTCACCGCCCAGACAGTTGTGTGTGCCTCTTTTCTAGGGTCCCCTTTATCTCTCTCCAAGACCTCGAATTTCTCAAGCTAGCTAGCTCTGTCAACTCATAGGGTGTTCCCTGCCTCCCCCAAAACGTGTTAATTTGCTCTAATTAAGAAAAAAGCAAATCTTAAGATTCATATACAGCTTTTGAGAAGAAAGGAAAAATTGCTACAAAATTAAAAAGAGGAAGATGCTGCAGAAGCAAAAAGTTGCTAGTTGTTGACAAAGACAACTAGAAATAGGAAGGAAGCTTATGTTCACATGTGTATCAAAAACTGTACCAGCATTTACACTGTTGCTCTCCACCACACGTTTATTTACGCAGTTATTTGTCACACAAGAAGTTGGCATATAAAATGGGTACCTGCACGTGTGGGCCTCTGTGGGTCCGGGGTTTCATGCAAGGACATTTAGTTCATGTGTACCAGACTGGGGCACTGTCATGGGGACACACCTCATCCCCACCATGGACCCAATGCCTACACCCTCCTGGGGTTCACGAAACCTCCTCCAGGAGAGCCAGGCTTCCCACCTCTTCCTGTCTCTCCTTGCAGGATGGGGCAGTCAGAGCTCCAAGGTGCACATCCACCACAGCACATGGCTCCACTTCCCTGGGCACAACCTGCGCTGGATCCTGACCTTCATGCTGCTCTTCGTCCTGGTGTGTGAGATCGCGGAGGGCATCCTGTCTGATGGGTGAGTGACTCTCAGAGGACCCAGGATAGTGGATCTACTCAAGGGTGCTTCCTAAAAGGCCCAGGGAGACCCCAGCTCAGCTGCATTCCATGAGCCAATATCGTTTCATTTGCTGATAAATCCAGCAACTGTTTACCCAACATCTGTGTGCCAGGCTCTCTGTACCAGGCACTGGACAGTGAGGACCAGGCCCTGCTCTCCGTGCAGCAGGGTGGAGGGGACCCAGATCTGCACACCAAGGCCTGGTGAAATAATCCTAGAGCCTATTAGAGTGGATATGCCCAGCCTCTCCCACAAGCTGCTGGGATTACCTTCTTGGAGGGAAAAAAATCACTCTTGCTTAAGATCTTTCCTTGGTTCCCAGTTGTTTACAAGGTCCTAAGTCCTCAGCCTGGCATCCAGGTTCCTCACAGTCGGCCCTCCCTCTCTCTAGCCTCATTCCTATGGGCTTTCTCCCCATGCCCACCTTGCCTCTGGACCTCACAGCATAGTCTTCACACCTCTGCCACAGCATAGGTCATACTGTATGTTAACATCTATATCTATTTGCAAACTGTCTCCTGCCTAAGTCAGAAAGGCCTCAGAGTTGGAATCTGCATGTTATTCATCTTTGTATGCACAGTGCAAGGCACCTGAGAAAGCTCCGTAGACCCTTAGGGACTCCTTAAGAGAATAAATGAAATAACGTCACAAGTAAGTACTATGGGAGGACAAAGGAAGGCACAGTTGGGCAAGCTTCATGGCTGAGGGGACTTCTGAGCAGGATCTGGAAGGATGACTAGGGTTCTGACAGGCAGAGGAGTTCCAGAGAGGGAGGGCCAGCAGGGAGTCGTGAGAAAGGTACCGTGGGCGAGTGGGGAGTGGTGGGAGGGGAAGCAGGCAGGGTGGGAGCAGTGCAGCAGTGCGGCGGGGCTGAAGCATGAAACACGTGGGAGTGATGGAGGCTGAGATTTGGAAACTGGGGGCATCTGCAGGAAGGCTTCACATGCCAGGCTGAGTGTTTGGGTTGAATTTTCTAGGCAGTTTGGAAGAGATGTAATCAGCACAGCACTTTTAGGTGAGAACTTGAGGGCAGGGTGGAAGCAGGGAGAGGCTGGAGGTAGAAGCAGCGCTTAGGATTGATTGCAGTAGTCTAGGCGAGAGATAACTGCAGCCAAAAGTGGTGTGTCAGCAGTTGGGGGTGCAGATGAGGAGGAGATGAAGCAGCCATCTCACTAAGGAAGAATGGAAGGATCGGCAAGGCTCAGTGACTGCCTGGGTGAAGGGGTGGTGGAGGGTGGTGGACATTTGGCTTAAATATTTGAGGTCCAATCCCTCTGAGCTGGAATCAGACTATGCCCAGAGTCCACTCCTGCCAGCCCTGGCTCCTGCAGCTGGACGGCAGGGGGATGGGATCCTCACCCCCACCAACACACACACTGCCTCACCCTCCCACTCCCAATGTCCCTGCATCCTGGCTTCAGCAGTAATCTCTGTGATAACTGCTTGCCTTGGGCCTCCTCCTGGCTATCAAAGCCCTCAGATGAGCAGGACCAGAATGCATACTGCCACATAACTAGCAGGTGACAAGTCCGCCTCCCGCCTTCCATCCCAACACCCCTTCCAAAGCAGCACAGATGCTAGAGATGGGAGGGATGCCTTGTGAGCCCTCCGGCCAGAATATACTCACCCGGCTGTAATGAACAAAACAACAGAGGGGAAAATACCCTTCCTGCAGAGAAGGTAGACCTGGGTCTTTGCTAGCATTTCTGCTATGCCACGCACCAGCTGTGGGACTTGGGACAAGTCACCCAGCCCTTCTGGGTCTCACTTTCTCTACCTGTGAAATGAGCATCATAAGCCCTGCCTTGCCTGCTTCGTAGGGCAGTGGAGGATGAAATTAGAGCATAGACAGGGTGCAGAGTGCAGAGCGGCAGAGCCCTGGGCAGCTAGTATATTCCCAGAATGTGGGAGACTGGATAGAATATGGCTGGGGACTCTGTCCTGCTGGCTGTGCAGCAGGCCCTCCTGTGTGGGGCAGCACCTGGATCCCAAACCTCTCCAGCTCAGTGCAGATCGCCGTCTCCGCCCCAGAGAGCAGGTCAGCTCCTCCATAGGCACTTATCCGGTATTTGCTGGTTTCCATCTGTGGCCTGCACCCCTGGGCAGGGGAGCATGAAGGAGGATGGGAAGGGGAACGGACATGAGGAGAAGCCACAGTCCCTGTCCTGAGTTGGCCGACTTGCCGGAAGTGTACGGGGCAGATGACAGAGGGGGGCCATTAAAGCAGTGGCCTTCGAACTTGAGTTTAGTTTAAGGTAAGCCTCATTTAGTGATTAAGTAAGGCATCTAACCTGTAGGGCTTCTTGTCTTCCTTTAAGTATTATTTCTCTGTGATGCTCTGAATTCAGAACAACCAAAGCAGTATAGGTTATTTAGAATTTTTTTTTAAATATAGAATGTTTTCCCAGACCACCATACACTGGAAAAAGCCGTATATAAAACTTTTACCTAATTTCTTATCTAAGTCGGTGTATATTATTCAGTAAAGCAGCCAAAATCTATTTAAGTCGTGTCATAAAATACTTATTTCAATTATGGTTATTCACTGTCTTATTTCATCTTATAAAATGTTTATCATTTCTACCTTCTATTGCAAAAAAAAATGAATGTACTTAAACTTATGAAATAACATTTTGGATGTCACTTAAAAATGTACGCAGGAGTACAGAGTTTTTCAAAATTATTTCAAGGAGGACAGAGGCAAGCATTTTGAAGACCTCCTGGACAGGGTGTTGGTTGTTTCCAGTGCCCCCACGAGTGACTGCCTTGTACCTCCTGTAACAGTGCGAAGACCTCGCACTGAGACTATCCACTAATCAAGCTTGAAGAACGTCAACGTGTACAGTCTCATTTAACAAGAAATCTGGAGGCCACCTTTTTTAGTTGGTGTGGTGGCTTAGTAATGGCATCAGGAACCCAGCTTCTCCACATCTTTCTATGCCATACTCTGTGTGTCCACCATATCTTCTCTTATGGTTACAAGATGGCTGCCTAGCTCCAGGCATCAACTAAGCAAGGAAAAAGGGGGCATGCTGCCCACAAGCCTCTTCTTTATGCAGGAGATCATCTTCTACAGACATTCCTGACATCTCATTGGCCAGAATTGGGTTGTATGGCCACTCTTAAACCAATCACTGACAAAGAAGTGTGCAATTGCATGGCTGCTTGAACCAATCACCATCCATTCCCTGGGGCTGGGCGCGTTGCTGCTGGAGCAAACTTGTGGTTCTTCTAGCGAGGAAAAAGGGAAACACACTGCCTCTATGCTATATCCTAGTCCCACCAGACCACTTGGGGTCCCAACATGGCTCTCCTCATGCCCCCCACCTTCTCCGTTGAACTCCTGCTCATCCTTCAAAGTTCAGCCTTGTGCCACCTCCTCTGTGAAGCATTCCCTGCTTGCCCACCCTCCTCTGTGTGCTCTCAGCCTTCTGTCCATCTGCAATACCACTTCCCTAGACTGCCTAGTCAGACAGTTAGCTCTGAGCATGGTTGCTTCCTTCCCTACTGTCAGCTTCTTGAGGGCAGGGACTCTTTGCACACCGGATAGAAGGAGCAGCGCAAGCAAGGGCAGCACTGAAGCAGAAGACTGGAGGAGGCCTCCTGGGAATGGAGGGGTTCCTAACCATAGCTTCACTAGAAAGAGCAGGCTGGGCAGTGCTGGAAAAAAGACTTGAGGCCACATCACCTGTGCCTTTGAGTTTTGCTTTCTATAGAAAGGAGCCTTGGAAGGGCTTGACCAGGACCAGGCAAGTCGAGCCTCCTCACCAGTCGTGGAGAAGCTGAGTTCTGGGAGGGAGCTCTGGCTCCCTATGGGGCTTATCACCAGACCAGAGCCCACCTACTGAGGCCTCTGTAGGGGGATAAGCTGGTTCTAAGCCAGAAGCTTTGCAGCTGCGACTGCCAAGGCCAGCTCCCCTATGCCAGATTCTGTAAGTGTGAACCCAGAGAGAGAAGGCCATGAATTTCAAAGCCTGAACACTGAGCTCTCATAGCATCTCTGTGTGAACGCCTGGGCCCCTTAGTTGACAGGTGTGTTTGGGGTCTGGGCTGGGCAGGGCTGCCAGCATATGCTGTGGAACGATACGGTTATGTGTGTTCTGGAGTCCCCACTGTGTGCTGGACCTAAGCACGAGGCCTGGGCCACTCTGTTAGGGTACCACGCAGCTCATCTACATTTTCTCTCTCTCTCTCTCTCTCCCTCTCTCTCTCTCCGTCTCTCTTGCCCTTATCTCAGGGTGACCGAGTCCCGCCATCTCCACCTGTACATGCCGGCCGGGATGGCGTTCATGGCTGCTGTCACCTCTGTGATCTACTATCACAACATTGAGACCTCCAACTTCCCCAAGCTGCTGATTGGTAGGGAAAGGGGAGGAGTGGGAAACGGGGAGGGATAGGTACTTCCATTTGTTCCTTCAGATAATGTTTGCTGAGGACTTACTATGTGCCAGGCACTGTTCTAAGTGCTAGAGGTTCAGAAGTAGAGAAGAAAAATGCTTGCCATTGTGGAGCTTCCAGTCTGGTGGAGGAGACGCACAAGCAAAGACAGTAAACAGACAAACAAGTAGTGATGATGCTATGAAGAACATAGAGCTGGGAAGGGGTAGAGAGTGAAGGCCGTGTTGCTGTCTGTATAGGATGCTCAGAGGAGGTCTCTGGTAAGAGTGAGCATGCAGATATTTGGGGGTAGATGTTTCCATGCAAATGGCGCAGCAAGTGCAAAGGCCTTCTGATAGGAACAAACTTGGCAAAGAGGCTAGTATGGTCGAAGGCAAATGAGCCCAAGGAAGAATGGTAGGAGATGAGGTCAGGGGCCAGGAGAGGAACAAGGAAGACTCCTAGGTTTTGGGCCAGAGTACATGGGTGAACAGCGGTATTAGTAACTGACATGGCAAAGGAGCAGGAGTTGGGGTGTTTAGGCCACAGTTGAGTTTGAAACAGCCAGCTCAAGTGTCAGGCGGTCAGTTAGATAAACAAGTTGGGCGTTCCAGAGGAGGTCTGATAGTCACGGCTTCCTAGGTGGCATCTTGAGCCCAAATGAGGTAACCTGGAGGAAAGAGAAGGGCCCCAGGACCAGAGCCTGTGGTTTGCCAACATTTAGGAGTGCCCGCTTAGACCTTCTGACACCATGTGGCCGGGGTCCCAGTCAGAAACAACAGTGATGGATGTTGACATTTACTGAGTGTGTGCTGTGTGCCAGGCTCAGTGCTAAGCTTCCTCCGTGCATTATCTCACTTAACCCCCCCACTCTCTCTCGTACTGTTGCTATCCCCATTTTACAGATGTGAACACTGAAACTCAGAGAGGTTACAAATAATAACAGTGAACACTCATTTAGCACCTGCTACGTGTCAGGCACGATCCTAAGCATTTTACATATTAACTCATTTAATCCTTACAACTCTATGAGGTAGGTACCATTATTATTTCCCTTTTATAGATCAGGAGACCGAGGCTCAGAAGTTAAATGGTTTGCACTAGTCTCACCAGCTAGTCAAGGGCCAGAGCCAAGTTTTTGTTTTTGTTTTTTTTTAACATTTATTTATTTATTTGGCTGCACTGGGTCTTAGTTGTGGCATGCGGGATATTTCATTGCGGCGTGTGGGCTCTTCATTGCGGCACGCGGGCTTTTTTCTAGTTGTGGCGGACGGGCTCAGTAGTTGTGGTGCACGGGCCCTCCAGTTGTGGCGCACGGGCTTGGTTGCCCCACGGCATGTGGGATCTTAGTTCCCTGACCAGGGATCGAACCTGCATCCCCTGCATTGGAAGGTGGATTCTTAACCACAGGACCACCAGGGCAGTCCTCAGATTCAGGTTTAGATCCCAGGAGTCTGGCACCCAAGGAGGCTCTTAAAAAGGCTGAGACTGTGTGTCTAAGGGTCCTCAGACTGTGCTTAGGCCAGAGGTATAAATCCACAGATCTGCCTCTGTGTGAGGCTCAGTCTGCATGTCTAAGGCCGGGGCTGTACATCTGACTGTTAGGCTGTGGTCAGACCGTGTGTCATTAAGTCAGACTATGATTTTTAGGAATCATAGCATCTAATTGACATCTGGAGTCTGGAACTCTCTGTGCTAAGCCAGAGACAGCACGGTGTCATGAGTGGGCAGAGAAAGTTTCCCAAGCTGATCACAGGTCTACCTTCCTGTGTAAGGCGGGAGCTGGCTCCATCAGGATTGTCCAGATGATGCCCCCACCCCAGGGTCCCCCAAGTGAGTGTGGTTGGGGGACTAGGGGGCAACAGATGGAGAGGTGTTAAATGCAAGCTTCGGAGAGCCTCCCGCGCCAGTGTCTGAAGCAGCTCCTCATGCACAGAGACCTCTCACTAACCACGAGGCCTGGCTGACCGGTGCCCCTGGAAACACCCTGTCTGGGCATCTGGCGAGTTCATTTTCTCATTCTCCAGAAAGAGCATAATGTTCTCTCCGCAAAGCACAAATGACCACCCATGGATTGACCAGTCCTTCTCCAAGGAACAAAGACTAACTCCCCTCTTTGGTAGAGCTTTGCTCTCCACAAAGCCAGAAATTCTAGAACAGGGAAAAGGGAAGAGGATGCACCCCATGAGCTGCAGGACAGCAGGTATTAGGGGAATAGCTGGCCCTTTGAGGAAGCTACTGTCCGGTCACAGGTCTGGAGTCCTGCAGAAAGGTGACCCATGATGCGGCTTACATTGTCCCGCGAAGTAACCTTGTTCCTGGACCCAGGAGAGATCAGAAGGTGTTCTGTGAGAATGTCATGTTTGAGCTGAGAACTGAAGGATAGGTAGGAACTAACTGCGAGAAGGGACAGGGGAATGCTTCAGGCAGAAGGAGCAGCATGTGCAGAGGCCCAGAGGCAGAAGATGCAAAGCACATTAGGAAATCTGGGCAAAAAACAGCAGCTGAAGTGCAGAGAGCAGAAGGGAGCTAAACTTTGAAGGTTGGAGTGACAGGAGGGGCAAGACCTTGAAGGCCACACTACAGGCGTTATTCTTTATCCCAAGGGCGATGGGAAGTCATTGAGGATTGGGATGTGTGTGTGTATGTGTTTACATATGCATAACATAAAACTTACCATTTTAACCACTTTTAAGTGTACAGTTCAGTGGCACTCAATACATTCACATTGTTGGGTAACTATCACTACCATCCGTCTCCAAAACTCTTTCATCTTCCCATTAAACAAACAATAACTCCCTTCAACCCCTTGAAACCATCATTCGATAATACTTTCTGTCTCTATGAATCTGTCTACATTAGGCACCTCGTAGTACAAGTGGAATCATACACTATTTTGTCCATTTGTGACTGGTTCATTTAACTTATTATATTCTCAGGTTTCACCCATGTTGTAGCACGTGTCAGAATGTTCTTCCTTTTTCAGGCTGAATGATATTCCATTGTGTGTGTGTGTGTATACACACACACACACCCACCCACACACACACACACCATATTTTGTTTATCCATTCATCCATCAATGGGCAGTTGGGTTGCTTCCACCTTTTGGCTATTACAAATAATGCTGCTATGAACATGGGTGTGGTGACATCATATTTGATTTAATGTATTGCTCTACGGAGGCTAGGTTGGAGGAGGGCAAGAGGGGAAGTGGGGAAACCATGGGAAAGCTCTTAAGGCGGTCCAGGGGAGACATGATGGTGACCTGACCCAGGTGGCCACCCAAATGGACAGAAGTCAATGGATTCAAGATAATTAGGAGGTAAAATAGAATTTGGTAATAGGTAGGATGTGGGGATGAGGGAGAGGAAAGGGAGGGAAGAAGCAGAGGTAATGGGAATTCAGAGTTTAAAACTCACCAGCAGCCCCTGTGTTTTACTACTTTCTTTCGTTTCTCCTGTTCTCTCGGACATGCACTAAGCTTTTACCGAATGCTGCTGTGTCTGGCAACAGGCTGAGGGCTCAGCACTGTAGGATGGGACTGTGGAAATAACCCCTGGGCTTAGTCCTGGGTCCTCAACTAACTCCCTGTGTGACCTTGGACAAGACACTCAGGCTCTCTGATCCTCAGTTTCCCCATCTGAACAGGAATAGTAAGTCCCTGCCTAAGGCATAACGTTCTTATAAAGATCGAATCAAACCATATCTGTTACGTGTTAGCGGCAAGACCAATCTGAGACATATTTTAAAGTCTTGGCCTCAGGAGGAACCCTCACGAAGGTCTAAAGAGGTTCTGGTGCCTGGGATAGAGTCTGTTGGGAGAGTATAGGTGTGGATGCAGGGGAATGTCCCCCAGCTAGGGGATTCCTTGTGACCTGGAGACCTGGCCCAGCTGAGGGACATCATCCCAGTCTTGAGGGCTGGGACCAGAAGCGGATGCTCCTGCCCTCTATCCTAATGCTCTCACTCAGGTGGCATTTGTCCCTCCCCAGTTCAATGTCTCAACCTAGTTCCCAGCCCAGAGCCAGGCTGGCACAGACCCCAGCTTTTGTCCCCAAGAGATGCCCTGGCATTTATGTCCTGGCCCTCCTAGGGATGAAGGCAGGGTGACAGTCTCCTTCCCTCTCTGTGATTCCTCTAGAGAGGAGCTCTAGGCATTTAGGCTGACCTTATATCATATATAAGATCATATATATCATATATTGCAGAGCATATGACTCTAGGGGGTAATTGGGGAAGGACTGCCTATGCTAAAGCACCCCCTAAAGGGGGACTTAGTTACTGCTGTCTTTTGTTGTCACCAGCTGACTGTGGTTTACTGGTGGATTTGGATGGGGGTGGTGGGAATTTACAGGATAGAATCCACAGATGGCTCCTGGTATTTATGGTCCAAGGTCTGAAATCTGGAGATAACAAATATCTTAACAGCTGATATCCAAAGAGCACCCACTGTGTGCCAGGCTCACTGTGCTAAATGTTCTCCATGCATTGCTCATGACGACTTTTGAGGTAGTACTATTATTATTCCCATTTATGGATGAAGAAACTGAAGCCTAGATGGGTTAAATGACTTACCCAAGGTCACATAGCTATTAAGTCAGAGGATCTGTGCCCAGGGGTATCTGGCTGCAGGCCCAGCTCTAACCACTATACACACTGCCTCTCAGGACTGTGACTCATTTTTTTGTATCTCCCACTCCCCAGGCTCCCTGAGGAGCATCATCATGCTGTAGTAGACTCTGGACTTGGGGGCCAGGGACCTAGGCCCTCACTCTCTGCCTGTCACTAACTTGCAGTGAGCTTGGGCATGTCACCTCCTCTCTCTGGGCCTCAGGTTCCTCATCTGTTAAATGAAAAGGCTAGATTGAAGGACCTTTAAGATCTTCCCAGCTTGGGGATTCTGCAAGGAAGCCATTGTAGGGTGGAGCCTACGTGCACAGGCTCTGGCACTAGGCTAGTCCGCTTAATGGCTGTGTGACCTTAGATCAGTTACCAAACCTTTCTGAGCCTCGATTCCCTGGTCCGTTAAACTGAGCATGACGCCAGGACTTCCTTCACAAGGCTAATATAAAAAATAAATGAGATAAATATGTTTAAAGTGCTTATTTGGTATGGTGCCTATAACTTAGTTAAATTCAAGAAATAATTCCACTATTTTTCTTCTTATTTATTGTAAAGGGAAGTTTGGCTGACCACCTTGACTTATAAGATGATGATTATTTTTGAACATGCCTATCATGAATGTTTTAATGTATGCACAGTCGTCTCAAAATTACATGCTCATATATTCACACACACAGACACCCCCTTACTCAGAAATGTGCATACTCACACCCATAACACTTGCCTGTCCGCACACACACCTCTTCCCTGACACACTTATTTTCTGTCCTCTTCCACACAGTTGCACACACACACGTGAATATGTGCACACACATCCTCCGTGCTCTCTTGTCTCCCCTCGGCAGCCCTGCTAGTCTACTGGACCTTGGCCTTCATCACCAAGACTATCAAGTTCGTCAAGTTCTACGACCACGCCATCGGCTTCTCGCAGCTGCGCTTCTGCCTCACGGGGCTGCTGGTGATCCTCTACGGGATGCTGCTCCTCGTGGAGGTCAACGTCATCAGGGTGAGGGTAAGCAGGCCGCTCCTGGGCTGCCACCCACCTGAGGACACACCTGGGCCAGGGCGGGGCTTCTGACCCGTGTCCTGCGCCTGGGTGTGGGTCCCCACCCTCTTCTTAGCCAAACCCTAGAAGGAGTCAGCTTCTTTTACCTGCTCCCAAAAGGTGAGTTGAGGCCAGTGGGAAAAGTTTCAGGAGGAACATTCCATCTGGCCCAGCTGCCCTCTACCCCAGGCTCCCAGGGGGAGAGGAAGTGACAGCTGAGGCTGTAGGAGTCTGGGTTTAATCCCATAGAGAGGAAATAAAAGCTTCAGGTACTGGCTTCTCTGAGTTTGTTTGATTTTTTTTTTTCTTTTTGAGGTCAGGGAGGCTTATTTTAATGTATTCATATAGTTACACATGAATGAGTAAATGTGGTAAATGTGGCTGCATACATGTCTTTTTTTTAATCATTTTTGCTTACCCCCTTTCCCTCTCTGAGCGTCATACCCTCCCCTCCCCCAACCTTTCTCTTCCCAGGTAACCCAGATTAACAGCCTAGTATGTGTCCTTCCATTTTTTGCTTTTATTAATATAATACCTTTTATTATACCTCTTTTAAATACCTCTTTGCTTTTATTAATATAATTAATATAATGTGTTAAGAATTTCTTCTTAACACATATAAGTATTGTTTTTTCTTTCAATATTAGTTTTATAAAAATGGGATCATATTATACATAGTTTTTCATAGCTTGCTTTTCTCATCTAACAGATATCCCTTGTGACTCCCTCCAAGTCTGATATGGTTAATTTAGCTTCCTTAATGGCTGCGTAATATTCCATCGTGTGGATGAGCCATGATTTATTCAGCCATTACCCTATTGACAGGCATTCACTTTGTTGCCAACTTTTTTTTTTTTTTTTTTTTTTTTTTTTTTTGCGGTACGCGGGCCTCTCACTGTTGTGGCCTCTCCCGTTGTGGAGCACAGGCTCCGGACGCGCAGGCTCAGCGGCCATGGCTCACGGGCCCAGCCGCTCCGCGGCATGTGAGATCTTCCCAGACCGGGGCACGAACCCGTGTCCCCTGCATCGGCAGGCGTACTCTCAACTACTGTGCCACCAGGGAAGCCCCTGTTGCCAACTTTTTACCTTCATAAATAATGGCATATTCAACATTCCTATATCTTTATGTATTGCTGCTTTTATTTCTATGGGAGAGAATCCAAGGAGTGGAGTTACTGGCTCAAAGGGTCTGTGTATTTTAAATGTTAATTGATGCTGCAGATTACCTTCCGGAAATGCTGTAACCTACCAGCAGTGAATCAGAAAGCGCTTTCCCTTTCTCCAACCAGCAAGGGGGGCTATAGCCATTTCTAATTTGCGCCAGTCTGATGAGCATAAAGTGCTCCTTTGATCTGCATTCTCTGACTCCTCTGCTTTAGTTGGTGATTTGCAGGCTATGGAGGCTTCTATATTCCCTACGTCCACTGACCCTCACATCATCCCCTTTTTAGATGAGGATACACTTTAGATGAGATGTGTCCAAAGATGCCTTGCTAGTAAGTGGAGGAGGCAGGATTCAAACCCAGGTCTGCATGACTCCACATTCTGCAAACCCTACATGAAACACAATGGCATCTTCAGAATTGTAGGAGAAGATGGTATATGGGAGATTCCTGCTCCTCCCCAACCCAACCCACCCCAGGGGATTCAGAGTGGCCCTCGATGAAGGGTTATGAGTCAGGAGGCCCTGGCACTGGTAGCCAAGAGGAGTTGGGGGGATCCTCTTCCTGGGAATAGGCAAATGATGGCCCCATCTATTAGAGGTCAAGGGTAGGATGTCACAACCCCAGATCTTTGCCGAGGCAGAATGGAGGGTGGTGAGAAGGTGCACTTACCCATCCTCAGTGACCCGTGTGCCCCACAGAGATACATCTTCTTCAAGATGCCGAGGGAAGTGAAGCCCCCAGAGGACCTGCAGGACCTGGGGGTGCGCTTCCTGCAGCCCTTCGTGAACCTGCTGTCCAAAGGCACCTACTGGTGGATGAACGCCTTCATCAAGACTGCCCACAAGAAGCCCATTGATCTCCGAGCCATTGGGAAGCTGCCCATTGCCATGAGGGCCCTCACCAACTACCAGCGGCTCTGCGAGGCCTTTGATGCCCAGGAGGTCAGTGGGGGCATGGCCCCACCATCCATTCCCTGCCCTCTGGTTTAGAGTCACAGATGGGGACATCAGAAAGTATCAGGTCAAACCCTTGATGGGACAGTGGGGAAACTGAGTTCCAGTGAGAGGAAGAGGCTTGCCCTAAGTCACACAGTGAACCAGGGACAAGTCCAAGACCAAAGACTCATAGGACAGCCACAGCTGGAATGGCTCTCACAGTTTAGCTCGTCTGGTCTAACACTTTCATTGTCCATGTGGGGAAACTGAGGCCCTGAAGGGAGGTACTGATTTCCCATGCCCTGTGCTCTTCCTTTTGGAGCCCAGTGACTGTAAAGGTGGGAATTTTCATCCATTTGGAGAGCAGGGGCATTAGTAGCCTGATCCTTACAATAACTCTATGATTTGAGCTAGGCAGGCATCTTTCCAAATCACTGATGAGGAAACTGAGGCCCTGAGAAAGGCTGTGACCTCCCCAGAGCTGGCCCATGGCTGGTAGGTAGTAGAGCCGGTTGCCTGACTCCCAGTCCAGTGCTCCTTCGCTGCTTCTGCCCTAGCATCAAGGGGAGACACTGAGGCAGACACAGCGGCACTGGACTGGCATATTTACTCCCTCATTACAGTGCTGTGCTCGCCACATAGTCCCTGACCAGCTCTGTGACCTTGATCCATCATCTGGCCTCAGTTTCCCCACCTGGACCATGTTGGGTCCCCATATGGACCCACACAACCACACACTTGGTGGTTCCATAATTTCTTCCTGGAGTTCACCTTTTTGCAGCAGATGCCACTGGGTTTCCCCAGGCAGCAGGAGCCAGGAGCATCCTGGGAGGCTGGGCCCTGCTGTGAACGGGCCCTCAGCCACTCTGACCTGGCCATGGGTCTCTTTGGACAGCGGAAGGACATGCAAAGCACACAGGGTGCCCGGGCCATCTGGCAGGCCCTCTGCCATGCCTTCGGGAGGCGCCTGGTCCTCAGCAGCACTTTCCGCATCTTGGCTGACCTGCTGGGCTTCGCTGGACCACTGTGCATCTTTGGAATCGTGGACCACCTTGGGAAGGAGAATCGCGTCTTCCAGCCCAAGGTAGGCCACCGAGGGGTAGAGCAGGCACCCTTTGCAAGGTTTTCACTCACGGGTGAGAAAGGGCAAGAGGCAGAAGTGTGTGAGCTGTGGCTGCAACGGGGCAGCTCCTTATGATGCACAGAGCCCTTAGCAATATCCCCCTCTAGGAGATGCTCTGCATCTGGTCAACAGAAATGTTAGAAGGCAAGCTTGTGCCCCTAGAGGATTTATGGCGCCTTGCTCTTTTCACCATACCATAGTCACCATAATACCTCTCTCAGTTACGTCATCATTCGGAAGGTTGCAGGAAGTGCATTTGTTTATCCAGTGTCTAGAGCTTCTATTTGTTAGCTTTTAGTTCATGTCATCTTAACAGACTCGAAATAACTTTTCCGGGATCTATCTTCTTCAGTTTTGTATATGCACAGCACTCAAGGTTCTGCAGGGCCATCTTGGTGGCTGCTGTTGAGGGGAGGAGAGTGGGAAACCTCCGTGTGTAGGGCTTTTTCTCCCTCCACTACAAATTTTATTAAAAGCTGCCCCAGTTTTATTAATAAGTTAGACTTGCCCATTAAAATTTCTTTTTTAAAAAGAGTTCCATGTCTTAAAAATATTTGAAGCCCATTGGACTAGATGATATCCAATGACCTTTCCAGCTCTAAAGATGCTATAGACTGAAATTTGTCGGACAACAGCGACAGAAAAATCTTTCTGGGGTTTAGTTTCCTTCCTTGGGGCAATAACATCCACTCTGGGGGTGAGGGTGGAGTACTTAATTCTTCCATCTGTTTCTTTGCTGCCACTTAGGTTTAGATGGTCACGAAGCGGAAAACTTTTCACCTCTAATAAAATTCAGAGTCTTATTTTCCCAGCAGAACATCATTATAACCTTTTAACCACAAATAGTCCAAAAATGATGCAGGGAATTACTAATTAGGGATCTGACTACTAATTTACGACTCTCCCTTGTGTAATGTTATTCATCTCGTGGGCTTCAAAATTGCAGATACCATTTAATCCTCAGGAGGTTCATATGAATTTTTTCCAGAGGTATAATTAATCAGCTGAGTACTTTTGGCCGGGAATATGAGACACTCCAAGTCTGTTTGTCTGATTTACTCAGCAAATGATTTTTTTTTTTTTTTTTTTTTTCGGTACACGGGCCTCTCACTGCTGTGGCCTCTCCCGTTGCGGAGCACAGGCTCCGGACGCGCAGGCTCAGCAGCCATGGCTCATGGGCCCAGCTGCTCTGCGGCATGTGGGATCTTCCCGGACCGGGGCACGAACCCATGTCCCCTGCATCGCAGGCGGACCCCCAACCACTGCACCACCAGGGAAGCCCAGCAAATGATTATTGAACCCTACCATGTGCCAGACCTGGGTTAGGCTGTCAGAGTATAGAGGCAATGGTTACGATGAGGAGATTAACAATAATAACAACCATTTATTGACTGCTTAATACATGCCTGGCTGTGTGCAGAAGTTATCCATTTGCTATCTCATTTAATCCCTAAAACAGCCCTTTAGGGTAAGTTTGTTTTGTAACAGTTTTATTGAGATATAATTCACATAACCATACAACTTATAAGGTAGGTATTTTAATTCCCATTCTACAGATGAGGAACTTGAGGCTCAAAGAGGTTAAGTAACTTTCCCTAGGGTCTCTCAGCTAGTTAGTGACAGAGTCAGGATTTGAAACCAAGTCTCTTTCACTCCATAGTCTGGGCATTTACAATCATGATGCTAAATTGATTATTATTATCAAGCCATCACCGCTGGCTCCAAGGATTGTGAAACCCAATGGAGGAGAGAGAAATCTAAATAAAATATTTTTATACCATGTGTTAAATACTACTACTCGGAAGTAGATACAAGGAACTAAGGGAAGAAGGAGTGACTAACTCAGCCAGTGATCATGACAGCTTCGTAGAGGAGAGGGTATTTGAATGGGACCTTGACAGATGCATAGGAGTTGGCTAGGCTAAGATGGGTAGATTTCTTGTTCAATCAAGAATGTGAGGACTATTAACTTTGAAATAAATTTTATGAAAATTTTACTGTGCTTCACAATTTTTATGCTTTTAGAAAATGCTTAAATAATGTATCAATTTCTTAAAAAAGAAACTTGAGAAAGCCTAAAAAAAAAAAAACTTTGAAGACCTTTTGCTTATTTAGACTTCAGTGGCTTTTGAGCCGCTGAACTTTATTTGGCCTCAAAAGAGGGGGAAAGAGACTGCTTCTCTTGTCCGCAGGAGTGTCACCTTCAGGTTCAGTCTGACCTTAGGTGACCCCTAAATACTCCATATTGATAAAACTGCAGCAGCATGGAGCCAATTGTTAATATTAGGGGGAAGTGACACCAGCCAGAGCCCTTATCAGCTTGTCCACATCGTCTTCTCCTTCCTATGTTTCCCAAAACTCTTATGCCAGTCTCCTAAGAACTCTGACGGCGGATGTGTCAAAGAGATGGTAAGAACAACACTTAGAATATTAATTCATCTGAATGTTAGCTTTGCCTTCTCTTTTCTCTTTGTTTATACACAAACCCTGGGATTTGCTGCCCTCTCATTGGAACGCTCTTGTCTCAGTTACTTGTTGGCACACAAATCACCGAGACAGATGGCACTGCCTCAGTGGCAGCAGGCCTTATCAAATTTAATATTTGTTCCCTGCAGCCCAAATACAATCAGCAAATTACAGACATAGAAACGAGAGTTGAAAGTAAATATAGTCTCCAGCGTCAGCAACAAAGTGTCCTCAATCGTGTGGTTGCTTGGGATATGGCTTAATTCTCATTTGGGCTTCTGGGCCCAGAAAGTGGGGGAAAGGGGTCATTTATTAAAGTTACTTCGGGGCTTCCTTGGTGGCGCAGTGGTTGAGAGTCCACCTGCCTATACAGGGGACACGGGTTCGTGCCCCGGTCCGGGAAGATCCCACATGCCGCGGAGCAGCTGGGCCCGTGAGCCATGGCCGCTGAGCCTGTGCATCTGGAGCCTGTGCTCCGCAACGGGGGAGGCCACAACAGTGAGAGGCCCGCGTACTGCAAAAAAGAAAAAAAAAAAAAAAGTTACTTGGTTCACCCCACTGCCTCCCGGCAGGCAGCTCTAACCCAGAGAGACAGGTGCTATTCTGGTCTTTTTGAACAAAGAAGGAAGCTCTCTAGCTACACGTCACAATGTTTAACAGCCCTCTCAGTGAGAAAGCACTTCTTTCTGCTCAGCCTGAATCCATCCTGCTGCAGTCAGCACAGCCAGGCACCCATTGTTTACTTTATTATCAGTGGCTGCCCTGTCCTCTCTTCCCTTGCCAGGATACTCACAGTTGGCAAGAATCATACCGCCCTTGGCATCTTCAAGGACAAGCATTTCTTATCTCTTCTTTTATTGTTGGAAGTGTCATATAGCTTGCTAGATCTTTGACACTCCTGTCCCCCTGCCACTCCCCAAGGAAAGCTGGGACCCAGGCTGTGCACAGCCCACAATAGATCTCTTTCCAGCCCCCTCTCTCACCCAACCCCCTCCAGCAATCTGTCACCTGCCATGAATGCCTCCGATCTGTCAGGCGGGCAAGGATTTATAAAGAACTGCTGGCATCTGAAACCTGCCAGCACTGCTCTAGGCTGTGAGCTGAGTAGAGAAAAAAAGAATAGTCTGGGTTTGATCTCAGGGCCAAAGCTTCGAATGGCCTCTAAACCTCAGTGGGAGTCATGTGTAGGTTAGTGAGTGTGTGTTGTTTCTGAATGAGTTCTCCTGAGACCTGCTTATGAGTGTATGCGTATGTTCCTTCTGTTTGTCCCTGTGTCTCTTGGTATGTCTCTTTCTGTGTATATCTGTGTCCCCATTTGGACGCCTATATTTGTGGCTATCACTGTGGGTACTTTGAGAACTTATATCCATTTCTATGATTTTGTGATGTCAGCGTGTGGGTTGGTCTCTTTACAACAATGCCCATGAGCTGCTCTGGTCTGGTGTGCATCACTAACCCCTCTCAGCTGCCAAGATGCATCTCCAATGTCACCTCCTCCAGGAAGCCTTCCTCTGGTTGAATTAGATGCTCCTCTTCTGTGCTCCCATAATATCCTATGCTTGCACCATCAAAGCACCCCTTTTCTTTTTCCTCAACTTGACCCTGAGTCTCCTAAGACAGGACCTGTGTTGTCTGACCTCTATGTGCCCAGCTCCGTGCCTGACACCCAGGAGGCACAGGAGAAATTATTCTTCAATGAATAATGCAGATGTTACTGTTACTGCTTACCCTTACTAAAAAAATTTTTTACCTACATTGTTACATTGGATTCTCATAACAACTCTCTGAAGTAGAAACCCTTAATGGCCTCATTTTACAGGTAAGGAAACTGAAGCTCAGAGAGGTTGAGGAACTTACTAAGGACACAGTAGCTAACCTAATGAGTCAGAATTCAAACTCAGATATGGCTAACCTCAAAGTCTAAGCTCTAAACCACAATGTCAAATGGTTGTGGATGGATGGCTGGGTGCCTTGGTCTGTGAGTGGTCAAAGACAGTTCTCAGTGTTTTTACCCAGGGCCTCCCAGAACTGGGACCTACAAGCAATTCACTTTATGGCCCTTGCCAAAATTGGAAGCAAGATCCCAAGTGTTCCCCTCCCCTTTAAGCTCCAGAGAACAAGGGAAAGGAGGCTTTCCAGTCATACCTCTGGCCAGGCAGGGGCGATGGGAATCAGACCTGTAGAGTCCTGGGTGCTAGGCCTACCTCTGCAACAAACTCCCTCTGCGCTCTTCAGCAGTCACTTACATTCTGCAGGCCTCTGTTGGCTCGACTGTCAAATGGGGAAATGTATAGCTTCTATAAAGAGTAGATGGGGGATGAAGATCATATGCATTGATTAATTTAAAATATATTTATTGAGCGCTACTGGGGAAACCCCTGGAAACAAACACAATTTCCTCCCTGAGAGCTTGTGAAAATGTGAGACAAGGACATCTGATCTTCCAAAGCATTTACCACCCGCCAAATGTCAAGTTGTAAGTCCTTGGCCTTTTCTCTCCAGTCTTCAAGGTGCTGGGCAGTGCCGGTGCTCTCACAGCCATTTGAAGCTTCCCAGGGCCTGCCTTCCTTGGGCAGCATCCTAGCCCTCTTTGGCTAGTCTAGAACCCACTTCTTAATCAAAATGTAGCCATTCTGGCCTCCATCTCTTTTATGCTGTCTCTTTGAAGAGAGATCAAATAATGACCCAATCAATGACTTATACCTGCAAGCAGATTGTCATTTTAACAGGTCACAAAATTCTTGATCCAAATAAATATTATTTGACCCTAGGGTGTGTGTGTTGTTAGGGGAAGGGGTCAAGGCTTTGCCTTTAGATCTGAAAAATGAGAATTTTTTGCTTTGTGAAAAATGTACAAATACGGATGAGTGCATTTAATAAATAGCGCCCATAGCCTAACCAATGAGACCGGTTGATTTTTCTAGCCCTCATTCCCCAGCGTATGTGCTTTCTGATCATTGTGACACAGTGAATGAGCGCCATTCCATGCTGCTCGAGAGCTTTCGTGGTAACTGGGGTTCTTGGTGGCATAGCGTTCCCATGAGTCTCCTAATATACTTACCCATTCCCTGTGGTTAGATATTTACATGGATTTTTGCACTCTCCCCCTGCTATAATCCAGAGATAGTACATCTTTGCACATACAGCTCTTTCCTTATGTTAAATTATTTCCTTTGTGATAAACCCCCATGATGTGCTTTGTGGCTTTATGGACTCTATTCTCCAGAGCTGGGTCTCTACAGAGGCTGGTAGAACAGAAGAATTCCAAGGCATGTTAAACAGGACCAGGTTTTTCCCAAGCCCGGATGACTACATTTTTGACCCAGAACCATGCAGGTGGGCATCTTTCAGTCCCCCACAAGTCACAAGCTTGTAGCTGACAGCAGGAGACTCAAGGTCAAAAGACTGGATGAGACTTAAGTAGTGGATCTACGGTAGTGATTTTGGCATCATACAGGTTCATGTTCACGTGTTGTTTTCCTTTATCAGCATGTGACCTTGGGCCAGCCACTTAACCATGCTGAAACTCCATTTCCTCATGTGTAAAATTGGGCTAATAATGGTACTCTTCTCATTACGTGTTGTGAGCATTGCACCTGGTAAATATTGTATCCTGCCCCTTGCTTCCCTGTAAGGTCAGGTTCTTAAGCCATGTGGCCTAGTTTTAAGGTCCATTTTGCTGCTTCCAGCCATCCCCACCCTCTCACTTCTCCCTTCTCCCTTTTCCTGTTGTACTTTGACAAATGAGACAGAGTCAGGGGCTTCAGGCCTCAGTAGGACCCCCTTCTAAGAGACCTCACTTCTCCCTATATCTGCTTCCTGCTGTCCCCAAAAGGGAGAGACCCCATGCCACAGAGGAAGGGCCATACAGTTGTAACCAGGACCGGCTCCATGGAGCTGTGAGAGCTGGTTAAAGGGGCCTGTTGAACCAAGAGACAAGATCTTCTCTACCATCAGAAAGGCCTGTATCCAGGATGTAGGAATTTCTGACTCTAGGAACAGGAAGGACTCCGCTTAGAATCCTGACCCTTTCAGCCTGCTCTGGTGTGGACATGCCATCAGGCTCCTTCTCAGCACTTTGTTCCCACCACTCTTTATCCCGCAGCAGCAGTTCCCACACCCTTCCAAATCACTTGCAAAGTTCAGGGCAGGGTCTCCGGAAGGGGAGAGCTATGTCTTCATGGAAACACTGATGTGGCTCTGCTGGGGAGCGATGGACTTAATCAAGATCAAAGTTTTCCCAGGAGCTGTTGATGATGAATTTAGAAACACATGCTGTTGTTCCCTGGTATCTTTAGCAATGAAGTCAAAGTGTTTGGGTTTTTTTTCCCCCACTACTTATCATCTGAGATCTTGCTGGAGGTGCAGGAAGCCTTATATTTAAAAGGAGGTCCCAGGAGCCCACAAGGCTGGGGCGCTTGGGTCTGAAATAGTCAATTATAGGCAATGAGTTCCCATCTCTCGCCTGGGAGCACTACTGCCATGTTTTCTGCTGGTCTTTCTCCCCAGAAGTTTCTATAGTGCACGCTGTTGGTGAATGTGGGACAAGGCCTCAGCTGATTCAGTTTTTGTAGCAGAGAACACACGTCGTGGGATCTGTTCTAGCAGTTCTAGTTTCGGCTGCTCTGTGATTTGCTCTATTTATTCTTGTCCTGTTCAGAGTGAGCTCCCCTGGCCTGGTGGCCAAAAAGCTGAGAGTCATATTTATGGGCATGAGGTTAGAACTGGGCCACATTCTGTTCACCTAAGTTTATTGATGGAGAGAGTATAGGCAACCCTCCCTGTAGTTAGAAGAATGCTAGTCTGATTTTTCACTCATAAACAGTTGCCCAAGGCTTGCAAGCATGGAGGGTCCTATAATAATGGCCTCTATGGCCCAGTAACAGGTACCAATGGCAGTCATTTTGCTGGCCACGACTGCCACCTCTGAATTTCTCTTTCCAACAGACACAATTTCTCGGGGTTTACTTTGTCTCATCCCAAGAGTTCCTTGCTAATGCCTACGTCTTAGCCGTGCTTCTGTTCCTTGCCCTCCTACTGCAAAGGACATTTCTGCAAGCATCCTACTATGTCGCCATTGAAACTGGAATTAACTTGAGAGGAGCAATACAGGTACTTGAATGATTATTCTTTTCACTAAACAATAAGAACTGCATTATTTGTCCTCACGGACACTCAAGAATGATTCTGCTGTGAATTTATTTTCTTGTTACCCTTTAACAGTGTTTTGAAACAATAACCATTGACAAGGCAGTGTGACATAGTGGAGAGTGCCTTGGGCTGGTCTTGGGAAATGTAGTAGTTCTAGCCCTAGTTCTGCCTTGGACTAGATCTGAGATGTCAACTGCTCAGCCTTGAATGGGACGGACATCACTAATCAGTCACAGCACTTTTTCCTGCTGAATGCAAGTGCAGCCTAAGAATCCGTCTATAAATATTGTTCCAGGGCTCTGTTACCAGACAGTCTTCTTTGGTTACAAAGAAGCATGTTTGACATACCAAGACTAGATAGACTGTAAGATCTATTTGAACTCTTAAATCTTGGGTCGTGACGAGAGAGACGTACCCAGCCTGGTAAGTCCCTGGGTCTAGGTTCTTGTTCCTGTCTGCTGTGGCTTCCTTCTCAGAGTCGGTTGAAAGGATGGTCAAGGTCAGGAAGGATTCAGGGCCCCATTAGGCAAGGTGGTGATGAGCCCCAGTGTTTTTCGTTTTTTGTTTTTTTTGCGGTACGCGGGCCTCTCACTGTTGTGGCCTCTCCCATTGCGGAGCACAGGCTCCAGATGCACAGGCTCAGCGGCCATGGCTCACAGGCCCAGCTGCTCCACGGCGTGTGGAATCTTCCCGGACCGGGGCACGAACCCGTGTCCCCTGCATCGGCAGGCGGACTCTCAACCACTGTGCCACCAGGGAAGCCCCAAGCCCCAGTGTTTTCATTAGAATTTTGGTTCCACTGTTGGAATGGAGAGACCCAGTGTGATAGTGGTTTAAATAGGATAAAAGTTTGTTTTGCACATTTAGTCAGGGCTGATGCGGCAGCTATACAATCATCAGAGACCTTGGCTCCTTCTGTAATGTTGCTTTGCCAGCCTTCTTACATGACTTTGTCTCATGGTTTAATGTGACTACTGAAATTGCCACTATCGTGTCTACATTTAAACCGACAAGAAGAAAGATGGGACAATAGGAAGGCCTAATGTCTTTTCAAATCATGATGCGGAAGTTGCACAGATCCTCTCCCATCCCACTGGGGAGAAATTGGCCACGTGGCTATACCTAGAGAGGCTAGAAAGTGTGGTCTTTATTCTTTTTCTTTTCTTTCTTTTTTTTTTTTTTTGGCCACACCACACGGCACGTGGGATCTTAGTTTCCCAACCAGGGATCAAACCTATGCCCCCTGCAGTGGAAGTGTGGAGTCCTAACCACTGGGCCATCAGGGAAGTCCCTGGTCTCTATTCTTGACAGCCATATATGCCCTGCTAGAAGTTCTTCTTACAGAAAGAAGAGAATGGATAGTGGGGGACAGCCGGCAGATTCTGCCATACCCAGCAATTCCCATGAAGTCAGTAGAACACTAGGAAATTGTGACTAAATCCCAAAGCCAGCTCATTCTTCAGAAATGTTTCTCAGAATCATGAACATTGATTGGTCCTCTGGGAGCCAGGATCAGAGGCATTGCAGAAAAGGAACTGAGAAGAGAAGGGTAGAGCCTGGGCTGGAGACTGTGTCTGGGTCCAAACTCTGGTTATCTTGGTATAGTCCATGTGAGTGGCGCCCCCTGGAGTTGTATAGTGCACAGCTTGGGAAGCTGTCCATCTCCAGTGGTTTTTCATTTCCTCATGAATGTCATCAAGTGAGAATGGTAGAAAGATCCCAGGAAAATCTAAGACCCTCTAAGACTCATAGGGGTTCAGATCTAGGAGAACCAAGCTATTGCTAGTTCAGAAAACCTCTCTAAAATCCCAAACTCTGTCCAGACCCCTCCAGTGACAGGCAGGCATGTATCACCACAAACAGCAGCCAATTTCATAGTCAAGCAGTTTTGTAATTAAATCTACTTTCTATTTCTGTCATAAATCACACACTAGCCCAATATTTTCCAATTATACTAAAAAAGCCAAATATGGTTTTTTAATGTATTAGCATGTAATCATTTTTATTAAACTGTCTGAATCTTTTGCACGAATTCATTATGTCCCCAAAAGAAAATGCTGGCATTTATTATGGGAGCAAATTAGAGAAAAACTTCTTCCTTTCCGAGATTTACAGAAATCTCTAGATAAGGGTTTATGTCTTCATGAGTTTGAGAACAACGACAGTTCTTGCATGAAAAGTTATGAAGCAAGATTCCTGTATTATATATAATTTTTGACATATACCAGGTTTCGGTCATGTAATTCTCTATATCCTGGTCTTAATAATGCTTTATTTGATAGTTTACTGTATGTTCCTACTTCACTGAAACTAGATTTATTATTATTCTTTAAAGACTGATTGCACATAACTTAGGATGAGCATAGATCTGTCAAAAAATGTCATTGCCATTATATTAAACCTTACCCATGGTATATATAAACTCGTAAAAGACAGAACAGGTTCATGCTTTAAGCAGACCTGACCCATGAAAAAGCCTGGGTTTACACAAAAGATGAATTAAGGGCTGGGAATCCACCTTGCAACAGAATGCACAGTAGAATTTCATTCAAGAGCAGGCATCCCTAAAGGGAATGCATTTTTCCTTGTTTAAGGGCACGGAGCCTGACAATTGCCATCTTTCTGGGAGGCACAGTCACCGTGCACATAGAGCTTTTAGGTTCGGAGTTCACAGGGAGCCATTGCCATGGCTGCTCCCCATCTACCCTGGGGAAGTAGAACAAGGTCCTTGGGGTGGCCAGACTCCGGAAGGTGCTGGGGCTGATCGACACAAGCATTTGTCTCACATAAGACCTTCCCAGGCTGAATCCTTGTTTTATTTAAAGGCTCAATTAAGACAGGACTTGGCCCCAGAGCATACCCCCTTTCCCAGGTGAAGAAGCCGCATTAAAACAGATGGCTGCCACCCTTCGTCATTTTTATGGCTCTAAAGTTGTGTTCTCCACGGACCTCCGGTAAATCAAGAATACAACTGGACGTGAAAATCTGCTTTTAAGATTTAAAAGCTAATTAAGTCCTGTCTCCAAGGGAAAGGCCTTGCTTGCTGGGGAAGTAGCTTGCCATGCTAGCACAGATTCCTCACGCGAATGCTGCCTCTCTGACTTGCTTGAACTATAGTCAATGCCCTTTACCTCTCTGAGCCTTAGTTACTCCATTTGTAAAACTGGAACAGTCATGCAGTGCCCTTTACAGAGCTGCTCTGGGGCTCCATGGGGGAATGTCTGAGAAGCCCCTGGCACTTTAGAGACACATGGCATCTGGGGTGGTGATTAGGATGTTGACGATGACAAATGTGAAACACTCTGCTCTCATTTCCAGACCAAAATTTACAATAAAATTATGCACCTGTCCACCTCCAACCTATCCATGGGGGAAATGACTGCCGGGCAGATCTGTAACCTGGTAGCCATCGACACCAACCAGCTCATGTGGTTTTTCTTCTTGTGCCCAAACCTCTGGGCTATGCCAGTACAGGTAAGGGATGTGTGCTTTGTTGGGGATTGGGGGACACAAAACCAGAATCCGCTGGTACATGCCCAGTGGCCAGAAGCTCACCATCTTCCATTCCTTGTTTGCCTGCACCTTCTATCCCCTTGGAGTCTCCATGGAGTGTATGCCTGGGTGTCTATACTGTCTTATACTCTGCAAGTGGTCTAGCCATCTCTCTTGATGATCAGAGAAGGCAGTGTCACTAAGACTTTTAAAATGTAGCCAACCTTAAAAAATATGTATAGAATAATCATGTGTGGAACACTTTCACAGACATTAGAAGTTATGTTATAGCAGAGTACTTAATTACGTTGAAAAGTGTTCACGATGTTTTTTTTTTTTTACGATGTATTTTTAAGCAAAAAGAGTAAGTTAAAAATAGTATTCACAGTGTGCTTCCTGCTAAATTGGAATATACACATGTATATATTTGTACAGATTCACACAGGAAAAAAAAGAACTGAAAGTCCTTGTGGTGGGATTACAAGCGATTTTTATTTTGTTTATGCGTTTCTAAATTCTCCAATAAACCCGTGTTAATTTTGGAAATCTAAAACATGGCATTTCCTAAAGCCAGGCAACTTTTGGGACTGGCTCTGGAGGAGGCACATTCTCCCCCAACAGTAGAATGAGAATCCCCGGCACGGTTTACCTGACTCCTGGCCTCATCTGCTCCATCTCCCATCTGGAGCTCTTCCGCCACAGAGTCTGTGATTCCTGCCGTGTGCCTGAAGATGCATCTTCACTCTGGTGCTCAGGCCAGAAACTGAAATCCAAGATCCACTCCCAGAGGGCCTGCAGGCTTCACAGGGGATGCCTGGTATAGCAGAAAGTGTCTGGACTTGGGTGAGGCAGGCTGATTCAAGTCCTTAACCTATCTGAGCCTCGGTTTCCTCATCTGGGAAAAGAGGATGATTCCTACCCTCTGGAGGTGTTCTGATGATTCAATTAGATAATGTAAGCAAAGCACCAAGCACAGTGCCTGGCATAGAGTGGTCACTAAGTAAACATCACAGCCCTCTAACTTGCTCACTTTGATGTAAGAACTTTACCAATCCAGAATCCATTGCTTCTTGGGATGTAGATTCCAGAAACCTTAATCTAAAGTGATGTATATTGGTCTTCCTTACCTGTAAAGTTTATATGTAAGAGACACTAAAGAAAAACAGAAGGAGAGGCTTGCATAGGGAGGCAGCTAGACAAGATTGGATGTAGGGGAGGAAATCTGATGGTCCTTTTTACGGGAACAGCCATATACACCATTCCCTGTTACCACTGACCAACACCCAGATCCCTGTGCCCCCCTCCACTCTGCCAAGATGGATCAGTGACTACAGAAACTATAGAAGGGCCTGGAGGGCTCATCTAATAGTCACAGCCTTTCATCGTTTCTCTTGTGTTTCCTTGAACAACCCGTTTTGGAAGATTTTGTCCACCAGACCTGCTGCATTGTTATGGTTACTATTATTTTACTTTTTAAATTTTATTTATTTATTTTTATTTTTATTTTTTTGGCTGCATTGCGTCTTCATTGCTGCGCGTGGGCTTTCTCTAGTTGCGGTGAGCAGGGGCTACTCTTCGTTGCGGTGTGCTGGGCTTCTCATTGCGGTGGCTTCTCTTGTTGCAGAGCACGGGCTCTAGGCGCACGGGCTTCAGTAGTTGCGGTGCATGGGCTTCAGTAGTTGCGGCGCACGGGCTTCAGTAGTTGCGGCACACGGGCTCAGTAGCTGTGGCTCGCGGGCTCTAGAGCGCAGGCTCAGTAGTTGTGGCGCACGGGCTTAGTTGCTCCGTGACATGTGGGATCTTCCCGGACCAGGGCTCGAACCCATGTCCCCTGCATTGGCAGGCGGATTCTTAACCACTGCGCCACCAGGGAAGTCCCTGGTTACTATCATTAATAGTGTTTGTTGCACATGTACCATTGCTAACAAAACTAATAGCTGATAGCCCCTGCCCTGTGCCTGGCCTGCCCAGCCTGTCTCACTTGTGTAATTAACTCTCACAACACCGGGGTTGGGGGTGGGGTGGGGGGGATGGGGGGGGAGATTAGGTAAGAATTTTTACCTCCACAAAGTACTTACATTTCCTTATTTATCATGAAGTATCATTTGATTTTCTGTTTTAATTCCTCAAAGACTGTACCTTTGCCCTTATAGCTTTGACCAGCCTCAAGACACAGTGTTACCACCGGAATTGATACAATTCCTTCGACCAGGTCAGGATTCCATGTGGAGCCTGGTTGGCCACAGGGCACATGAGGCTTTTGATGGTATTGAAATTAGCTCAGGAGCCCCTGTTCCTTTGTCCCCAGGGGCTCACCCTGATTTGTAATCTTTTTTATTCACATATACTTTTTTAAATAACAGTTTTATTGAGATATAATTCACCCATTTAAAGTGTACAATTCACTTTTGCATGTTTACAGAGTTGTGCAACATCATCACAATTTTAGAACACTTTCATCACCCCAAAAAGAAACCGACATCCCCTGGCAGTCACTCCTCATCCCTGCCCCCAGCTCTAAGCAACCACTGATCTACATCTACTTCTGAAAACCTAATGAAACTTTCTTCTCAGAAAAACAAATGTGCATTCACACATCTTGCCTACAATTTAAGGGGCTTTGCGGGCCCCCTGAAGCTTATTGACAGCCATGTCAAAGATCTTGGCCAGAGTGGGGACCTCTGTGCTTCCTCATGCCATGGGCATCAGAGGCCCAGAGAGGGCAGGGACCTTACCCTGGGCCACACAGTGAGCTGGTAGGAGCACCATACCCAGGTATCGCCTTTCTGTGGTTCCCTAGTGACAGAGATCCCATGAGGCTTGTTTGTTTGTTTTTAAGAAGAAGGGTCAGGGACTTCTCTGGTGGCCCAGTAGTTAAGAATTTGCCTTCCACTGCAGGGGGTACTGGTTCGATCCCTGAGATCCCTGGTGGGGGGAGCTAAGATCCCATAGGCTTGGCAGCCAAAAAACCAAAACATAAACAACAGAAGCAATATTGTAACAAATTCAGTAAAGACTTTAAAAATGGTCCACATCAAAAAAGGATCTTTAAAAAAAGGTCAGCCACCTTGTCTCCAGCTAAGTGTCAGGCACTATTCTAGGTTCTTATCATATATATGTTCATTTAATCTTCACAACAGTCCTGCTAAGGCGGCAATTAAAATTACCATTTTAAAAATGAAGGTGCTGAGATGCAAGATTGCACTGCCAGTAAATGCTGGGACTGCATTCAAACTCGGCTGCAGACTCCTGGGACTGTGATCTCCCCACCACTACATGAGATTGCTTTCCTAGCCTGAGACTAGGAGATAAAATAGTCCTTTTATTCCCCACACTTGCTTTGCACACTCAGAATCCCTGATTTCTGGTATGTTCTCTCACAGGGTCCATTCAGACCCCTGCAGAAGGGCAGAGGGGGCAGAAGGGTCTGGGGAGCGTGACAAAGGGTGGCTGAAGTGTGAGGAGGAGCCTGGTGGCAGTAGAAGTCGTCACATCCCCAGCTCTTGCCCCAGCAGCTGCCAGCCTTGGAGGTGGTGGGCGTGCAGACACCGACCCCCCAGCCGGGGCCCTGGCGGTGACTCTGGCAGTGGTCTGAGAGCTTCCCTGGTATCCTGCTCTACCCAAGTTGCTAAACAACACCCCGACTGCCTCCAAATGAGGACAGCTAATGGAAAGAGTGGAGGCCAGGGATAGTTTTCCAGAGGGATGATGGGAGTGGGGGCCAGCAAGAGTAGGAAGGCTTTTCATCTCCTAATGTGCTCCTCTGCCCATCCATGCCAGCATTTAACGTCAGTTAAACACTGGGAGGCAGGTGGTAAAGGGGTCACTTACCCGCCCCCTAGGAACCTGCTAATGCAGGAGGCATTCTCTAACTAATAGACACAACAGAGCCACCCACCCGCTCTTTGGCCCTTGAGATGGTGCAGGAGCCTAGTGCCAATTTGGTGTAGGGCTCGGGGAGTGCAGGGCCAACCCAGACACACTTTTGTTTTCTTTTAAGGAAGCAGCACATCTGTTCCTCTAGAATAAGTCCTGAATTTAGAAGCGTCTGCCTTTGAAGGCGACCTGAGAAGTTGTCATCGTGATGCTTTGGGGGCTGGCAAGAGTAATTTATACTTCTCATAAATATTCAGAAGTCAGCTGTCATTTACATAGAGCTAGAAACAGAATGAATTCTCTTTTTAGAGGATGCCTACCAGATTCACTGAAAATTAAAGACACCAGGAGCATAAGGATGAAAAGTAAACTCTTAGACCCTGGACTGGTTTTGTCTGGCATGGATACAGCTATTTTGCTCCTTTGCTTACGTATCACCTTTTTCCAATGAGAGTGAACCATCAGCCTTGAAAACCAGCCAATAGAACAAAAGGTGCTGTCACTCACTGTGCAGACTCACCTCTTAGACCTCCATCTGCAAAAGTAGACATGGAGAGAGTTAATGCCTCAGCCAGCCTTGCAGATAAATACAGTTAGTTACCAGCCCAGAAATTCTCTGCTTGTGTGAGAGCCCATCATGTGAGTCCCTCCTTCTGAAATTGCTTTGTAACACCTCCTCCTCTTTCCCACAAGAAACTTTTGAAAGCTGGACACAAAGGCATGTCCCACTTTAGGGCACTGGGTTACCGGGTGGGGAGGGGGGTGCCAATACCCCCTGGCAGGGAAGCCCCCAGATCAAAGGGAATTCATTCCCATGACCCTCCCTCAGATCATCGTGGGTGTGATTCTCCTTTACTACATCCTTGGAATCAGTGCCTTAATTGGAGCAGCTGTCATCATTCTGCTGGCTCCAGTGCAGTATTTTGTGGCCACCAAGCTCTCCCAGGCCCAGCGGAGCACACTGGTAAGTATCTGTAGGTGTGCATGCGCCCCCTTTTCCCATCCTTCCCCCATACCGCTCCCTTCCCCTTACATTAGTGGGTCTCCTCACTCTTACCCCAGATGTCACCAAACAGTGCCTCCCCCCACATCCACACTATGATTGACCTTAAGCAGGTCACTTCAGCTGTCCAGGCCTCGGTTTCTTTGTGAAATGGGATTAATGGAGCATCCCCGAGGAGACGGAGGCTGGGCGGAGGCTGGAAAATTGTGAGGGCGTTGACCCACCTCCTTCCTCTTGGGTGGGATGGGGGCAAAAGAAACCCTTCTCTGACTCAGTGACTCCTGGCAGGAGTATTCCAACGAGAGGCTGAAGCAGACCAACGAGATGCTGCGTGGCATCAAACTGCTCAAGCTGTACGCCTGGGAGAACATCTTCCGCACGCGGGTGGAGATGACCCGCAGGAAGGAGATGACCAGCCTCAGGGCCTTCGCCATCTACACCTCCATCTCCAGTGAGTCCCCCGCAACCAGCCAGCCCTGTGTGCAGCTACTTACATGCCAGGATAGGGTGCCAGGGCTGGGGGAGGAGGTAGGGGTGGCAGAAGTGGGAGACTTTGGGGATCATCCCGTCCAGGAGAGCCTCAAACTGTCTCTTGTAGCAGAGCTGCCAGAAATCAATGTTCTTCAGCCATTTATCGAGCAAACGTATTGAGAGCCTGCTACGTGCAGGGCCCTGGGCTGGCCCTCAAGGTACAGTGATGAGAGAGATAGATGTGGTCTTTGATGTCTTATTAAGCTGATATGTTATTGAGAGGCAGCAATAAATGAATAAATAACAGCAGTTTTGAATTCTCCCGAGTGTGAGGACTTCTTTTCAATAAGTCAGACTGAGCTGCCAGGGCCTTAAGGAAGCTTTCATCTACCTGGGGCCATGAGAGGTAGAAAATTTCTCTTTAAAGAACAAAAGCTCAAGCTTGAGGTACTCACAGGTGTAGGGACTGAATTTACATTAACCAAGTG